>NC_133289.1:1191294-1518834 GCF_005239225.2 Populus alba | reverse complement strand
AGCAAAGTGCTCCAGTCAAGAGCACTTTATGGAGGGAGTAGTAGCTGACAGCGTTAGATAACCTTTTGGTGACTAGGGAAGTTTTGCTATCGAGGGAGTGAAAAGGGAAGGGTAAGGAAAGAACTTGGCTGGAGTATTTCCATGTTAGCAACAATGGTCCTGATGGATTAGCGGTGCTGTGCAGGTCTTGCTGTTCAGGCTTAGGGGGGAAAAAACAAAATGGAAAAAGCTTCCCATTGGTTGCTACTTAGCAGGTAGTGAAGTGGGCAGTTCAAGTGGAGGATCTGCAAAAAAAAGCACCATTGCCAAGAACATAAGATTGGGTTTGGAGTTGCTGGATTAAGAGCCCTATGTTATCGAGGCCAACCACGTGGTCGGCCGCGATATTGTTGTTTTTAACGTTGTCGGCCGTGATAACAAACAAATCCTTACAGGATTCACATCCCAGAAAAATAATGTAGTGGTAGTTGAAAGCAACTAGCACTTCAAATTAGATAGTAACAATCTTGCTAGTCTAAATCTGTGTGTTGTGTGACACCAATCAATACTCTAATGTTTCTAAAATATAATATAGTTCAGTCAAGTTGTTGCAGTGTATCCAAAAACAGAGAGTGGAAGCAATTTCATGGATATGCTTGGAGACGAAAAATACTTATGGACGCAGCAATGATTCATTCAATTCTCTCCTCCTTGACTCACTTTTTGTTCATCTGTAACACTTGCTTTTCTTTTCTTGTCAAGTGGTAAAAGAAGCCAGTGACCTCATCCCACCAAGTATTGTTTCAAAGCTTTTCAAGCCCTTTATTCTTCTAGCTATAAAGGAAGAGACTATTCCCACGCAAATCCATGAAAAAAGAAAATACGAAGAGTGTGTTTGTTTTAATGTTCGAGTATTTATAATTATTTAATAATGTTTTGCAGGGTTATGAACTTAGAAGCCAATTAAATTTGGCTGAATTCATGTTTTTTTTTTTTTGTTTAATTTAAATTGAGATTCTTTCAAGTTAATATACCTGGATTGAGTCGGGTTAGGTAAGGTTGATGAACAGAATACATAAAATTAAAGATAATCTCATATAATAAAGTCTCTTACAACATCCACCACCAAATTTTAAGGCCATGAGATTTTGATATGGTCTGTCCCTGCATGACGTAGTTGATGACTCGCCCAGGTCCCCTTTTGCTGACGTCAATTTAGATGGAAACGAGAGAATAGTAATAATTACGTGATAATGGAGTACAGATTTGATTATATTTCTTGTAGTTCCCATCTGATTTTTGTACTGAATTGTTTGAGGGTTGGACATCGTCTTTATAGTATTTATGATGCAACCAAAACACGTTTCAGTGTAGAAATTATAGAATGATTGTGACTTGGACAGTGATTATTTTTTAAAAATTATTTTTAATATTGACATATTAAAATCATCTAAAAATATAAAAACATATTAATTTAAAGTAAGTAAAAAATAAAAAAAATTAAAATTTTTTTAAATCATTTTAATATGTCAATATTAAAAATAATTCTTAAAAAATAAAAAATATTATTTAAATATATATTTTAAATAAAAATATTTTAAAAAAACAGAATATGTGGTAATCATACACAGGCTTTAAAGCATTTTTGAGTTGGGGTTGAGTGTGCATGCAAGCTACTTGCAACGGTGTTGATTTAGACTTTTTTTTTTTTTCAGGTGAGATGATCTTGTTTTTGTTATTGGGTTTTTTTAGTTTGAATTTTGGAATTGGTATTTGATAATAAAATAAAATAAATTATTTTAATACATTAAATTGATATAAATAACACGACTCTTAATTTATATAAGAATTAATGGGGTTTAGTTTTAATTAATATCTAGATTTGAAGATACTCTTTATTGTTTTTTTTTTAAATAAATTTAAATTGATTTAGTAATTTTTTGTATGCTTTAATTGACATATAATAATGCTTTTATTGTACTCAATATTTTTATCAAAATCAGTCTCGAAAATAATCTAACTATTAAATTATTTTGAATTACTATATAAGAAATTATGCTTCAAATTAGAGAAGGATTTCCAATTTTTCTCATTTTGGAACAGGATGTTTTATATGTATTGTATCAAATAAACACTAATATACTATCAATAATAAAATATAAAAATCCCACTTGCATCTTCAACAAAGTGTAGCTTGTTAATTAAAATAAGCTGACATTTTTTTTATGTCTAATCTTAAAATTTGTTTGGTACCACGGTGTTAAGTATTTTTTTTAATTAAAAAATATATTAAAATAGTATTTTTTTTATATATTTTTTTATCAATTCATCAAAAAAATAAAAACTTAAAAAAAAAATATATAAAAACATATCGATTTAGTTTGTCTGTACATAAAAAAAAAGAAAAAAGAAAAAAGATTATAACGGAGAAACAGAAACTTTACAAATCCCTGAAGTAACATTTTCTTTTTTTTTAGACTATGGTCTCACGAATAACATTAGCTATTACTCTACTTATAAATTGACAAATTTAATCCCATCAGATGTACTCAAGGATAAGAAAGTGGGCAAACAATAAATTTTTATTTTTCTTTTGCTCAAAATCTAAAGACTCGAGCTTTTCACACGAATAAAATCGTCCTTGGGAACTGTGTTGGAAAAAAAAAAAGTCCTTCAAAAATCTCTTATAGTTGTATTGTCTCCTCTTTCACCTGTTGTTTTCAGCTTTTCTTCACCCTTTTGTTGATTAAGTGACGATGCTTTGATCATCAACATAACAAGAAGTTAAAAATCATTGTGTTTTAATAAAAAAAATATTCATTAAATTAAACGGGGAGGCTGAGGATAAGAAGATGATTTTCATTGATATTTCTTTAAAAAAATTAATTTTTAACACCAGGATACTCTTAAACATTAAAAAATATTAAATAAAAATTTAAATTTTGATAAATTATAGTCTAAACATGGCTCAAAATAGTCTTTTAGTTTAGATATTTGATGGTTTATCTGAAATCAAATCATGTATTAAATTGAATTTTAATTTTATATTTTACTTGAATTCAATTAATATTTGATAAAATATTTATATTTAAATAAAATATTGAAACAAAAGGGATGAGAACAATTAAGCTTCACCCAATGAGAGAATCAAGGTTGAAAATCCAAGACTTGAGATAACCCGAAGAGAAATATTAGTAATAAAAACAAAAGAGTGAAAATCAACTCCAGCAGGAATATTCCAAACACAGGACAACAGGATCATCGTTCCAGTGTCCCTGTCTGCAAGAAGCTGTTAGACTGGGGGTTGGAAAAGGAGACACTGTGAGTCTTTTGGAAAAAAAAAAAAAAAGATTTGTGTTGTTAAGAATAAAATATTATTTTTCATGTTAATTTTAAAGGAATTATTGTTTCCACTCTGATTTTTTTAAAAAAAAAAATTAGCAATTGAAATTAAAATAATTTCAAATTAAAAAATCAATTTAATCCATTATAGTCATGCATCTCATCAAAACATTCACATTATGTCAGTGCGGAAATGTATTTTTAAAATCGATTAGAAAAAAAAACATTATTTGTAAAATTAAAAATTTTATTGTATTTTTAAATAATAATTTATTAAAATGCTTCTTTAACTAAATTCAAACTTAAAATTCAGAACAAATTGAGATTAATTTTTTTTTTTAAAAAAAAAAAACACCAAACATAATTTTAAAACTTGAAATGATTTATTAGGATATTTTAGGACCTAACTGACTTGAGACTTGAACTAATTGGAGTTAAAAAATAAAAACTTAATTGTTTGGATTGAAATTATATCAACTTTTTACTTTTTTTTTTAATTTTATTAATTAAAAAAATATTAAATTATTTTTTTTAAAAAAAATTGAGATTCAACCTTTTGGAGCCTTACCTGGATGGGGTTTTAACACCGCTGGCACCAACCCAAGAACGAGGTAACATTAAACACATGCTACAAAAATGCCGTCTTGTAACTGGTTGGTTATTTTACTGATCAAATGCTAGAATCAATTTACTCGTTTTGTGTAATATTTACTCGTTTACTGATCAAAGGCTAGAATCAATTTACTCGTTTTGTGTAATAGTGTATGATGTGATGTGATGTGATGTGATGCCTGATGAAAATGATTGATGAGAATCTACATCAACGCTGTGGTCGTAGTGCACACGTTATCTTTTTTTCAGTGGAGTGGAGTAGGAGGAGATGTTAATTGTCGTATCATCATCATAATCTATCCTACCTTTTCTAAACACCTCTTAAACATAAATTATTAGTATCAATAATTTCTAAATTAGGGATTAAGAACCATGAAAAAAAAACTCAACATATTTTTAAATTAGAAATTAATAATTATGGAAAACAAATAGTATGCTATTTATTTTTAATAAAATAAATTCAAGGGCGAGTAACTTCAATATCTTAAATAGTGTTACATTACTATTTTTAAATAAAACAATTAACAAGATGTGATATGTTTATTTACACTTTATGTTTTTTTTTTATAAAAAATAAAAATTCACTCTAAAATTAAAGTAAATATAAGTTTGTTGTTATTTCCCGTCTTTTTTTTTTAAATCAAATATTTTTTTATTAATATATCTCTTCTACATTATTCCATACTTTTTATAGCTTTCTATGATCTATAAAAAGAGCGTAGAACAAAGGGGATTGGGGAATTAAATAAATAAAAGAAGGCAAAATGTAGGCTCAAATATAAATAAATAAAAGTAGGTTTGCCAAAAATTAATAATAAAAGTAAGTAGCAGATGCTTCCAAGAATGTGAAGCATTGGTGGCCTTCCAGGTAGATGCACCCTTTAAACGACTGCCCTTGGATACTTGTTAAATTACTGAAGATGCCATGAAGCCGCGTCTCCTGAGTCCTGACGCGCTCCTCCTTTTCGCTGATGGTTACGCATGACGGCAGCTGCTCCCACTAAATTTATTTGAATGTCAACTACTTCAAAATAATAAATAATAATAATAAATATATATATATATATATATATATATATATATAAACTTCATTTTATAAAATATTTTATTGAATACAAGTTTTATTTTCTTGAACTTTGAAAAGTTTACTATTCAACTATTTGCATAAAATAATTACCTTGAAATCTTACATAATTTTAAGAAATTTTGATCGGTAGTTTAATTAATTATACAGTTAGTTGTACTATTAAGTATTAATTAAACGCTAAGTCTATAACTATATAAATACATTGGTAAATTTATTTTATATAAGATTTAAATTCTAAGAGTTAAAAAAAAATATAATTTTACTTAACACACCACTTCTTAATTTTTATATTGATATACTTAAATTGAAAATATTACTCATAGAAGTGTTATAAAAAAAGTTAATTAGTAAAATAAAATCGAGGGAAGTTCATTTTGTTTTGCTTTTTTTAATCTCTAACTCATGATTTTTATTATTATTATAAATGGAAAGTCTTAGCAGGAAATTTTTTTAAAGAAGAAAGAACATTAATATTAATAATGTTCTTGTGGTCTTTTGATACCATGTTATCAACAATTAATATTCAATCAATCAAAACCTAATCCATCTCAGAATAATCTCTTCGTTAGCTCTTTAATTACTTCAATCAATTAATAATGTTATTTTTTTTGGTGGAAAACATAATTAATTTACTTAAATACCTTACAAGTTCTAAGCCTTGGTTATATACCCGCGAATGAATTATTTCAAGGTCAACAACTACTCATAGCACCGTAGAAGAATTCAACAACTTTGCTCATAATTTTTTATATATTTATTTGACCACGTTATCATTATGTTGAAAATAAATAATTTAGTCTAAAACCCATGATTGATTGCACTTAATTCTAGCGTTTTTCTAAATAAGTTAGCGTTGAAGGTTGCCCTCCTTGCTCTTGAAGATTTAAGATATAATTTCAGTGAATTCAAACGATTTTCTTGACTGGTTTATCTTGAGTTGGTGAGCTTGTCAACACTCAATAACACGTTAGCATTTATTATATTTGAATTGGGTTTATATGCATGTAAATAACCATAATTTTCTCTCCATGATGAAGTAATTTTCATATTAGTTTTCATATTTTAAAAATAATTTTTTTTATATAAATGAACGTGCAACTAGATTAAGATATATATTTTTTCTAGAGTTGGGAAACTATTTTATAAAATAAACACAGAAAAAACTAAAAAATATTTCCCTATAAATTATCATATGCAAAATAAACAAACCTTTATCCATGTTCTCTAAATGTGCCTATGGCACCTCTCTAATGTGCAAACCTTGAAAGCATATTCTCTCATCAAATTATAATGAATATAACATGTGTTGCTCCTAATTGTTAAACACAACTTGAATTCATGGTTTGACTAAAATATTTTAAGATTGCAAACTTGAATTATACAAGATATTAACCAAATAAAACTTGATTAATCTTATTAAAATTTTAATCAATTAATCGATCTAACTAAAATCATTTCAAATCCAAAACAAATACTAGTATCCTTACTCACGTTATTTCTACATCCGAGTCTTAAGACTACGATGTTGAGCAATATAAAATGGGTATCAAAATTGATCAATTAGATGGTAGAATACGTAACGCTACACATATTAATATTGACAAGCACGACCTAATTTTCCATTTCAAGAACTCTACTCACTCTGAAACCCGACAAGAAGACAACCTCCCCCGGGGGAGGAAGACAAGAGTACCATAGTATGTGTGCTTATCGAAGTGGGCATGCAGTGCAAACCTTAAGCACAACAAGCCAACATTTGTTGCAGGATGGTTCAGTCCATATGCCCAACAAAACAAAGCTAACAAAACCCCAAAAGCTCCCCTAACTCACACGCAGAGAAAAAGTTTCAGATATCTACTTTCATAAGCCCAATGGCGGCAACAAATACCAAAAATATTCCCATTTCAATATGTATTTTTTAACCATACTGTACATATACGTATACCATCATTCTTGACCAAGTTGTATGAATACGTAAGGATTCATTCTTCTCTAAAGTACGACAGCCACTTGAATCCTTCACGTTAGAAAATACTAGTTCTAATATTTTTGTAACGTTTATGATATTCTAGAATTTGTTTTTCTATATTAATTTTTTTTTCAAGTCTTAACGGCTTGATCATATCCGAGTTTGTATTTTCTTTTTTGAGAACTACTTATTGTATTTGAATACAAAATAAATGTGGTTTGTTACAAGTCATAAATACAATATAATATGTTGAAATGATTCAACTTGAGAGCTGTGATTATTGTGATTTTTTTAAAAAAAAATTAATACTTGTTTAAAAAATATTTGATAAATTAGTATAAATAAAAAAATTTAAATTCTTAAATTATCTTTCTCGAAACAACCCAACCCATTAGAATGCGTTGCTCTTAACAAGATTACTTGATCTTTTTTAATATAAAAGTTGTGTTATATTTTTTTTAAAAAATTAGATTTTGCTGTTAAAAATAATGAAATTTATAAGGAATTACGCTGTTCCTAATAACGCTATGTTATAAGATTAGATTGTGATATTTTTCTATATATTTTTGGTCCCGTACGTAATAACTTGCTATTTTTTTTCTCTTGTGTTTAATTTAAGCTCGTCAATTCTAGGAATTAACGTAGTCCAATCATCACTCTGTACAGTGTACACGTTTGGTTGGTACTAATGTAAATAAATAAAATTCGAGGGGCATTTGTTTTTCACGTTGGACCATAAAATGCCAATAGATTTCCTCTTCCTTGAACCGCGGTTGCTGCTCTTTGCTAGCTGTACAAGAAATAATCAAACACAAACCGAAAACCTGAGAAAGCTTTGGAGTTTGGAGAGTTTAAGGTGTGCAAAGTAAATTCATCATCTCATTCACACCAATAATATATATATACATGCTCGTCATTTCATTAAATGTGATGATTAAGTATGATTTTCTTGATGGGTTCTGTCTTAAATTGTGCTTGTTATGGTTCTTTTTGAGGTTCCTGTTTGTTAACTAATGTTTTGGACTGAATTTGAGGTCCAAGTTCATTTATTTTTTAGAATTTATGAGTTTAAGGATGTGGGTTGGTGTTAGAATTCATGGAAATTTCTTTTCTTGTTTGAATTGAAAGTTAGCATCTTTAAGGGGAGATATAAGATTTAGTTCTTGTGGTATAGCTGTACACATCCTTTGAAAAGTTTTACTACTTACAGATATGTATTAACTGCCATGGATTTTAGCTATTTAAGGAGTGGAAAAGGCATGTTTAGGCTGCTTGATTGTGCTTGGAAATCAGTGCTTTAAATTGTTGAAAGATTAATTAGATTTGTCACAGAATGCATCCAGTCTGTTTGTTATCACAGGAAATTTTATGGCTTTTTCATTTTGTGACCTTTTTTGTTGGTTTGTGATTTTATGCTTTGTCATCTGGGAATGAGTTTTTCTATTCCTTTTTTTTTTTTTTTCATTTTATTTTTCTGGTTTATGTGTTGGTTTGTCCACTACAAGCACTTTTTGGCTTTTAAAGTGCCTTTTCTGCTTCTTCTTCTTCTTCTTATACTCGGTTGCTTTCGGTGTTTTCATTGAGGGAGTTGAATTTGTTCTAAAAGTAATGGTTTAAATTCTAGGTAACTCAATCGAATCTTTTTTTTCGGTTGACGATATAGCTTCTGATTCTAAGGATGGTCACTTTTAGCGGTTGTTGATGATCAATTATCATTATGGAATATATTTTTTTCCCATTTATTTTATACTTTTCGATATGGAGAAGCATGTGTTTATGAATTAGTTTTCATTTTCATTTGGATCTACATGTAGTTGATCATGCTTCTGCCAAACTCGATGTCTGTTCTTACAAGATTTGCGTATTTCTTCGTTGCTGCTTTTAAATTATTCTGCAATAGCGGGTTGAACTGCATAGGTTGATTGATAGCAGAAACCGGATTAGGGAGAAGGGATTCATAAGCCCTACTTCTAAATGGTAGATCTTGTATTTGTTCTCAGATTTTTTTTGCTTTTCCACTTTGTTTTCTACGGAGTTTGATCGAAAAGCTTTTTAAAAAAAAAAATTGATTGCTCAATTATCCTATTTTCTACTGATTGAATAGCCATTTCTTAATTCTCCCCAGAAATTTTTGCATTCGTATTTCTTGGACATGATATACCAAAAGCTAGAATTTATTTCGAAACAAAGATGTAATTTTCTTGCTTCTTGAAATCTTTTTTCTTTGCTGTTTCCTTCAACGAAACTGTCAATGATCTGTTTTTTCTCAAGTCTGTTTCTTGCGCGTTCATACTCCTCGCGGATTGGCTGACTTTATGGTCAATTGTTTTTGTATTTTTGAGTACCTCTTTAAGTGACTATAGCCAACAACTTGAGAAGTCAAAAAGAAGGGAAAAATTGGTACAGAGCATTGATTTTGCTCTCTTCTGGTTGTCATTGATGATCAAATTCGATTATTTTTATTAAAAGTTGACGGATCAGGTCATCCCGGAGATGCAATGACCCACAAAGCGACTTTGTTCCTTAGTATTATCAGCCCCAATCCAAGTTAGGACCTTCTTCACTTCTTTCACGTACCTGCTTGTACAGGTTGCCAAGTCCATGATTGTGCTAGGGTTTCATTTTCTGTTAAATTTGGTCACTTATTTGTACCATATACCAGGTTAATTTGGCCCCTTCGTTATTTTCTTGGATGGTCTTTCTACGTATAGTGATTATCACCTGCTCTCACTTGTCTGTTTCTTTTTTAATTAACTTTTCTGCTGTCAATACGCACTGATCATGTTGTGTGTCCTTGTAACAGATCGAGGTGGTCTTTTAATGCATAGCTGAGGATAAGGATGCATTTTGGACAGCAAAAATTTTTGTGGTGACGAGTGAATTTAGACTTGGCAGCTGCCTCGCTGTTTACAAGTGTTCAGTGATTATAGCATGTGGCCTTCTCAAAGTCATTGCGTTGCCAAGTGAAGGTGACAATTCTGATAGAGAAGGCTAGTTATCAATTCCACGATCTCTTGTCTTAGCTAAGCCCATCAGTGAGCTAGTTCTAGATGCAAACCTCTCAGAAACACCGATCAGCTGGCATCCATGGGTTTTACCACCAGCCAGTGCAAGAGATTGATCCATATGGTTTGTCTCATATCCAAATTTTAGACAAGAATATGTATTCAGATGCTGGAAGCCAAGGAACCAGTATTTCCTTTGAGACATGTCTAGGACAATTCTTTACCCTGGAATCATCCTCGGCGACTGCTGGTTTCGTTGTCTATGATTCTCCTGCTGCCAGCATCTCATCCAACAGAAGCCCCTTTTCATCCCAGGGTTCACATTCATGCATTTCTGATCCTCGTCATTCCCCTGAAAATATATATGGATCTCCTTTGAGTGGATCTTCCTCTGCTGACGACAGCAATATACTGAGGCAGAAATTGAGGGAGTTGGAAATTTCATTGCTTGGGCCTGAATCTGATATTACTGACAGCGGCAGTTTTTGCTTTGTGAGTGGAGGATACCAAGCAGAACCATATGCAAGTTGGGACTGGAAGCAAATGATGGAAATGATCCCTAGTTTGGATCTTAAGCATGTGCTCCTTGCCTGTGCTGATGCAGTATCAAATGCTGATATACAAAGAGCAGCAGGTCTAATGCATGTTTTGGACCAAATGGTGTCAGTCTCTGGAGAGCCACTCCAGCGGTTGGGTGCTTATATGTTAGAAGGGCTTAGGGCAAGGTTGGAACTCTCAGGAAGTAAAATCTACAGAGCCTTGAAGTGTGAGGCACCAATCAGCTCAGATCTGATGACTTACATGGGCATTCTCTATCAGATATGCCCTTATTGGAAGTTTGCATACACGTCGGCTAATGTTGTCATTAGAGAAGCTGTAGAATACGAACCCAGAATTCATATCATCGACTTCCAGATTGCACAGGGAAGCCAGTGGATTCTTCTAATACAGATGCTTGCTTGCCGGCCAGGTGGACCCCCAGCAATTCATATAACTGGTGTTGATGATTCTCAATCAGCTCATGCTCGTGGTGGAGGACTTGATATTGTGGGACAAAGGTTATCAAAAGTTGCTGAGTCCTGCAATGTGCCGTTTGAGTTCCATGATGTTGCCATGGATGGAAGCGAGGTTCAACTGGAACATCTAAGGGTCCAACCTGGGGAAGCTGTGGTTGTGAATTTTCCATACGTGTTGCACCACATGCCTGATGAGAGTGTGGACACATGGAATCACAGAGATAGATTGATAAGGATGGTGAAGAGTTTGTCACCAAAGATCGTGACACTCGTCGAGCAAGAATCCAACACTAACACCAAACCATTCTTTCCAAGATTCATCGAGACACTGGATTATTATGCAGCAATGTTTGAATCTATTGCCGCTGGTGGCTCTGTGGACGTCAAGCAGAGGATTAATGCAGAGCAGCAGTGTGTGGCTCGAGACATTGTCAATATGATCGCCTGCGAGGAAGCTGAGAGGGTTGAACGGCATGAACTTCTTGCGAAGTGGAGGTCTCGATTTACCATGGCAGGATTTAATCAGTACCCACTGGGTTCTTCAGCGACTGCTGCCGTTAAAGATTTGTTGAAGGAATACCACAGGGACTATAGTGTTCAGGAGAGAGACTGGGCTCTTTACCTACGCTGGCGAGATAGAGACATGGCAACTTCTTCTGCCTGGCGGTGAAAACCGAATAGCTTTAGCTCCTTAAATGTAATCTGTAAATGTAATCTTACCCTTTTTTTTCCTCATTTAGAGAACGATCAGTAGTGATGTTATCATTCTCGTAGAAATGGGATTAGCTTTTTTTGGGAGAATACAGCTAGTGTTGAGACAACCTCAAATCATTGTACATGTCCACAATGGAATGAAACAAGAGTAGGTCTGTGTTGTTTGCAGTCTCGGAGTTCGAAGTATGCACTTTTTGAACATTGTTAAGAACAGAAATGATGAATTTGCTAACTTTTCATTTTGAGATGCATCTTGTTCTCAGTGTCCAGGTATGGAGAATGCACCAATCTTTTTGAACATTGTTAAGAACAGAAATGATGAATTTGCAAACTTTTCATTTTGAGATGCATTTTATCAGACTCGGCATGGTGGTATCACAAGTGTAGCTCGGACCAAGTTTTTTCTCGAATTGGATTGGAAGTTTTTTTTCAAATCGCCGCAACTTGCCACTCCAATCAATTCCCTTGTACAACTCTTCTAAAAAATAATTGTGGTTACCACATACTTCAAAAAAAAAAAAATTGGTT
Source organism: Populus alba (assembly GCF_005239225.2). Classification (NCBI taxonomy): domain Eukaryota; kingdom Viridiplantae; phylum Streptophyta; class Magnoliopsida; order Malpighiales; family Salicaceae; genus Populus; species Populus alba. The sequence goes on along the minus strand of NC_133289.1, from coordinate 1,506,582 downwards.
AAAACAATAATTTTTAAAAAAATATTAAATGAATTACACGTGAATTTACATTTATTCCAAATCCAAAGAGAACACTGGAATAAGACTTATCTTTTCTTAAATTGTTTTGGGTTTTATAAATTATTTTAAAATTTAATTGAGAATTTAATCATGACAAAAACTGAATAACGAATTAGAAAAGTCTACTTAAAAAAAAATTAAAATAACATTATTTTGATAATTTATTTTCAAAAAATCAATGAATTAATGTCATGTCTACGTCAATTAGATCACAAGATTAATCAAGTTTTTTTTTTTTTAACCCAAATCAATTCAAGTTTCTGATCAGCCTGGCCTGTCTGAATTTTAAAATAATGGTTTCACATGACAATGGCCCATATTACCCCGTCCTAATTATATGCAAAAGGAATCGATTGATTAGGCCTAAATATGCATCAAATTACCCACTGATTTGGCAAAATTTGGTATTAACAATTCAGCACACAACCCGGTCGAAACAAAACAAGAGCAACCTCAAACCTTATTTGTCACTCTCTCCGTCTCTCTCTCTTCTCCGTCTCTCTCTTACAAATCAAGAAGACAAGTAAATCTTGGCTCCGACATTATAAAGATCACATTTTTTAAGGTTAGTTTGACAATTTTTTTGCATTGTTTTTTGTTTTCTTGTAATGTTTATCTTGTCCTTACAGTGCTAATCATGAGATTACTATGATCTTTTGGTTTCTTAATTGGATGAAATGAGTTGTGGGTTCTGTTTTTCATGAATTGGAGATGATAGTGTTGTTCCAGTTTTTCATCTGGAGCAAGAAAATGTGAAAGTTACGGTCTTTAATACGTTATTTTTTGTTGCGTATTGAGGCTGTTTTTGGATTTTTAATGCTTGAATTTTGATATCGAGGAGATTTTGATTAATGGGTTGGTGGTGGTTTTGATTATGGGTTTATAAAGCTTGTTGCTTTATGTATCTGGGTTGGTAAAGAAATTATCTTTTATGGTTTATTTTGTGTTTTGAGTGCTGAATTATTGGCTCAGATTGTGGGTTTATTGAGTTTTTTTATGAAATAATTGAAGAACATGAAGGAGTTAACGGAAAGAGCAGTGCTGAGGAATTTGCAAAAGGAGCAAGAAAGAGAAAGGCGGCGATTACGAGACAGACAAAGAAGGCAAGCAATGAGTGTTGAAGAGAGAGAGAAACATCTTGCAAGACGACGCAGAAACTATCAGTTGAGGAGACAAAGAGCACAAAATGTGAGAGACCCTCAGATCAATCAATCCGGTCTTGTGGATAGTGATGAATCGCCTATGCTCCTGAGTGATGAAAATCATCAAACAGCTATCTCGGTTCCTGTCCAATCTAATGGTGTCTGTCATGCTGATTTGGAACAAAGACAAGGAAGTTTTACTGCAGGCAATGCAAATTCCGTGGGTGAGGCTTGTCATTTTTGTAATGCCTTTGATATGAAGGCAGCTTGATACTTACTAATAGATTTTTTTAACAGGTTTAGAAGTTCCAGCGCATAAATTAGCTAAATTACCTATAAGGTCACGTCTAAACCATATAAAACAGCTTGCTCGGTCACTGGTTGATACCCTGGATATTGGTGATAGTCACAAAATTCCAGCAGATTTGACGATGAAGGGAGACACAGCTTCCAATTGTAAGCTTAAATATTGTTATTTTCATTTGATCCTGTATCATAAATATTTGTTCAAAATTGCTTGCTAATCGAGTGTCTCGTGTGAATCAAATTGTTTGTCAATCGAGTGTCCAATGTTGGTTATAATAGAGACATTTATGTATGTTCCACCTTATTGAAACCTTGGTTCAGGCATGCCTCCAAAAGCATTACGATTGAATCGTGTTAAGCATCTTGCACGTGTGTTAAGCTCTGATATAACAACGACAACAGCTCAAAATCACAATCGTGAAACAGATGGTAAGAAATACATGTTTAAGTTAGCTATCTTTTTCCGAGTCTGAATCAAGGAATTCTTGATTCCAGGAGAACATAATCTGCCAAGGGGAGAACATCTGATGAATAGCAATCTGCCAAGGGGAGAACATCTGATGAATAGCAATCTGCCAAAAGTTGTTCAGACTAACAATGTCAATGGTGGAGATGAATGACTCTGCCCCAATGGTAATAATCATGAATATTTGATTTGTTTTAACATAGTGCTTGCAGCTTATGGCACACTTTTCATATACAAGAGAACTATGACTAGAGATTTAATGAGTTTTTACCTGTTTATTTCACTATAGTTTCTCCCCAGGGAATCGAAGAAAGGAAGCTTTTTCTCAGCCACACACACAAGAGATGGAATTTTCCAAGCTCCACCTTAAAGTTTCTCAAATCGAATATAATGTGAGTTAGAATATGTTACCAATCTTTCTTAGGCTTGTATCTACTTGATGTTGTCTTGCTGTAACTAAATGAACAATGACTAGCTTTGCTTTTGTTGTGCATATTTAGGTGGCTCAATACTTTATAATGCAATCCTTTTGCTATTAATATCTGCTTTCTTTTATCTATGATCATTTGGATGTCAGAAAAATTTTCCATGGATGATTGCTGTGATTTTTACTGGAAAGTTTACTTGCAGTGTGTTTCCTAATTTTAAAATGGTTTATTCATTTATCTTATACACTTTACAAGATCCGGAGAATACCAAATAAACAGGATGGTGAAGCCTTTGTAGTACTTCCCATGCAGTGAACAAGATCTTGAGTTTTGTCGTGCATGCATGCACATGCGTGCCTGTGCACAGACAATAGTCAAGTTGACTGCCCTTCATTGAAATGGTTCATGTCTGTTACGAGTGCAAAAACCATCAAATGAATGTGCCGGCACAAAGACTAAGGGTTGAGCTTATGTGAGGATGAGATGGATTAATTAGCCAGCTGAAATATTAAAGGGTGAAGGGATGGGTTGTGATTTCTCCCTTTTCCATTCTCTGCATGTGATTAATCATATGGCCTAATGATTAACCGCACCTTTCTACACACACATAAATAGTTACAGATACACGGCTCTTGCTGTGTTGAGTAGGATTGGTAGTTTTTAGTTTTCAAACTGCAAAATGGATTAATTAATTTACGGATAAATTATACTAAAAATTCAATTAAGGGTCAATGAAAGAAAAAACAAAAGAGAGTGGGAACAATCATATAACAGCAAGTTATCTGTTATGAAATTCTTTAGTGGTTTCATGAACTTGATTATTGACGCCTACATGTTTAATTTTCAACATCTCTTTAAATCCGTAGTGGTTTGGGCAGCTCTTGTTAGAGACTTGTGCCATAGTGAGTATAGTAAGTTCATCAATTCTTCTCCTTCTCGACTCACCATACTACTGTTTTTCTTGTTATCCTGTAGATCGAGGACAAAGGAAGCAAAGGACGCTGCAAAAGAGCATTGTAGATAACTAATTAGATGGAGTTGGTGGATTTTAGATTAGAGGATAGTATGAAAGGCATAAAACTGGAGCTGGATTGTGTCCCTAGCAGCTGGGGTGCATTTCTTCTATCTTTTTTTTTGGTTGAGGATATTTAGAAAGAAAAATGTTTTAGAAGCCTTGAACACCATCTTCATGTATGTTTACTGTACTAGGATTTGCTTTGCAAACCCCGAATTCGGGGTGCATTGATTTTTTAAAGAAAATATTGTTGTCATGTAGTTTTGGCCTTTGCTCTTGTCTTGTTTCTAGGCGATGCATGTCTTTGTTTGCTCTCCTTGTACATTAGGTTACAAATAGCACTTAGAGCCTCATTTTCCCATGTATATAGGTAGTCTTCTTACAAACGATAGCTGCCTGTTAGGATTGTCATTAACATGACCCATTGCACTTCCCTGGCCATGAAATTTTTTATTTTTGATTTTGATATTTACAATTAGCATAGGAGAGTCCTTTTGAGCCACCACAGCTAGTTCTTCATGACTTCAAGGGGGCATCCCTTTTTCTCAGGTAGAGTTGGTGATTCCAAGGAGTCAGCGACTCACGAGGATAGGACTTGAATCCATGTCCTTCGCATATCCTAAACTTTAACCACTTGTGCTAACTATCGAGGGTTAATGATAATGAAGGAAGTTTTGTTATGCTAACTAGCACATTCCAACTCTTCTCCAGCAGCTTTTTTACTGCAATAAATCAAGGATATCGAAGCAAAGAACTTGCGGTTCCGTTTCAAGCATCCATGAACTCCTCAACATATTTGAAATTCTTTGCCCACATAGTTGCACAAGCTAGACCCGTGGTTGTCAGATGCAGCCTAAAACCCAGGTCATGGGTTGGCTTAGTCCACTCTTGGATTGACAAGTTAACTGAAACCGTTTCTAGTTTATGTTTTTAATGAAACCGTTTTTAGTTTATGTTTTTAATGAAACCGTTTTTAGTTTGAATAAAAATTAAAAATTCTTAGAGTTAAATCTGATTGAGTTAACTAAGTTATCATTATTACCGAGCACAGTTAGTATTTAAGTGGCTTGTCTGGTTATTAGCCAAGATTTTACTCAAATTCTCGAAGAGAGCTAGCTTCAATTCAATGTCTATTATACAAGCATAACTTCTAAGTTGAGGGACTGTATTTCACAGCTTGCAAATTGCTAGCTACTTGTCTTTTGTTTTCTTTTCTTTTGCTTGTTATGCAAGGCATCATGGAGAACCCAACTGTTTCGGTTTTTTTTTTTTTTTTTTTTGTGAACTCCTAAAACAAGTGGTTTTGAGTCTTTTGACAATCTTTCCAAATGTTTTAAGGTTCTTAGCATTCATGATGATGGTTCCTCTTCGAAACAATTCATTGGAGTGGTTTTTCAACTATAACTAAAGAAGTTATGGATCCTATACCAAGATATGGAGCTGCACTCATGAATCTAGACAGGATTTCTTTCGAATACTACACCTAGAAATGAGAATAGTTCGGCAAATCAAGGAAACTCATTATTATTGGTCAATGAAGCTAACTTTGCACCACAACGAGAGGGAGAGGCTTCTTCTTTGAAGTCAGTAATCAAAATCCTTTCTTTGGTCCATCGAATCAACCAGGGCCTTCTAATGTTTGGTCTCATATTGATTTCTTGCCAAGCTATGGTTTTCTTACTGATCAGGTTATGAGTGAAGAACTTGCAGACCTGCTGCAGCTAAAGCATCCTAGGATTATAAGAGACGTATTTGTAAAGGTCTCATCTTTTCCCTAATGAAAGACCGATATGGATGACACGCCTTTATACATTGATTAAAGCTTGGAAGAATCATCAACTTGAACTTATTGAAGAAAGATCAGCTTAAACTCCAACTTGTTTCTCGACATAGCAATATGTAGAGTCGGGCAAATCCTAAATTCCCATAACTTTTGAACAAACAATCTTCTATGTCTTTCATGTTTATCTTTATTATAAACTCATTGCTTGGCAATCTGGATAGGTCAGAGGCAGTTTGGAGTTATATTACAGTGCCTAGATGTCCTTCAACACGAGCAAAATGAGGTAAATTGATGCTCTCCTTTTGAGGTCTTCTTCTTATGACATAGAACATATAAGCTGAAACTTAATATATGTGATCCTGCAATATCTTGTATCTTAGTCTTCTTAGCAGATTCAATCCACAATTACAATGATAAGAGCCAGTGATGGTGTGATTGCATTCGGACACTAGCAGCTAATTGTTCCTCTTGGTTCAAGTATTTGCCAGTTAATCAAATGTACTTTCATATTAAACATAATACAACCCTTACGCGTTGTCAGACAACATACTGAATTTAGCACAAAACTATGTGTATTTGATGTTAAACAGTTCACATCACCCTTTTGATCTGAAAACACCTTGATCTGTCATTTGTTGTCTTAAAGTCTGACTGTTGTTTTGCAAAAACACAATTTGCGTAATATGATTACAGTTGCTATTTAGACAAGCCATGGAGTATTGTCCGAAATTGGCAATGGATCAACGAGGATGTGTCTCCTTGAAACCTTTCATCCTCCACAGCAAAGGTTACTACAAGAACGCACTTCTAGAACTCATCTGCAGCCATGGAGTATACCTCTCACAAGACCCTCCAAGGTAGAATAATTTCTGTCCTGCAAAGTATGGCCCAATTGTATGCAAGGATAACACGTATACTATCCAATTATCCTCTGATTTTGTTTTACAATTCCAATTGACGGTATAAACAGGTCATGTCATGCACCAGCACTCAACACATCTATTGGAACCATAACACAAGGAAACTTCCATAGCGGTTGAGTTTGATTAATGTTTTAGGATAGAAAAAGATAGACACAGGAAAACAAAAAACAAAATAAATATATTTTTGAGATAGTAAAAGAATACATGTCTCTTTTATTTTTGTTTTTTGTTTTTTTATTACGAGAAACTAACTAAACGCAAATGAGACTAATATGCTATCATAAATTGAAAGTAGAACATCTAATTTCATTGAAAAAAGAACAGAAAAATGACACTCTTAAACGCAATCAAGCATTTATTCACCACTTTAGAGTTAAGATCATTAGAGAGAATAAAACTGTATTTTCTAGTTCATGACCTTGTTTATGAAAAATGAGTTGGGCCCTGAAAAAAGGGGCTACCAGCTAGTAATAACCAAGCCCATCGTTGGCTAACGCAAGCTAGAAAAACCTCATGACACTTCTGTCGGCTATCTTCTAACCCTCACATCACCATCAGCCGCACGATATCCATCCAACAGTCCAGATTAATCCACAAACCTCTATAAGTTGTACCAGCCCCTAGGGTTTTAGTCATCTACTCATCTTTACATTGCCTTCTCTGCCTGCCTGCCTGCCTTTCAGCTGCAGCCTTCTCAAACAAAATAGTCTCCCTGGCACTTGCTTTCAACTCCTTTTAGCTTCATACACTTCAAAGTTCTGATCTTTTTTCCTGATTTTCAAAACAAAACCCAGTTCTTTGTTTCCATTACTTAGCACGTTAAGAGTTCAAAGATCTGATTTTTATGCTTGATAGACTTAAAAGGTTTAGACTTTTTACTGTTTGGTAAATACCAGGTCTTTTTTTTTTTGTTGATTAGCACTTGAAAACTTCAAATATTTGATCTTGATTAGTTTTATGAAATTTGATTTTGTAAATCGAAGTCGTGTTCTTATCATATTCTTTATTATTCTTGTTTAACTCTTAATAATGTTAGTTTTTGTTAAACGTGACGGGGATTTTTACTTCAAATCCTTACTATATAATTGGAGCAAACGATTTAAATCGATGTTTGTATATTCCAAAGTAAAACGTCACAAAGAAAATCCCAGGCATGTCGAGGTCCTCCACCGTGAGCTCCTCCGTGTAATGGGATGGTCTCATATTCCATTGCCTTGTGTAGCGGCGTCGCTGCCATTACAATTTGGGACTGGCCATGAGGCAAACATTTATATTTATAATTGTTTTTTAAAAAAATTTAATGTTAATCAGTGTGTCGCCAATGATGAGAATTAACACCATATTACCATCTTTCGGGACTGAATGGCTTTTAAAGCCTTGCTGTCATTCTGCAATTCTGAGGCATTAATATTTTTACATATAAACAGTTTTGTTCTTATTTTTTCTCATGTTTTCCCCTATTTGAAATCAAGTTATCTTAGATTTGCCATTGTAAGACTGCTTTGGATCATTTTGAGATTTGGGCTCGCAAGGCTAAATTTGAAAAGGGCACAGGACACAGTCGGCTTTGTAATCGGAGAAGAGATGTGTTTATTACATGGCTTTCAAATAAGTAATAAAGTGTTTCATGGAACCTGTCTTGTTCAACAATAAAAACCTGTCTTGTTCAACAACTAAAATGGACATTGAATTTTGAGTTTTTAATTATGGAAGAAGGTTAAACAAATTGTGAATTTTAATTCAATGATATTAATGTGCTTTATCAATGGAGATAGGGAGAGATCAACACTTGAGAGTTGGATGGGCAACATCCTCATAGAGGATTGTGTATGTGACTATGTGAGGCCTATGGCTGAAGTGCCTTGTCCAACAATTCGAGAGACCATCGGCATCTGAGCTTCTCGAGCATCCTTTATTTGATTAAACCAAAATCTCGAATGTTTACAACAATCAGCTAAGTTATAAAGATCAGTTCCTCTTCAAGACATGCAACTATAGAACTTCTGTAACCAAAAATGTTCCTCTATAAGGTCATTCATTTGTTTTATCTTTCAGAAAATTGTGGTGTAGAGTGGGATTAGAATGAGGGAGAGGAATCACAACTCACAAATTGAGATGAATCTAAAACTTGCATGAAAAAGAACAAAATCTGGCAGTAAACTTGGGGGAATGAGGGGGCGTGAAATAGGGAGCCCAATCCCTTTTAACAAGAACCTAGTCTCGATTTTTATTTTTCCTTGGCCACCCGCAAAAAATCGAGTCTTAAGTTCAGCTGACCTCAGATCCAGTGCTGTCTGCTAAAAAAAGCTCATGTGCATCGCTGTAGCTTGCCTACTCCAGAGAATAATGACGAACCAGCTTGCTATTGCTGTGCTCGAACGTTTCAGCTCTCTCAAGTTGCCCAACTAATGAATAACGATGTCCAGGTATTTCATAGCTGGTATGCACTCAAGCTTAAGCAGCCAGCATGTTTTGTTAGGAAGTGTTGCATCAAGGGCAAAAGTCGAGGATATGGAACCATTGAAGAAATTATGAATAAGCAGTCTCCAAGCATCAAAACAGTGCAATAGTGTTCACATTTGGAGATAATGGTTGGTCTGGTACCTATGGTGCCTAGAATTTCATCTGGTGTCCTGTTACAAGACAAGAGAAGACAGGAAAACTTAGTAACATACAAAAGGGGGAAAAACAGAACAAAACAAAAATAGAGATTATGAACATTAGCCAAATCAAAAGGTTTAGTTATAAGTGGTTTAGACAAGCCCTTGGAAAGGGGTCTTTCCTCCTACAATATTTGGCGCCTTTTTTTCTCTTCTCCGAAGTATTTAGGTAGAGCAAAACAGGAAAGGCAATTGAGGAATTGCATTATGCCTAGCCTTTCGAAGGCGGGAAAAAAAAGAAAAAGAAAGGCAGTCACTTACACTAAAACACACAGAGAAAGGAGAGATCCTGCTGAAACAGCCTAGACAGTAGTCCATATAAATACTGCAAAAAATGAACAAATAATTAAAATAGAAAAGGAAAAGAAAAGAATTCCAAGGCAAAAGAAATGAACCAAAATGAAAGGAGTATAACTTCAAGTTTCTTCAGAAAGCAGTAAGTTGAGGTTGTTATCCAACCGATGTCCAATAACCAAGGAAATAAAGAAAAATTACGTTCAAAGCATATAAAGTCTTTCAGTACTATTGTATACACACAGCAAACAATTATCTAGTATAAAAGAAATTTATTAGTTGTAAGAACAGCTTGACTATAGAAATATATCCATCCAAGTTATTCTGATATTTAAAATTTAATTATCTCCTTTCTTTGTATGGAATGCGCAACTAAGACTTAAACACAGCTTTAAAGGATTATGAATGGGGGACTACCAAGTACCAAAGACAAAAATGATAAGCAAATTGTTTGGCAGTAAATCAAAACTAAGAGATGAATATGGCATCTTCACCTTGAGTTCGGACCATTGAAGATTTCTGTTGGCAGACATTATTAAGGTGAAGCCTTTCACCTCAATAATTACTGGCTCAAACTTGTACCTATCTCCTTTACTTGTATCCAGCCAAAAATCCCACCAGCAGGCAAAGCATGAACCCTTTGACGTTCAAAAAAATCCAAAAGTGAACAAAACACAATATGATCACTACAAAATGAACGCTCATTTCATTCACCAAAGATTATTTCCAGAGCCCATAAATTATAATCCCAGCGATTCTTAGCAGCCAATGGCCTATCCAAACAGAAATTCTGATGTCCCAACTGGGACATGTTTCTTTTAGAATATAAAGTAGGCCAAACAAGATTCCATCTTTCAAGAGCAGAAGCTACCTTTCAGTCACGAAAACTGAGCATAGGTGATGGTCTGACACTCTGAGTTACTTTGTTTACCGAAATTGTAAACCAAGATATTCCATGTCACATCATTAGGTACAAAGCCATTCTCAACACCTCTATAGAGAAGAAAACATGCATCATCAAATGCTCCCTCTCTGCAGAGCCAGCAAATCAGAGTGTTATATGTAATAGAATCAGGTTGTATTCCTTCAGCCTGCAATTTCTCAAAGAGATTCAAAGCCTCTTGAATGCGTCCTCTCTTGCATAAACCATTAATTAGGCTATTGTAAGTGACTATGTCTGGCGAGAAACCTTGATGAATCATGTCTCTCATAAACTCTAGTGCATTATGTACTTTGCCAGCTGTACAGAAGCCATTGATCAGAATATTACAAGTGATAATGCTGGGGGTTAGCCCCTTCCTGATCATTTCTTCAAATAAACCCAATCCCTTCTCAACAGCCCCAGTTTTGCAAAGTGCCTTTATTAGACCATTGTAAGTGATTTCATCGAGAGGGCATCCTCTAAATAACATATCATTTACAAGCTTAAGGGCTTCTTGGATTTCACCTCTCCTCAAAAAAGCATGAATCAATGTGTTGAAAGTTACACTGTTAGCAATAACACCCTCTAAAACCATATCGCGGTAAAGAGCCAAAGCATCCTCCATCTCATCAACCCTGCACAGACCAAAAATTAAGGAATTAAAAGTAAATATGTCAGGCTTGCATCCTTTACTTGACATTTCACCAAACATGTCCAGGGCTTCATGAACCTTTCCATGCTTGCACAAGGCAGATATTAGGGCATTGTATCCCACTGTATTCAGACTAAGTCCCTTAGTTAACATCTCACGTAAAATAAGACCAGCTTCCTCTAGTTGGCCTTTCTTGCAGAACCCATCAATCAAAATTGTATATGTATTTAAGTTGGGCTTGCACCCCTTAGCATCCATGTCATTAACCAATTCAAGAGCAGAACCCAAAAGCCCCTTCTTGCAAAGACCATTAACAAGTGTGCTAAATGTGAAAACATCAGGAACATAGCCATTGTTTATCATCTTGTCATACACAAAAGCTGTGGCTTCATTCAATCTTCCATTCCTCACAAATCCATTAACCAGTGTATTGAAATGCACAACATTTGGACCAGGGACTTTGCTCAACAATGCCTGAGCTTCATCGATTCGACCTGTTTTACACAATCCATGCATTAGGTATCCGTAAGTCATGTCATCAGGGGTAAATCCCTTGAGAATCATCCGGTCAACCAATTTTGCTCCCTCAAGAACTCGATTGAGCCTACAGAAACCATAAATAACAGTATTGAAGGTATTGACATCAGGCTGGCAACCCATCAAGAACATTTCTTCCAAAAGTTTCAAGGCCTCGTCGACTCTATCTCTCTTGGAAAGTGCATCTATCAAAGTCTGGTAAATCATCGAATTTGGCACACAACCATGTTTAGTCATGTCCCTAAGCAGCAAGCAGGCATTATCCACCTCATTAACCATACAAAGTGCTTTCATCACCAGCCCAAATGTATAATCATTTGGCGAAACACCCTTACTCAACATGTCATAGAAAACATTGGATGCAACACTAGGACAATTACCAACTACTAATACATCCAACACAACACTATACGACCTAAAACTTGGTTCACAACAATAAACACCCTTCATATCCAATAACAACCTAGTAGCTTGTCCAGGCAAACCAGCTCTTCCATAATATTTCATAATCAAAATAAAAAGGGACTCTCTAAAAACAATCCCCTCCTCTTTCATTTGCAATAACAACCTATCTATAACCTTAAAACCCGCTGCCGCCCCAAGCTTATCAATCAACAAATAGTACACCCTAAATGAGTGACAATAGCCCTTTTGGGCACCAGCCCACTTGAATATCTCCATTGAAGTTTCCACATCGAGTGGCAATTCAAGAAGTTTACAAAGTTGAAATGGTGTAATCTTATTGAAAGATCTTCTAAGTTCTTTAAGGTCAAATGGCTTGAGTAATCTTTCCCATTCAGTCTCATGTGCCGACTCATTATCTTTTGAGTTAAAACCACTGAATTTTCTAACAAATCCAGATGGAAAAGGTGATAAAGACTGGGTTTTGATAAAAATTTGAAGGGTTTTGCTCACAGGGGCGAGCTTTGGTCCCTTCAACATTAGTGAACAAGGAAAACTAGCATAGGCTTTTAAAGACAACTAATAAAGATAGCCCTTTGAGAATAGTAACTGAGCATCACGTACCTTGATAGAAAGACAAGAAGAGAGAAAACTGAAGATCAAATGATGTTCTGTTTCTGAGACAGAAGCTGAAGTAGAACTAGGAAACATGGATGGAGCCAAATTTTCACCCGAGCTATCGGTCTTTAAGTGACAGAGGAGGTGGGTGGGTTTTTAGCCCTGGCCTTTTTGTTCTTCTGGGCCTAAGCTTCACACCATTTTAGGTCTTCCTTGAAAATCTTCAAATTTGGAATTCTGAAAAATTATCAGGTATTTCATCGATAACCATAGATATAAAATCTAAACTTGTACATTATCTGATTTATGTTTAGTTCATGGGTTAGAAAGATTAATTTAAATTAACTGAGTTAATTAAAATGATTTTATTTTAAGATTTTTTTTAAAAATAACTTGAGTAATATTATTTTAATTTTTTATTAAAATCAAATTAGATTGATAGTATCATGGATTAACTTGTCTAGTTAACTGGGTCGGCTCCCACATAGCTCAACATGAAACTTGTACCAACATATTTTTAAAGTTTTTTGTTGTGAATAATTGTTTTTAATATTTAGCATAGGCAGAACAATTTGCTTGATTTCTGATCGAGGTAAGGAGCATTGCTTACAATGATTTGCATGGCAGATTCGAGTAGGAAATGAGCAGACTTCTGTTAAAGATATCAGTGACAGTGATGGACACCTTAGTTTGGTCCTTGTCCATACTTCAAAAGGCAACTTGCCTGCACTTGGTCATTCCATACGTTTTCATCATCCACATAAAGTAGTAACAAAACATTTCACTTGGTCATTCCATACGTTTTCATCATCCACAAAAAGTAGTAACAAAAACATTTGTGGCTTGAAGCCTTTTTTTTTTTTTCCTGATTGCAAATGTTCAAGATCCCACATTCATCACAGTACAAATTTTCCCCTTTCAAAAGATCTAAGCTATATGTACAATCCTGCAGGGGGGACATGATAGATTAACAATTCAGTTTTGAACATATTGCAGCGACCAGCAGCACAATAGTGGAATCAGAGTATGGTGATGGTAAGAATAGATGAGCTACACACAAGAGCTACACTGAACCTTCTGGGATCCCAGGACCATTCTTGCAGCTTCAACTGCAACTTGTCCGCTGACATAGTGCTGGCGACATACAGGCATATAAACATCAGCCCCGCCAATCAGTTCTGTCTGTGTCTCCTCTGTCTTTCTTAAGGTGAAGAAAGCACGTTTTCCACAAATTTCACATCGAGCGCTTAACTTAGTTACGGAATCAGCAAGGGGAATTATATCAAGTACAGAACCAAAACTCCTCCTGTGAATATTTTATTCCAAGGTCAAAAGGGACTTCATTGAATTTGAGAAGAGGGTTATAATATATGAAGTTGTGAAACACATGATTAATAAAGTAAGGGGCAAGAGTTCGGGAGAAAACCACAAAATCATTGAAACAAAGTGGTAGGCTTGAAATATACCTCAGATAGTCGCCATCCAGGCCAGCAACTATTACAGTTTTGCCATCATGATCAGCAACTTCACGGCAGAAATCATACAAGTCTTCAAAGAACTGTGCTTCATCAATACCGATCACATCTAGCTGTCATCAAGTAGCTGTTGTGAGTCTTTATTACCAAGTTTACTTGCAAAAAGCTTGCAAAATGTATATGCTCAATCATCCAGTGTTCAAGAATTTTCCAGTGTACATCTTCCAAAAGCAATTTACCTTTCATTTTAAAGACAAGAACTAGAATTTGAAATGGATGTACAGGAAACTGACTGCTTAGCATTCATACATTAGAGTTCAGACAAGTTACTTAATAAATGCTATGGCAACATTCTATACAAGACAAATCACCAGATTTTGACGTTGAGATACCTGGTCATAAGCATCCTGACCGAATTTCTGTCTGAATGATGACAAATTGGGCAGCGCAAAACATGGCAATTTGACCCCATCATGTGTCGCTACTGAATCCAATCCATATCTATTATCCTTGTTTGATTTTATAATTGCTACGTTTCTGCATGACAGATAGAAAAGGAGAATGAATAACAAATCAAAAATTCTGTTGATAATATGCATTGTTTAATTCCCCATGGGACTCTACTTTAAACCATCTCACCAAAAGTTGTTAATTGGCAAGTCCTAAATTCCAAACACTGTTGGATATATACGTAATCTCCTTGCTAAAATTTCAATTTTAATTATCCCAACAGAATCTTTTTATTTATTTATCTATTTATTTATTGACAAGTATCAAGACAGAATCTTAATTTGTAATGAAAACCAAGTCTGAATTCTTCAAGCCCCTTTTGCACATATCCAGAAACCTGTGTGTTCCAAGAAATCAAGCTTTTATCCATCAATGTATCGAACAACACACGCATGATCTTCAAATCCCCAGATTTGGCATGCAATATTGTCAATTTAGTCTTCAGATACTTGTTCGGAACAAACCCAACAACAGCCATTTGTTGCAGGACTCTTCTCCCCTTCTACATTTTCCTGAAAATGCATTCTTGAAACAGGAGAGCACAGCTCCCACGGTCCAGTTCCAACCCCAATTGCCATAATAGCCACATGGCTTCATTCATTCTCCCTGTTATACAAAGAAACTTTAATGTTTTCTCCAATTCAAGCAAATTCCTAGCCTGAAAGCTGGCAATGTCTACCCATGATAATCACACTCCTTCAATCCAAAAAACATTGCCAAACTCCCACCTTTTAAAGTTCCAACCACACCATCAATCCATCTGTAATGTATCATACTGAAATCAAGTCTATAATGTACAATAACATGCGTGTTTCACTCTGTCTAATATGTGTCTCAAGACAGCTGCTATATCAACAATAAAACTAAAATATGATGCTAAACTGAACAAAAAATAAAAGAAACCCAAAGAACCAACATCACACAAACAACAAGATCAAATTCTAACAAAAACCCAGATCATAAAAACACAAAGATAAGCCAAGGAACAGAAATTCAAACCTGCCATCATTGATTTCAGCTTGAATACGATGAAGAAGAGTGGTAGTTTTGCCAGCAAACATAGGGCCAACAATCACATGAATTTCACCAGAAGTAGAAAGAGAGGATTTTGAATGAACACACCGAGTCTGAATTAGAAAATTTGAAGGCTCAAGTGAAATCATAATGCGTTTTAGAGGCAAAGAAGAAATGGGGGTTTGAGTTTTCGAGAAAAGATTGGATTTTGAAGCTAAAGAGAAGAGATTGGAAGCTAAAGGTGTGGCCTTTATGGACATAGGTGAGAATAAGAATGTTGGGGTGATTAGTGAAGTCATTCTTGAAATAGTAATTGTTTTGTGATTTTCATGGTTTTGCTAAATTTAGGGTTTAAGGGTTTCAGAGAGACAGGTTTTAAGGTTTCTGCTCTGTGTGTGTGTGTGTGTGTGTGTGTGTGAGAGAGAGAGAGAGAGAGAGAGAGAGAGTCATAATAATGTTTTGCTTATTTTTGTAGAGTTCGAGGTTTCGAGTAGTGTGGTGTCGTGTGTTTTTTTTTTCACCCAATGGTCATCGAGTGTCTCGGACCAAATTCTTTCTGACTTTTCTTTTTTTATCGGATGGTAAACATATCCATGGTTATCGGATCCGATTTGAATTTGATCCGGCTCAAGATTCATGGATAGTTTTGGATGGTGGTTGGATTATATTTTTTTAAAATTTTAAAATTTTATTTTTAAAAGATTTTTAAATTAATACTTTTTAGTATTTTTTATTATTTTATGTGTAGATATCAAAAATAAAAAAAATATATGAAATTTTTTTAAAAAAAGTTTTGAATTTTATTTTTGAAAAATTTCCAAATTAATATTTTTTTAGTGTTTTTTTTTTATTATTTTTATGTGTTGATATAAAAAAAAATATATTATTGTAATATATTTTCAATTGAAAAAGACTGTAAAAAACATCGTGCACCACAATCTCAAACATAACCTTAAATAGGAGGGTTGCTAGTAACCTGGTCAAAGTTTAGGTTACAAACTTTGTTTATTTAATCTAGGTTGAACTCTAGAATAATATCAACTTTTTTTTAATTAAAATGATATTGTTTTAAATTTAAAAATATTAAAATTAACTTAATCTAGTTTAATTAGTTCAAACTTTCTAACCAAATTAAAGTATAACTCATCTTGATTCAAACTTTAAGCTAATGAGTTACTCAACAAATCCACTCTATTCAATAATTACTAGTATATTGATCTGTGATTTGCAGTGGGTTAATATTATTTTTTTTTAAAGGTAAAAAAATATTAAGAATATAAAAAATATTTTAAATGCCTTGAGTCTAACAGTCATGCCAAATCCAGGAGCTTTGGGTCTGGCACCCAATTAATTTTGATCTTGCTTACTTGTCAAACCCAAATAAATATAGATCCAATACAGTCTTTTGAATTTAAAAATAATAAAACCAATGCTAGATCCAAGAGTTGGGGCATTGCTATTAAACACAAGTCACCTGGGTCTGGCCTAGTTTCTAGGCTCGGGCACTTGTGTCATGCCAGACCTAGGCATTGAGTTCAAAAAACATAGTTAAGAGAAAAAAAAAAAAAAGGGAAAACAAGAGAGAGAGAGAAAAAAAAAGAAATAATTTCCATTGAAGGAATAACAAATTGATAAATATAAAAATGAATTATTTCAATGTGAAGATATTGTTTGAATTTTTAGATCTAAAACGTTAAATTAGATTTTTGTGATGATTTTAATTTGTGAACTTGGATTTCTGTTTAGGATACTTTAAGGATAGTTTAAATGTTTTTTTTATAAAAAAAATAATATAAGTCTCAACATTTTAATTATCACCTGCTCAAACCTTAGTCACTTGGGTCATGCCAAACATAGACATTGAGTTAAAAAAATATATAGTTAGAGAGAATATATAGTTAGAGAGAGAGAGAGAGAGAGAGAGAATTTCTATTGAATGAATAACTAATTCATAAACATAAAAAATGAACTATTTGAATAGGAAAATATGATTTGAATTTTTAGATGTAAAATGTTAGATTATATATTTTTTTAATGATTTGTTGTTTATAAATAATTTATGAACTTAGATTTCTATTTAGGATACTTCAATGATAGTTTAAATGTATTTTTTAGAGGAAAAAAAATTATAAATCTTAACATTTTAATTATCATATGCTCAGATCAAAGTCGCCTAGGTCTGATATGGTTGTCAGACTCAAGCGCGTGAGTTTAGCATGGACCCAAGCATCATGGGTCTGGCAAACCATGACAGATCTAAGGTGCATTGGTCTTACCTAGGGTTTAGCAACCATGTTTGGCCCAATATACTTAGGTCTGGCAGCTACGTTAGACTCAACGTAGCCTTGTCAATGATACACATTTTTTATATGATAAACAACAGAAAAAAATAACAATTGTACATTTTAGTTGTCAGGATAGAGAAAAAAAATAAAAAATATAAACAATCAATCATCGGCAACAATCCAACCACTATCTGTTTACATGCGTCATATCATGTGGAAGAAAGCATGACTCTGCATCTAGTGAAACAACAAATAGCCATATTTGGTTACAGAGAAGTGTCAAACATGTCTTTTTAATGGTGCAAGTACCACCCACTTATTGAGATAAAAAAATATCTCGTAAAGAAATAAAAATTTTAAAAAAAAATTATTATTATAACCTATAATAAAATATTTTCTCATACCATTTAACTTTTTTATAATATCCGAGATACAAACTTCTTATGAGTTGATGCATCAAATAAACACTAAGTTACTTTTTTCAAGTAATATTAAAATATTATCTTTGTTTTGATTTGATGTTTCCAAAGAATAATGTTTTTGAACATGAAATTCATTGTTAAAGATAAACATGTAATTTAACTAATGGACCCATCTCTTTATCTTAAATTCGCTGGTCAGGAATTGAATGTTTAGAAATTCGTTGGGTTTTCTTTGCATTCATGTAAGGTATGATCTCGGCCATCCATCAACATTTAGCATTTTCAACATTAAATGCTGATGTTTTTATTGCTAATTTTATTTTTCATTAACCAAGTATTATTTGGGGTGGGATGTGATCCAAGTTTTATATATATATATATATATATATATATATCTTTCTTTCTTGCCAAGAGCACCACTAAGATTTCAATCCTTACCACCTGCTTTTATTTGCAAATTTGTAAGTTTATTAATTTTCTTTTATTAATCGAAAGTCTAGATCAAATTTTGGTTATATGATATTAATAACAATCTTTTTTATTGTTTTAGATTGTATTTGATAAATGTTTCATGAAAAGAAAGATATATACAAAAAAAATAAAAATATATTTGATTGAAAAAATAAAAATAAATATGTGTCTAGAATAGTTGTTTAGTGAATTTTTTTATTTTAAAAATAGAAAGTAAAAAATATCTCATTCATCTATGTTTTTTATTTATCAATATTTATAGAGTTTTAACCTAAAACATTTAATAAAAATTACAAGTATTAATTATACAACACCAGTGATTTACCAACTCGAGACCTGACTCGAGTCAGGTTTCATATCAAATAAGGTGGGGGTGATCCAATCAAACCTGATTGACTTGATTGATCAACTCATGACCGAATTAAAATCTAGGTCTAACGATCAATTTGTCTTAAAAAAAATTTAAAATAACATCGTTTTATTTTTTAAAAGCTATTGAAATAATGTTATTTTAGATTGACCAGTATTAACTCATCTACCTTATGATTCGGGCCTTAAATCAAGTCATAGGCCATGTTGATTTTTATAACTATGACTTGAGCAATATAATTAATAAAGTACAAAAGTGTTAAATTTAGAAAAAAAAAAAAAAGACGTGAACCTCTTGATCATATGGTTAAGCAACCCCCAATAAAGTAGATAACAATTTGGAAAATAAAAAAACCAGGTTAGATAGATCCTTGATCTAGAGGTAACCTTATATCTAAGAACCAAATGTATTGAAAAAAAACTTAGATACAGAGATAATATTGTACCTAAGAATCCTAAGTATGTGAATGATGCCACAAAACCAATTAATCTTCAATAAGTCAGTGCATTCGTTTTGTCCTTATTAACAAAAAAAAACCTCACATTTATTCTTCAAATTGATGCTGAAATTTTCAGCCAAAAAAACATATTATAGTCTCTTCTAACTAACTTTAATGAATTCTTTTTTAGCTGTAAGCTAATGATCCTAAACTAGTAATTAATTAACATTAGTCTAGTAATGAAATAAACCTCTGAACAATGTCTAATGAGCTATAACAAATCCAACTTAAAAAACAATTATTCAACATTAAGTAAATAAATAAAATGGGATAATAAAAACAAAGTTTATGTGCCAAAATTCCTTCATGTAGCCCGAATCTCTATTTTTGCATATTCTTAACAAATTTCCAATCTGACTTTAAACACGTTATTCTCTAGACAAACCTAAATGGTTGGAAAAATAAGATATCTAGTTTTCAGACCAACCTAAATCACAGCAAAATTTCACCTACAGCTCCATATATGCCCTAAACAATACACAAAGATCTAGTGACTTTAACCTCTAAAATAATATGTTTATGAATTTCATTTGACCTGAAAATTTACCAAAATATAGTTATATGTGTCTAATATGTCCCTGTAAAGTTTCAGCTGGTTTTGTTGTATGATTTGAAAAATATACTTGATCTTACAAAACTAGCTCGTAGATGTTTTAAAACCAAATTCAAACCTAACTTGGTTTGTATCTACAAGACTTTGTGTATTAATTTGATCTTTTTAAAAATAAAGAAAAAAAAATTACATAACACATTAAATTTTTTCCATTGTTGTTTATTTTACAATCACCTAGTTATGCATTAAACGAAACCCTAATCAATTACTCTCCCCCCTCTAAAATCAGATCACCTTTTGGTTTCACTTTTCCCTTTGTGGAGACTTTTCAAAGGGATAGCAGAGCTCTTTCATTATATCATCTGGTCCACCATGATAGCAACAGACCAAATATGAGAGATTGGGATATGGTAGTTTCACATCGATGCTAACAATGCAAACTTGTATTTCTTTGCCATTAATTTCATTGTAAGTATAGTTCAAACCTTTCCCATTTATGTTTGGTCTTTTTTGCGAACCCTAAGCACAAATTATAGGGTAAATCATGCATGGCTCTATTAGTTTGTATATTTAGCTGAATCAAACCCTCTACTTTAAATTTGATCAAATCAATCCCTGATTTACCCATAAAAGGCAATTTGAGATTATCCAACAAGAAATAGGTGGCGTAAATGGCATAAATTTGCTGTTTAGTTAGTAATGGAGTTGGAGAAAAGGGCTTAAATCACCTCAAATTGTAATTAGAGATTGATTTTATAAAATTGAAAGTAAAGATAACAGTTCGATCGAACTTGTAAAGTAGAGGGACCATGTAATGAATTTTATCCAAATAAACGGTCCTGAAAACTTATCCTATCTTAGTCATTTTTATGTCATCTACAACTCAGAGTTTCAAGTATTTATCCAAAAATAAAAAAATTCAAGTATCCGAGATTTGCCCAAGATTGTCCTCTTGTCCATTGCCTCTCAATTGATGGCTCTTTAGCACCAAAGTAAATAAATGTTGATTAAGATTTTCAACCTCGGCGTTCCTTTATTATCCATATTAGGTAAAACAGTAAGGAATTAAACCCATGTTCTTGGAAATTGCAAGTGATTAGATCAATGGATGCACAATCTTCTACCTATAACAGATAGCAATATAATATATATATATATATATATATAGGTGCTGGAAATGCGAAGCAATCAATGGATCGGGAGGTGATATATATATATATATATTGGTGCTGGAAATGCGAAGCATAATCAATGGCTCGGGAGGTGATTTTTTATTGTGATATTCTTGATTAAGGAAAAAGGTAAGTGGAGGGCAAGGCAGGGGAATTGTAATCCAATGACATCATGCATGTGCACCCATCCTACATATATATAAATATAAATATAAATATAAATGTAGGCACGAAATGAATATTAATGTTGATGCATCTATCTGTTCTTTGGATGAGTGGGAAGACAAGGGATCCCTTCTGTCTTTCACACATCTCCAGCTTTATTGAATATTATAATTAAAAGTTGTGCCCAAAGTTGTTTTCATGAAATAAGAAAGAAATAGCCATCTTATCTATTGAAACATTCATTCTAAGCATTACTTATCATCCCATGGACATTTTCAAAGTCACTTTATATTTCTATATATTATAATTTCTTCCAAGAACATGTAATGGGTGAGGATGAATAGTTCAAACCCTTGCCTCTGCATCAAACAATCCTTTTCTGTGGAAGAAAACAACCATATTTGATGTTTCTTTGGCATCATAAATTGAAAGGATTATGAAGGGACTACATTTACAACACCTGCTAAGTAACACTGGTTTTGGGATACGCTACATCATTAGCCCGTGTGAATTTGATTACTTTTTTTATTGTAAAAATAATTTTTGAGTGTTATTAATATATTTTTTAATATAAAAAATTTTAAATAATGTGGAGATTGGACTTTTATGATTCGGTCAACTTTACGGTTTTAAAGATAATTTGAACAATCATTAAAAACCATAATTTGACTAAAATAAATTTCAAGATATTTTTTTTAAATACTGAGATGAAACATATTTGATCGATTCAAATTAATTTGTCAAAATTCACGATCTTTATCATAAAACGATGATAACTTTATAAAAAAAAATTAAAAAAAATTTTAAAATTTAATTTCTTATCAATCCAATATTGAAAGTCGAAATTGAAAAAATAATTAATTAAAAAAATATTAGAAAAAAATAACTTGAGTCAACCTGTTAAATTTATAACTTGGATCAAATTTATAATCCAATAAGATTTAGAAAAAAATCTTATTATAATACTTTTATGGGAGTACTTATATGTCTGTACTAAGCTTTTGTCTTCTCTTTTTGAATTTTGAAAGCCTTTAAATTCTAAGTTTTACAAAATATTCATCTAATTAATATTTTTTATATATATAAAAAACATGTTTGGTAATATAAAAACACAACAAAGTACCATTTCTTTCTCCAAAAGTAAAGGAGCCAAAAATCTCATCTTTATATAGATCTTAGATGCCTAAGACATGGGATGATTAATGGTAGTCTTTAACTATTTCTCACCTTTTTGATAATTTACAATACAACTCAATTAAAAGAAAATAAAAAGAAGGTTAAAAAAATAACAAGGGAATCACTTTTAATCATCACTTACATTTTAATAGTTAAATGTATTTTTCTTTATAGCAAGACTAGAAATACCAAAAACATTTTTACATTTCAAATTCAAATACCTTCTCAATCAAGTTTTAAACAAATCATCCCCACTCAAATAACTATATTTACAATAAAATTCTTCCTTGTCAACTCCAATTTAATTTAAACCCCTTCATAAAAAAATAAATTTAAACTTGATATAATAATATAAAAATCAAACCACAAATTATTTAAATGTTCATTTATTATTTATTGTAATGCACCATAAACAACTTCACAATATAAATACAGAAATCATATTCTTATTGGAATGCAACACTAAATACCAAATGTAACCTAAACAAACACCTCACCTCAAGGCTAAAGCAATTTGCCAACCCCAAAAAGTTTTCACTCACGCAAGCAAAAAAACTTACTAAAAATTTACAAAAATCAAGTAAGCTAACCACAAAACAACAGGGTCCTAATTGAAAAGGGCTTGAAAGCACAATGGTGAAAACTTACTAAGAATAATAATAATTAAAGAAAAAGGAAAAGGTGGCAAAATTTATTTCTTTTAGTTGTTTAAATCAAAACTTGGAAAGTCACCATCCTCCCCATCGTCTCCTTTGTAACTTTCTTACACGAGAGGATAGCCAAACCTCTCTCCATCTTTCGCTATATATAACACACACACACACACACACGACACAAACTTAGGTACCCATTTTTTTGTTGTTGGAAACAAACCCATTTTCTCTCTCTGTGTTTGTGTCTTTCTTTGATAAATTTTAATCATCAACAACAACGACAACAGTAACTTGCAAAGAGAGAAAGAGGGAGGAGAGAGAGCAAAAAAGAAAGGGTCTCTCTCACCCTCTCTTATTGTTATGTCTCCTCGCAGATCTTAAATTCTTTCAGTTTTCTATCTGGGTTCTTCTTCTTTTTTTTTTCCTGGTAAATTTCCAATAAAAAAGCAATCTTTTTTGTAATGAATTCTGGGTTTTGGATCTTGTACTCATTTTCTTATCAAAGTTGGTATCTTTCTGTTTGTTTGTCAGGATTCTTGGATTGCTTTTGATTGATATTTGATTGCTCAAAGGTTGTTTCTACTTTTGGATTAAATCCAAGAGTGACCTTTTGTTGTAAATATCCAAGCTTTGCTTTGTATTTTTGACAAGGTATTGTTTTTCTTTGTATAATCTGCATTACGATATCATGTGTTTTGATTGTTTATGTTAACATAGTATTGTGTTCTATGCTGAGTTAGATGTTTTGTGGCAGTGAATATTGGATTGTATTTTGCTGTAGTGGTGTCCAATTCTGTGTTCGAATTAAGATCTGTTGTTTGATTGGTATAGGATTGGACATGATTTATTTTTTGATGAGATTATTAGTTTTATGTTTTGATTTTTTTTAAATGTTTGTTGGTGACTTTGTTGATGGGATTTGTGTGTAGAATGGAAATGGAGCTTGGAAAGTTGTTCATTGGTGGGATTTCATGGGACACGAACGAAGACCGTCTTAAGGAGTATTTCCGGGCTTTTGGGGAAGTTTTAGAAGCTGTCATAATGAAGGATCGGGCCACAGGTCGTGCTCGAGGATTTGGTTTTGTTGTTTTCGCAGACCCTGCTGTTGCTGAGAGAGTTGTGATGGAAAAGCACCTTATAGATGGTAGAAATGTAAGTTGTTACGTTTAAATTCTCAATAATTTGGATTTTGGCCTATACTGATTTACTGCTGGTTTAATCTGATCATCATAAATTTCTATCCTATGAGAAAAATAAATTCATCTTCGTGAATCTATGATGGTGTAGAGTAGATGACAACAATGGATTGTTGATTGTCCTGTGTATTGTCTATACAAATAAACATTTTCTTTTCCTTGGGAGGTAGATGGGGAGTTTTTTTGTTCTGTGTGTCAATATTGAACAATTCAGTTAAGGCTCAGAGCTTAAATATTTAGAAAGCTAGCTGGCATTACTCCCTGTTATATAGAATGTAACGTGAGCATTGTCGATGTTATAGTTCATTTTTTTCTTTTGGAAAACTTAAACAGCAATCGGAGATCAGAATTTCACAACACGATACGAATATTCCATTATTAGCACTGCTAGACAGTTCAGAAAATTTTATTTTAGAATAAAAGTACACATGCTTAGGGATATGAGAAATGGCTTCCATGAGAGTGAGGTTGATTGGAGGATATAAAAAAGACAAACTGTAATTAATGCCTCATCAATCGCTGATGATAATGGAAAAAAACCATTGGTGCAGAGTTAAAAATTTCGACCAGTTTCTCAATTCCAAGTGCCCACTGCTTACATTTGACAATCAGAAAATGTTTTTCTTCATCATTTTTTTAAGGAGTTATGAAACATTGGACTATTACTTATGTAAACTCTCATAGTCCTAATCAATCTTTCCATTCAGGTTGAGGCAAAGAAGGCAGTTCCTAGAGAGGATCAGAACACCCTGAACAAAAACAGTAGCAGCGTTAATGGTTCACCTGGCCCTGTCCGAACAAAGAAGATATTTGTAGGAGGTTTAGCATCTACAGTTACAGAGAGTGACTTTAGGAAGTACTTTGATCAGTTTGGGGTGATTACAGATGTGGTAGTTATGTATGATCACAACACTCAAAGGCCAAGAGGTTTTGGATTCATCACCTATGATGCAGAGGAAGCAGTGGATAGAGTATTGCACAAAACCTTTCATGAACTCAACGGTAAAATGGTTGAGGTCAAGCGGGCTGTCCCCAAAGAGTTATCTCCAGGGCCAACTAGGAACCAGTTAGGGGGGTTTAATTATAGTCCTAGTAGAGTCAGTAGCTTCCTCAATGGTTACACTCAGGGATACAATCCAAGTTTTGTTGGAGGGTATGGCGTTAGAATGGATGGCAGGTTTAGTCCTGTTACTGCTGGGCGGAGTAACTTTTCTCCATTTGGTAGTAGTTATGGGATGGGATTGAATTTTGAGCAGGTGTTGAACCCAATTTACGGGGGAAATTCAAACATCAGTTCTAATGCTGGCTATGGACGAGTAAGTCCATCATATAGTGGAAATGCAAGCAGGTACAGCAACCCCATTGGATTTAGTGGAGGCAATGGAGGAAGTAGTTCTGTCTTAAATCCAATTGCCCACTCTTTATGGGGAAATGGAAGTATTAATCATGCTTCTAACACCACAAACTCCAGTTCTTTTATGAGCTCTGGAACTGGGAGCTCAGGAATGGGTTCTTTTAGCAGTATGGGAGCACTTTGGGGTTCCTCTGCTAATTCTGAACAAGGTGGAGGAGTTCGCTCAGTCAATAGCAGTAATCTTAGCATTGGTGCTGGAGATTTTGATATTGGTCTAGGAGGGGTAGGGTATGGGAGGAACAATAGGACAGCTGTTGCACCAGCATCATCTCATGCTGCATCTAATGGTGGTTATGATGGGGCTTATGCAGACTTTTATGAGAAGGGCTCATTATACGGGGATAATACCTGGCAATCTTCACCTTCGGAACTGGATGTGTCTGGCTCATTTGGTTTTGGGCTTGGAAATGCAACTTCTGATGTTATGACTAAAAATTCTGCTGGTTATGTTGGTGGTTATAGTGTTGCTAATAGACAATCAAATAGAGGTAAGTGTTTTCCCCCTTCAATTTGTTGATTTCTTCTCTGATCACCAACGCTGCCTATCTTCATACAACATTACATTTTATATTATTACCAAGCTTTCATAACTCGGGAGAATATGATTAACATAGGCAAAATTGCAGAATATAACTGCATTAGTCTCTTGCAGTGGATTTCCCCATTGCAACTGTATAGTAGTACTCCAACTCTCCAACATCACGACCGACTGTACTGATTAATTGATTCAACAACTATTCACTGTCATTGATATGAATATTGATCATTAGGAATGTGGTCATTTTGGTTGGCTGACATATTCCTTAATTGCCATGTATGAAGTAAATGTGTTTCAAATGTACCGATTGTTTCAATAATTGCCTAAATACTTGAACATGTACTTGATCTTTACCTGCAGTCCTGAAAATTGCATTTCATCCTGTTTCAGAAAAGTGTAGGAATAAAAATAACCCATGAGATGAATTTCTTGGCGCTTTGCTGAACGTTACTCTCGATACATTCACTTTATCCAGATTATCATGTGCAAATTATCTGATGGAGATTGTCTGAGTCCGTACTTCTTTATCACTTAGTTCTTACTTTCAACTTGGTTGGTACATGTAACCAAGGCTGATTAAATTCTTTTCTTGGAAAACCTTACACTAGCAACACTATTCTCTATGGAACTGACATGGTCTTCTTGATTTTCATCTGTTTCAGGAATTGCTGCATAGGATGATTATGATATAGGTGACGTTGAAGTGAATTTCGTACATGTTTCTTGTTCAGATGATCATGTTTCAACTTTGCTCATCATATAGAGCAGTCACAAGGAAATCTGTGTATGGTTTGAGCTTTTGAGATTTTTCTAATATAGGTTTTCTTTCTTGGAATTTTATTATGTAAAATCACATTGTGGGGTATACTCAACATGATTGTATGATGCATCTTTGGTGACAGCTATATTAAAAAAGGAAACAATTTTTTAGCATTATTTTTGGGGTTTTCTTCTTCTTGTTAGTATTGTTTTTGGGTCAACTCTTCATTTTTATTTTTCCTTTTATAAATATGCTTTACCCATCCAACTAGACATAGGATATACAAATTAGTACACATGTGAAGAAATTCCACATGTGAAGAAAATACTTATTCGATTATGTGATTATATCACTCTAAAAGTAATTCCACATGTGAAGAAAATCATGTGCAAACTATCCAAATTAGTACAACATTGTATATATATTTTTTTAAGAATGATATAACATTATATTATTATTATTATATGATGAGTTGGTAAAAAAAGATTATTTTTTTTCTTTTACCTCCAATCAAACACTTTTAATTTCTTCTCCAACTATACATATTTTTACCTCTATGAATCTGTTTTTTTTATAACTCAAGCCGAAAATTATATCACATGGCCATGGAAATTGTGCTAAGAGCAAATTGATCATGCCGAAGAGAAGCATTCAATCAATTTCCCTTCCACCTACAGATTCGTCTTGATCATGCACATGGATGACAATGAAAGCTGAATCATCTCTTCATTGCAGGTTCGGTGAGCTTCTCATGAGTTGCTGAATCCATTTGGTAGCAACCAACGGCACAAATAAAACTTACAAGTTCATGTAAAAAGGGGGGAAAACAAATAAATTGTTGAGATGTTCTTGTCCTTTGTATCTGAGGAGGGAGTTTCAGTTAAACCTCTAGTAAATCAGAGGCAATCCAATTTCTCAGAGGCCAGAGTGTAAAATATTTTGAGATAAAGAAAAGAACTTGCATTATGCTAGCAAAGTTCAGCAAGCATTCAACTTCTGTTATCAATGGCAGATATATTAGCATAGAATCATTATCAATGTAGGATGAACCATCACTTAGTATCTGCTTCTTCGAAAACCAATTTCAAAACATCTCCAGCCCTCCTTCAACAGCCCACTTTCTTCTTACCATGGATTTGGTGTAATCCATATAGGTGGATACTTGAATGAATGCTCTGAATTCGACATGAAGGCTCCATAGTTTTCAGGGAAAAACTCCTCTTTAACTCTTCTTCCTAAACCGTATACTCCCATGTCTGCATAGTCACGTTGATCCATAGGAAGCATATGAAAATGGTTCCATAGGTCACATGAGTAATAGACACAGTTTCCTTCAAAGCCTGGAAAATCAATGGCAGGAACACATTTGGTGTGATTTCTTCCCAGGAATATGATCTGATTGCCTATGTTTTCCAGCCTAACCCATTTAGCAGGATCACTTGTTTCATCATCAAGCTTAAAAACTATGAACTGTATGGTAAATCCATGATCCCTTACTCTTACAACCATTAAAAGCTCACCGTTATTAGATTCTACTAAATACCTGAAATCACAACGCCCTCTCTCTTTCTTCTTTAGTTTCAAAGGTAATGTGTCTAATCTCCTCCATGCAATACTACCATCCCTTGCCTCGTCACATATATAAATTGCATTATAATATGATATGGCATATAATTTTCCTCTATAAAACGTGATATCAGTGATTGTTGTTACCGTTTCCTCTTCATCATCCAAGCCCTCCTCTATCTCCTCCTCACTGTCATCCTCCTCAGCCTGCCCATCGTTATCTATCTCTTGGACATCTTCATAATCTCCTTTAATTGACTCATACTCCTCCAGTTCTGAATCATCTTCATCATCTTTTTTATTAAATTCACCTTTATTAATGGGATATCCACATGCACATCCCCCATCCTCCTCCTCCTCCTCCTCCTCCTCCTCTTCCTCTCCCTCTTCTTGATCATCACCCTCGCCTTCCGCCTCCTCCTCCTCCTCTCCCTCTTCTTGATCATCACCCTCGCCTTCCTCCTCCTCCTCTTCCTGGTCCTCACCATCGCCATTAAGGGACCTAATGGTAAAGCAGGTCCATGCTTGGTCTCCTGGTCGACAAATACCTAAACTATCGACCTCAAAAAGCGCAGCAACCAAGCAATGACCGGCAGCAGTATTCTCTGGCGTGGGTTCTGAGGATAGGATAGCTTTAGTCATAAAATACGGATTAGAGGCAGGTCGTACAAAAGAGTAAGGTTGGTAATGGGTTGGTAATGGAATCCTAACACCAGAAAAAGGATTAAACAAGAAATCTCCTCGAGTTTTATGAGCCATTATAAACCAACCATAAGATGATCCAGCACACCAACTTCGACGCACCACTCTTGGTAATGGGATTTGGTAGAATTTTGAATCATGAAGACAAAAAAATCTACGAGTTTTCTTATTTCTATCATTGGAGAGCATTAACCATGGAAGATGAGAAGAAGGAGGTCTCATTGATGTTGTGCGTCTCCATGCAGTGCAAACCAACAAAAATCGATGATAGTCGGCCACACTTACCTTGCTTGCTATGTACTCTAGAATATCGGCAGGAACCTGAGCCCAGTCTCTTTGTCCATCCTTCAAGATCTCCATGCTCAAGGTTTTTGCTTTAGTAATTGTAGAAGAGAAATAGCTACGTATATATATGCAGCTTGTGGGCGGTAGGAAACCGACCTAGAATTTTTTTCTCCTTTTCCTATTAATTTATATAATAAAACCCTAATCCTTACAAAACACTAATTTAACTTGGTGTTTTACTGTTTTATTTACTGTAGACTCACTGTTTGCTTCTTCTTCTTCTTCTTCTTCTTCTTTTTTTCTTTTTCTTTTTTTCATCTTTTTTATTAGATCATTCCACATTTCGTTGATTTAAGATATGAATTTATAGTTTAATTCACTTAAATTAATATGGGGGTTTTACCTTGAAAAAGAAAACTGATTTTGAATTAAAACTCATTTTTGTGAAAGTTATTTTGATTTTTTGTTTTACAAATAGAACTAAAGAGATTATAATTGGAAATTGACAAAAAAAAAAAAAAAACAGAGTCCATTTTTGTTCAAGGAGAAAAAATTTCACGTGTGGGAAACAAAGAAAAAAAAAAGAAAAAAAAATGATCATCCTTGCCACAATAAACTTTCATTTTAGATACAACCCATCTTAAAAAAACAATGACGATATAAAAATTCCTACAACACCAAAAAAACTCGTTTTTTAAGGCCGTATGAGGCCTCAAGTACCATCTAAAATATGATGTCACCTTCTATTATCTGATTTGTGTTTTGCACATGATAACCTTTTTTTTTTTTTTTTTTAGTTTCTAAATCTATAATAACTTCTCAATTGAGTTTTGATTTTCAATTAACCTTAACTTAAGCCCTTTTCTTTCAATTTAATCCATACTTCCTTAATAATTGTTCAATTGAATCTTGAATATCATCCGACTCCAGTTCAATGAAGGCTTGATATTGGATTACCATGATAAAGCTGATTAAATTAATTAATCTAAATGAATTTCTACATTGTTCTTCAAAAAACAAAAAAATAATAAGAAAAATAAAATGTCAGAGATTTCATTTTCAGCAAAAGAGCAAAGACTTGGAACTTTCCAAGTAAATCCAAGTCTGCTCCACGCGAGTGATATGTCGTTGAGGTTTGGTATAACAAGACAAATGGAGTTGACCATGGAGGTCTTGGGAATTGTGGCAGAGTGCACGAATAACGTGTTGTCTAGAACAGACAATCACTTTACTAAGAGCCCGATTTTTATGTTTGGTCCCTTATAATATAATATATATATATATATATATATTTTTTTTTACTGAAAACTATTTTCTACATTTTCCCACTTTTGTTCTTAAAAAACACTTATAAAAAAAGAATATTTTTATTTTTTTATAATTATTATAATGTATATGGATAATTGTTTTAATTATAAAGTTAAAACATTGGATTTTAGTTGATAATTAAAGTTTTATTGGTGTTTTAATGCTTTTAAAGACAATATCTTCCAAGTATTTTATGCAATTTATATTTTTTAGGTGATGACCTACCGTGCAAACAATTGATTTTTAATGATAATTAATTCCTGACTTGCTAGAATACTTTAATTAAAAAACAACAAAAATCAAGAAAATGATATAATGATCATCTTTAAAAAAAAACAATCCTCCAATGAATTCATCACAATTTTTACATTCGTAATATTGATGTGAACGACTGTTTATATAGATTTATTATACCTTTCCATCATTGCTAGGTGGATTTGCTCTCCACATTATTATTTAAAGAAGGCTGCGAGATTATTATTATTATTATTATTATTATTATTATTATTATTATTATTATTAATGATTGCATTATTACCTACTGTAGATGGCTAGTTTAAAACTAGAGTGTGAGAAAATCGCATTCAACAGCTAGCCTAAACTATAGTCTATACGTAGGTAAAGATTTATCTCTGTGGAAATTAGGGTTCATTTGGATAGATATGAGATTAAAACTCCATTAAACCATGAAAGATATATAGCTCAAAAACAGTGTTCTTACCGCTAAAACCAATACAAAAAGCTCTATCACGTTTAGTTTTCAATAAAGATTATATATGTTGGTAGATACTAATAAAGACAATATATTTTTTAATAAACTTATAATAATGTCTGTATAATGTTGGTTTGATAATCTAATCTTATTTCAATTTTGTAATTCTTTATATATATATATATATATTTAATGATTGATGATCTTACGAATAACTTAAGACACCTACCTATCATAGCTTTGATAATATTATAATTATATTATATTAAAAATAATTCCCATAAAAAATTCATTGTGGGCTACTTTAAAACACTATGGACTACCATAATATTTTTTTTCTTTGAAGGCTTTGTGTTTTTTTCATTTAACCCCTAAATGATTTTTAAAATTTTTATTACTAAATAGTTAGTTGTTTCGCATTAAATGCTAACTAGTGATTGTTTTGGTTGGCTTACTATAGGAAACTTAGAGTAGCGATGACACACCTCGACACTTGGTTTATGCTCGATTTTATAAAAAAAAATATTTTTGTTGCTTGAGAAAAAATTAAAGATGCAGGGATCTAATTTGATATTAGAAAAAAAAATGCATTTCTTTTTCATGCTTAAAGGGAAAAAGAAACTAAAACATGCACATAAATAAAAGGGATGAGAGGGAAAAGAAAAGGAAAAGAAAGGAAAGAAAAATGGGTAGTTAGAGCCACACTAGTGATAGGTTCATCACCATGCACTTCTCTAAGAGGAATCCTTTGTCAAGACAATTCTAATTGTAACACGGAAGATCACAATCGAAGCTCAAAGAAAGTTGCACGCGCCTCCCCAGTACAATAAACATTCTCATATGCCTCCCCAAGTCATTTTTATTTTTATTTGGACAATGATTATTTGATAGCTCCCAAGATTTCATCACCGCTTGAACTGATGATCAATTTTCAATTTTATCATTTAACAACTCAATCTTCTTCTTCTTCTTCTTCTAGTTATTTTTGTTAATTTTATCATTCAATATTATATTATTTGAGAATTGGTCTACGTAACCTTTTTTCAACTTGTTATATATATATATATAGTTTTTCTAGTCTCATGGATTTAATTTTTTTAAAAAAAAATTTATCCTTTAACATTGGGTTCGTTGAAAACTAGGTTTTGTAATTTTTCTCAGTTTGATTTCTATCATGTTATCACAGTCTTACAACCCAAGTTGTAAGTTTGACAGGTCACTATTAGTTGCCTCGACTTTTTTTTGTTTTTTTTAATTGATTTTTTTTCAATTTTATTCTTCAAAGGTGAGTTGGTTGGGAATTGAGTTTTGTAATTTTTGTTGATTTACTTTTCATGGGGTTATCCTAATCTCATGATTTGAGTTGTAAGTTTGGCAGGTTAACCTAAGTTAACTCAGGACTTTTTTTACTATTTCTTAATTGATTTTTTTTCAATTTTATCTTTAAATACTGGATTGATTAAGAATTGAGCTTCATTGTAACGACTCTAATTTTCTACATCCATTATCGCAATACATTAGGAGTTTTCAGTGTAGTTTTTTTTTTTTTTTGTATACTTATCAGAACATATATGCGTAGTTCATCCATCTCACAAGTTACCACTAACACTTATCAATTATCCTCTACAACAATGACATAATATTCATTTCAAGATATCTCATTCTAGTACATGCACACAACTTGTTTAATTTATACACAATTAAGTCCATACATGTAAGGAAAGCTATTACCAAAACCTAATATTATTCGGGCATAATACATAGGAAAATATACAAGGAAGATAAGGTGATCTAAGGACACGCTGACAATGCAACTAAAAACTGCAATAAATAATAGTTAAGTAAAGAAAGTTCTTTGATGACATCATTAATCATATCATTTAATTCTAATACAAGATCAAGTAATATAAGAATATCATTGTTATCATTCTTTCAGATAAGTCAATGTAGTATAATCATTCCAATATTGATCCCACATATAATTATTCCCACTTAATAATTGTTCTCTATTCATCATTCTCTTATAATGAAAATTATAAGTCGATTTCCCAACATAAAACATTCATTCCTTCTTAATCATAAATCATCCCTTTATCCATAGATATTTCCTTAACCATTGTTATTCTTGATAATTCAAAATTTATTTCCTCAATCATCATTATTCTTGATAATTCCTTCATCATCAGTATCCTTAACAATCCATAATTGATTTCCTTATTCATCGGTATCCTCAACAAGGCATTGATTCTTAAACCAAGAACTAGTCATCCAACCCAGAACATGAAAACAATCTCGTATTAGATAAAAATACAATTGAATAATAAAGAATCTAACTATGATGTTTTAACAATTCTAAATAGAATATAATTAGTAAGGTGTCGAGCACCTACTTGCTCCTTTTTCTAAACGAGCCCTCTCTGACTACATGGACTTACTCTAGACACCTCTTTATTTTGGATTAAGAGGTATTATAAGTATCACTTCATGACTTTACCATAATGTAATTCTCATATCAATGAATTTTCTTTCATAAAAGTCCATTACTATAATAATGGAATTCATTCACCTTCAACTAATTTTTTCATTACACTTTCTATCCCCATTTTATTACTCAGGAGCATTGTTTCGTATTTTATTTATAAGTAGACTTATAGACCTTGGTTTTAAACTTGGATTAACTCTTTTGAAATATAAAACACTAATCTACAACTTTACTAAAGGGCAAAAAACTCAATTCTGCTTTTAATATACCCAGATTTACCTATTATCATACTTAATGAAATCTGTTCAACAAGGATTAATTTTGACATCCCTTTAGTTTTTAAGCCATATCTTGTGTTATGTAGCTCTAATTAAATCAAGGTCAGTTCCATTTGAAAGATAACACTTATACCTACAATTTTTATATAGAAATCAACTCCAAATTAAATCTCTTTAAGGTTTAAATTAAATAATCATAGTAATATATAAAACATGTCTAGATTTTCATGATTTAGACCTTCATTTAGTTTCTGGATCATATCTAGAGCTATATAACTTCAAATTAGCAAGGTTAGTTTCATTTGAAAGATAACATCTATATCTACAACTTCTATGCAGAACAACATTTCAAATTCTGTTTGTAACCACCCCAAAAGAACAAAAAAAACCTAAGAAAAGACCACAACACATAATCAAGTCAAAATTAGACAGTAGCCAAAACGGTCTCACCATTTTGAGAAACAATTTGATCATTTTTTGAATTGGCCTAGTTGTTTTTCAAAACGACTAGCTCGTTTCAGGTTCACATATAACCAATTCTGCCAACTGTTTTAAACAACCATAACTAACATAAGAATAATATTCAAGACACTCCTAATGATCAAATCATATGTTATCATAATAAGTATAACATATTCAAATATCATCTCCATCCAACAATCACATTACTAGAAAATGAAATTTAACCTAACTAACCTAAAAATTACAGGCC
Organism: Populus alba; assembly: GCF_005239225.2. NCBI lineage: Eukaryota > Viridiplantae > Streptophyta > Magnoliopsida > Malpighiales > Salicaceae > Populus > Populus alba. The sequence goes on along the minus strand of NC_133289.1, from coordinate 1,471,656 downwards.
TAAGATTCAAGAAGATTTTTTGTTCGGAGTGTTTTTTCTAATCTCCACTGTTCTGGATTTTGATCACATCCGGACAAACAACAAATCCACATTCCAACCCAATCCAACGATGGAAGGAGGAGAAAATATTTGGTGAATGAGACTGTTCATAAGTGTTTTTTTCTAGTTTAATTAAGACTAATATTGAAAGTCCCCCTGTGAGAATGTATATGACATTGAGTCAAACAACATACCCATAACTCATCATAATCCAATGGTGGACATCAGAGATTTGTCTGCCTAAGTTTTATGCCATCAATATGTTTTCTCTCTGGCTTCTCTTTAAACTCTCTAGAGCACCTAAATATCTCTTTTTAATCACTTATTAACTCTTTTAATCACTCTAAGTTACCCTTTAGCGAAGATTTCATCAAGAAATGAGAATAAGAAATCAAATAACCCTAACCCTTCTCTTATTCTTGCAAGTCCACGGCTAGAGAGAAAGAATAAAAGGATATTTATAGAGCCATCCTGTTGTTAATTTCACTTTGAACCTCATTTTTTTTAATCATTTGTATATTAACCCTTAATCTTTTGTTATTTACACATTGACCCCTCTTAGTCTTACATATTCATTTTGACATCCCCGTAAAATTTTTCTTTCTAACAATTTAGTCATATACTCCCTTTTCATTTCATTAATTTAACCATTTTTATCCTGGTTAAGTTTTTTTAATTTAATTTGACCCTCGAGTTAATTTCTTATATTTTACTAACCTAGAAAAATTATAAGTGAGGGTTGGATTCATAGTTTATTTTTATTTGTTTTCTATAAGGTTATACGGTCTGATAATCTTGGTCACAAATTTCATAGATTAATCTTAGTTAATTTAGTGCATCATTGTCTTTTCATTTCACTTTTTTTTTTTTAAAAAAAAATTTAACCTTGGACAATTCATCATTTCACATTTACGCTTATTCATTGTTTCGCATTTGAGCCTAATTAGATTAGGTAAAGGTTAAAACAAGAGCAGTTTGATTTTTTTTTTTTTTTAATAGTATCAAGTGTTTAAGGAGTCAATAGTTGCATTTGGTTCCATTGGGTTGTGAAAGTCATGCCGTGCCGCTTCAATATACTTGAATATGAGACTCGAGCTTTTAATTCAAATTTTATTTTTATTTTTCAAAAAAAAAATTGACATAATTAAATAAAGATGTTCAATAGCATGATACAACTTGAAATCATGGTTTTTTTATCTGTATCGCTTAACATCCCGGTAGTGTCTTTGTTTATCACCACTGACTTTTTTCACCATTTAATATCACATATAATTATTAATTATAACTTTATTAAACATACAGGCCACGTTTTCAAACCCATAGCTGAAATTTTGATCCGGCCCACTGCTGTCACCATGACTAGTAAAAACTATAGGACAGGAATAGTTTGAAGGGTAATTTTCAAGATAGAAGCCCAACCTGCATTCCATTCCATATATCTTGCTCTTGCTTGCATGGATTTTGGTGGGATTAACAACCATGTTCCATGTCTTTAGATGTCACAGATTACACTGAATGAACTCTACAACTTTAACCTGAAACACAAATATTAAAGGCAAAGAAAAACAAGAAAGTGATACAAACACAATAAGAGTGTTCATTGATAGATAATTCGGAGTTCAAAATACATGTTCTAGTATCGAGTTGTTCAAAAATCCAAGAAATTACTCAAAGATGCAGCAGTTAAATGCCCCTCTTACAAATTCTATTTCTTACTAATGCTCACCAATAACTCTATGCTTACTTTTCAAAACATCATCAGCCCTCCTTCAACATCCGTTCCTTTTCCAAAATGTACATCCCTTCCTTGTACTTCTGGCTCTCTTCATAAGCTTTCTCCTACAATCATTACCATCAACAAGGATCAATGTAAAAAAAACAGGGCTCCCGAAACAGAACTCGCGGAATCTGAATTCTGAGGTGCATGATCATCAACCAAATGAGAATTTTTCTTACAAAGATATATAAATACATACATTCTCTATCAAACCACATTTTATCATGCATTGCTACCTATCCATGGAGGAGATGAGGATTGCTATTATAGAAGATTTTATTTTGAAAATCAAAACAAACCTAAGCCATTACTTCTTATGCCTAAGCATCCTCTTCCTCTTGGTATGGAAATCCTAGGTGTTGGGACAAACGATAGGCAGCCCGCACAAAGGCGTTAGGGATCCACAATAAGACAACCCATAACAGGCAGGCCGCACAAAGCCACTAGGGATCCACGATAAGATAACCCACACAAAACGCCCATTAATTTCCAACTAAGATCTAGTGGGATATGAGGATAAATTTGCCCAAGACCATCCGTCTAAGCTTTTGGAAGCAACTGACAGACTGTTCCTGCATCAACTTCCCCATGATCAAATGCTGCTGGCAAGTATCTCTCTTGATTCCATTAAAATCAATCAACTAAGAATCCATAAACTAATACTGATCAACAGCTTAATCACAGCCTAGCGAAATATAAATAAAATAAAATGAACATAAATTAAAAAATACTCACATATTTCCAACCTAAAATTTGCTGGCAAGAAGTACAATAAATATCACAAACGGTATGCCATCCACTCACTAGCAATCGCTCTTCGCTGGGTCCGAGCGAAATATTCACCCTGCATCCCCCATATCATCAATTTATTAATATTTTTTAAAATAAATAATTAAAAATCATCCAAATAATTAAAAAAAATAATGGAGAGGAGAAGAGAAGACATACACGTTTCTGAAGAGATAAGCACGGCCAAATCGGCCTTGAAACTCTTTGGACAGGATATCGTAATAAGAAGCGAATTCAACTTTACACCACTTGCACTTGAAGATCTTCCTTACTCTTCCTTCTCCTCCTTCTCCGCCGCTATCATGCACCGTCTCTATGTATAATCTCCCCATTTTTTTAATCTTTTTTAAGAAAAAATGATTCAGGCAGGCGTGGCTAGAGAAATAACTGCTGTTGTGTTGTTATAAAAGGGAAGGGACTTGACGACGTGTCGTTTAATGAGTGCGCTCTGATCTGCTTATCATACGCCGTCGTTTGGAATATTCTTTCTCTGACCCGTGCGCTCCTTTTCTTTTCTTTTTTCTAAGGGCTGGATGGTGATGAATCTGGTGATGTTGTTCCACGAAGGGGGAACCGTCGTTGGATATTTAAAAAAAAAAAAAAAAAAAATTATTTTGTTTTTTTTTTTTTTAAATCTAAATTTCACCACACTTGTTTTTAGAGTTTATTCGATTTTTTTCTCGAATCATTGAGTTAATAAATTTTATAGAGTTAATAATTTTATTTTCAAAAAACGAGACCGATATTCCTTTGATATGAAACCTGGTACTGAAATGTAAAGTTACAACATCTTGTTCTGATGTCGAGCTAACACACGGACCAGGCCCAATACAAGAGCTGTCATGTATTTATTACACATGAGACATGGTAGTTTTGAAAATGATTTTATTAAAAAATTAAATTAAGATAATATTTTTTATTTTTAAATATTAAAACAATTTGAAAATATATAAAAAAATATTAATTTTTTTAAAAAATAAATTTTAAACAAAATCCACCAAGACAACACAACAGGAGCTAAATCATGTCATGAAACCAAGGTTTGGGTCAGGAAAAAAAATTGGAAGACAAGAGCTGTCATGTATGATGTAGTAATTCTTTTGCCATTTACATTCGCTACTTCAATTTAACTTCTTGAACCATCATTAGTTTAGAGGAGCAAGTAAAAAGCATTCTGCTAGATAGACCAAAATGAGGGAACTGAACAGATGGAGAAGAAGTTGGGATGGAACATGAGTGGCAAATTCAGGCAATGGAGAAAGAAACAAGCAAAAAGAAGTAATTGGGCATCGTTTGATTGCTAAGATGAACAACACCATCCTTTTTTAGTCCCTGCATTGCCTTCTTGATCCCCATCTCCCTTTAAAACCACGGTCTTCCCGTTTCCCAGCTCGGGAGCACCTGGTTTATTGAGTTCTTGCGACATCATAACTTTCCGGCTTAATATATTGTAGATCTCTTTAACAACTGTCTGAAAGGCAGCAGCAACATTGGAGGAATCGAGCGCTGAAGTTTCCATGAAGAACAAACCCTGCGCCTCTGCCAAGGCCTTGCCTTCTGCTGTCGATACCTCTCTGGCATCCTTGAGATCAGATTTATTCCCGACAAGAATTGTTACTACATTCATGTCAGAATGAGCTGTGCAAAAGAAAACCAATCAAAAATCAATCTTCCATTTGAACGGAAAAGTACCAAAATAACTGGTGTAGGCATAGAGGTTCAAACAACAAATCAGTATGCAAAGCTAGTCATAATCATAATTTTACAGAAGGACTATCACCAAATAGTGGTCAAACCAAACATCAATCTGTACAGGAAAGATAACAAGATCCAAATATCCAGCCAATGTTGTTATGAAACTTACTATGAAGTTCGTTAAGCCATTTGCCAATGCTGTCAAATGTTTGGCGCCTGCTGATGTCATAAACCAGTAGAGCTCCAACTGCACCTCTGTAGTATGCAGAAGTTACAGCCCGAAATCTCTCCTGACCTGCTGTGTCCCAGATCTGTGCTTTAATTTCCTTTCCATTAATATCCATCTTTTGGGTTTGGAACTCTACCCCTATTGTTGACTTTGAGCTAGGGTAAAATTCATTTCTAGCAAATCTTGCAAGCAAATTTGATTTCCCAACAGCCGAGTCACCAATTAAAACAATCTTAAAAAGGTAATCATCTGCTTTGTCATCCTCAGAGTAAAAGGCCATCTTTCAGCTTTTACAGAATTGCTAATCTACAGAAGCATATCAATAATGACTAGCCTTCTGAAGTGCAGATCTTTTCAGGGGAGCTTATATATTTACCAAAGGAAGATCAAAAGCTCCCCTATACAAGACGAGGAAATGGAATTAGAATATCCAAAAATGAGGGCAGAATACGAAGGAAACTTGAAAGGCAGGGAAGGAATATAATAGGACAAGGGCAACAGTTAAGTAATTAAATAGAACATGTTGGCACCCAAGCAAATATCTATCTTCTGAAGCTAATGTTGGCGGGCCTCATGAAAGTGTAGTAAGTAGTAACATCTACTCCATCCTCTGCTTCCTGCCACTTGTGTAATTCTACCAGGTGCTTTTTCTTAGTGGAATCCAGTATTGCTCTTCAAAATCAGAATCACAGTCCCTGCAATATCAAGAAAGCATCAGCATCTAATTTACCATAGTTTAAGATAATGTACCCCTGTAAAAAGAAAGTAAAGAGAAGAAGATCAAGTGTAATGGAGCCAGAAGCTTGAGAATTTAAAGCAACACTTTCTCTTCAGGCATTAAGCTAACTCAATTGGCCATAATTTTTTTCAAAACAAGGGGTTCCTTTCTCCTCTATCCCTTATTTGACTCCATTAACAGCCTTTCTCCCTCTATATTAATCCAACTGCATCTCACCTCCTGTTTCGTGCTTCTAAGCTCACCACAGGACCACACAGTTGTGGCCAGATCCTTCTAGCAATCTACCCAATAAAATTTCCATGCAGTTAACACATTATGATCTCAAAACACCATATTAACCACAGATATGACATATGGAGATCAGAAGAAAACGGGTAAAAAAAAAATTCAAATCAAATGAGAAAATTAATGTCATCTTTTTGGACAAGTTGCGATTCTTCCCTGAAGAAACCTAAGAACACTCTTGTTACTCGTCACTCAAAGGTTACTGTCTCCTGGTACCTGCTTCTCTTCTACATTATGTTTTCTAAATAGCCATAGAATTATTTGCATTATTGCTCTACAGAAACTTACTGCTTCCATTCGTCTGAAGCCATAAATACATGGCTAGCACAAATGAACTAATTGTCATTGTATACAATCAAAGCTTGATGATCTCATTAACCATACAATTATGCACTAGAGCAAGGAAGAAAGAAAACCTCCGGACTACAGAGGCCGATAACTACATATCAAACAAGAAGCACACAACCCAACAACTTTAAAACTCAAAACATTGTAAGAAATCCAAAACAAAATTCCACTCAATCAACCTTTAAAGACTACATAGACAAGTAATTTCAATGTTAAAGACTCCACAGACAAGCGCCGTGATTTTTTCCAATCCTGTCAAATTGTAAACAATAAGCACTACAAGCTGCACATAAAGTCAACATTTTTATGCACAGTGATGTTCATAGTCAACAAAAGCAGTCATTACAGCAAAACAAAACATGCAAAACTAAGCTGTAAACACGATCACCTTAAATTTAAACAAAAATCCATAAAGGATTAGACCAATTTGAACCCAAAAAACAACATTACAACAAATTACAGATCATGTAATAACATCAAAAATGCGATTTTCCACCACGTTTTCAAATTTTATTGAGACCCCAGATGGAAACTTAACAAAAAATGAATAATCCTAAATTCTTTAAGCAACTACTAACTAATGAAGCACAACAAAAATTAACATTGAACAAAAAAAGGGCCAACAAAGAGAATAAGAAAAAAGTACCTTTTTTATGGCTTCCGAAGATCAAATCACGAAATTGAATAGCGAAATGGATCTGGCGGGATATTAAGAAAAATAAATTATTTAGCAATGGCGTTTGTTTACTTGAAAAATCAAGCGATTTTAGAAAGAGAAGCTAACGACAGAGAGTCGCGGCAGGAGACAGGCAGAGAGGGGGGGGGGCTTTTCTTCTCTTTTTTTTTTCTTTTTTTTTTTTGTTCAGAGTGCCTGTCTATGTCTAGTTTTAGCCGTTTAGGATATGTAATTAATGAGCTAATTATATTAATAATGTGATAAATAGAGATTGTTACTTTTCTTGTTGTTTAATTTTTATTTTTTATTTCTATTTTGGACTTTTGTCGAATCAATAGACAAATAATTTTTAAAAAAAATTTTATATACATCGGATGGTTTGTTTTTAACATGATTGAAGAGATAAATTTAATTTTAATGCGTAAATGTTGACTATAGAATATCCAATCTGTTTGAGATTTTTAAGTTCGAGTCATGTTAATGATTTTTCAGAAAGATAATATATTTTCATTTAATTAGTGTCATTAATAAATAAATTATAAATTTGACTTTTAAGTTTCTTTAAAAATATATAATTTTTTTCATTGAATATATGATAAATACACCCATTTTTTCACCATAAAAGAATATTATTGTTTGATTGTGAATATTATTCTCCAAAATAAATATAGAAAATATAAGATTTGTAACTTTTTTTTAATCTAGTGCCGTTTTGATTAGAGTTGTAATGTTGTATGGTGAAGAAAAAAAGGAGTTCATGAGATTATACAAATAAATTATTTATCTAATACTATTTTTGATTTGAGCATGGATGATAAAAACTATCCAAAATTATTTTGAAATTTTTTAATCAAGTTTGATTTTCTTTAATTTTATTAAAAAATTATTAATTTAAAGTAAAGAAAAAATAAAATAAAATTTAATTTTTTCAAAAATATTTTTAAAACGCAAAATCAAACAGGGTCTAAGTTAATTGGATCATACTGAGATAACTATAATACAATTTAATTTAAAGCTCGTGTTATATAAATGATATAATTAGAAGATTTCAAGTTTAACCCGCTGAGTTAGGTTAATGATATTGTTAAAAACTTCTTTTTAGTTTGAGTATTATTTTTTTTCATATAAAAAAATTACGGTCTCGCCACAATATAACATGAAAAATTATCTAGTAAATATTAAACCAGAGAAATCTTGTTACTTAGTTAATTGGTGAATCATGTGCATAAATCCATATTAATAACCTAACACATGAGGATAAGATTGTTTGTATATTATTTAATATAGTGTTTGGTTATTGTCTTAGAATAAAAAATATAAAAATAGTATAGATATAATTTGTCTATGAAAACATATTTTTTTACTTTTCATGTTTTAAAAATATAAAAATTTATTTTAAAAATAATTTTTTTATATAATTTTTTTTATTTTTTCAACTAAACGTAATTTTATTCTCAATGTCTCTCTCTATGATCCCACGAAAAATAACCCTATGCTACCTAAAATTTCATTTAATTTGATAAAAACATTTAAATACTAGATTATAATTTTTTTTCCCCCCACTAATGAGACAATCTTATAGCATTCACATCATAGCCCTAATGTGATTTGACAAGACTAGAAGAAACAAGAAAAGACCTAACAAGATCTTAATCTTCGTGCATGTTTTGTCAAAAAACATATTGATGAACCATAAACTTGGATCATACAACATGTGTGTTTGTGTTTAAACCAAACACTTTCTAGATGAACTCATGTATGTTTTGATGGAACAACCTCAACCATTTCTAGGTTTCCATACAAAATATGTGCACTTAGTGTACTTTGCAATAAACTAGAAATAAATCTTTTATGGATACTTTTGTCATATTTTTTATTTGTTTTTATATTTTAAAAGTATTTTTAAAAAAAATTAATTTTTTTTATTTTTTTCTTTGCTGAATTAATATTTTTTGATGTTTTTAGATCATTTTGATGCGCTGATATCAAAAATAATTTTTAAAAAAAAAAAATATTATTTTGATATATTTATGAGTGAAAAACACTTTAAAAAGCAACCGCAACCACACTCCTAAATAAAAATTAAGAATTAGTTCGGATCAAATAATTTTTTTATGTATAAAAACTAATTCAAGAATACTCTAACCATTTTAAAAAAAAATCAAAATTGATAGTTATCAATTTGAATCATGTTATGCGAAAGATCCATAATTATTAAACTCAACTTAACTCGTGTATTAATGCATGATACATAATTTATCTCGAATTGATTTTTATTTTAAATCAAATTTAATTAATTTGATCAATTTAAGTTATTTGATGAGCTGATTCACAATTTGATTGACCTAGATTAAAACCATGTAGGTCAAAACTTCAAGGAATTTTTAAAAATTGAAATGAGCTTTTTTAAGAGTGTGGTTGTAGTTGCTTTTCAAAATGCTTTTTCGTGTTAAAATGTATCAAAATAATATATATTTTTTATTTTAAAAAAATTTATTTTTGAGATCAGCGCATCAAAACAATCCTAAAATACAAAAAAAAAAATTAATTTTTAGCAAATAAAAAACATTAAAAACACATGCACAACCGCGTTTTCAAATATTTTAGAAGTACCCGGATTGACCCAATAACCCTTAGGATGATCCAATAATTTAGTGATTGTAACCCCTTTCTAGATTAAACTGTGAACCGGATCTGAATTGCCCTTTTTTGAAGACATTAATTTTACATGGTGAGCCTTTCCTATCAACATGTCGCCATTAATATTACCATCACTGTTAAACAAGCAAATTATAAGAATTCTTGTAAAGCATAAGGCGGGCCATGGACATAAACGTGAACCATTACTGTCAAGATATCTTTTAATTTTCTATGTTGATTTCACTGAAAACAATTTAAGTCATATTTTCCATTAATTATTATCATCCCTAATAAGTTATACACTCACTCACTCTAGAAATGGTGAAATTGACTGAATTACTCAAATATTCATAAAATTAAATTAAAGTTAACTGAATCAAATGATTTTCAAAAAATTTCAAAAAATTTTAATTGAAATATCTTAAAAATAAGTTCGGTTAAGTTTTAGTTTTGATTTCTGATTTTACAAATAAAAAACATATAGAACAAAAAAAACCCATTAATTAAATTGAATTTATTCTATTATTAAAAATATAAAACCAAACCCATAGATTTAATTTAATTACCAGTTTTGTTTAGAATTTTGAAAAAAAAAAATCAGATTGGTTGGATTTTTTTTTTGTTGTTGTCCAAACCAAACTATTTGAACCGAAATTCACCCTTCATTACATCCCTACCTCCATCAATAAACGAATATACTCTATTTTATCATCATGAATTTGAATGTAAAAAACAAATAATGGAAAAAAAAAGGACTTTTAAAAAAAAAACTCTTGACAGATATACTATACCTAATTTATGGTATTGATATTGCATTGTCAATTCTCTAGCATTTAAGGCATCAGCAGAAGGGTTATACGAGCTCCTGGTTAGGTATAGCTACAATCCAAAGAGGGACCCCCACCTTCCATACATCTCCTCTCTTAGATTGCGTGACGTTGATTTTTTTTTTAAAATTAATATTTTAATATTTTTAAATTCTTAGTTACAGGTTGGGTATTAAAAATAAATTTTAAAAGATAAAAAAAATTTAATATATTTAAAATAAAAAACATTTTAAAAATCCTACAACATAAATGATTGATCGCACGAAAAAAACTTGTGAAGTACAGGATAGAACATATTTTCGAGGTGAATATCTCAATGTGGATTTGACTATTCAGGAATTTTAAAGAGTTATAATTAGGTTTGCTTTGTGTGGCTGCTGTGTGCTGTGTTATAAGATCATGAACTATTGGATGTTTTGGGCTAAAATGCTATTTATTTAAAATTATTCTTTTATATTATTTTTAATACATTTTAAAATAAAAAATATTTTTAAATATAATACTTGCAACATTTTTAAACAGGTCTTCAATAATATAATGCAGTGAGGCTTGGTTTGTGCTGGGTTAATGAAAAAACATTTTTTTTTTTTAAAAAAATAATATTATTTTAAAATTTTATTTTCAAATAAAAGCTGGAGTTAATATGTATCAATTTCCCCTACCAAAAATCAAGTAAAACAAAAACGCTTAACCAAGTTGGTTTTTAGATATGGGCTACGAGCACAAGTCACCAAGAAGGTTGGATCGGCTTGAAGCTGCTCAGCCCATTTAATTACTAAATTAATAAATAAACAAAACTATGAAACCTCACAACAAATGTCAAGATGGCCGAGTTGGTCTAAGGCGCCAGTTTCAGGTACTGGTCCGAAAGGGCATGGGTTCGAATCCCATTCTTGACATTGTTTTTTAATTTCATGATAATAACATTTAAATTCTTTATTTTCTTAAATTAATTTCATGTAAAATTAATGATTTTTGAACATATAAACTGTATTTTTCAAAAATTAAAACATTTACTGTTATTAATTTATTTTTGGGTCTAGATTATTGAATTTAAAATTAATGAAATACAATTAATTACTTCTCCATTCATTAAAATATATGAAAATGATCGCTTCTATCTCATATCCACAAGATATTATAATTAATTAATGAAGCATGATCAATTATAATCCTACTACCCAAATAAGTTTATTGATTTATCCTATAATATCAACTATTAATACTTCAGATATATCATATTAATAGATTTTACCAAATATCAACTCTGTAATGACCAAGATTCTTCTCTCTCTCTCTCTCTTTTTTTTAAATAAGACATGTTTGAGAAATAGCATCATTATATATATATATATATTATGTTTTAAAATTTATTTTTGTTATCAGCACATCAAAATAATTTAAAAATATAAAAAATATATTTTTAAATAAAAAATATTTTTTGAATTTTTTATCAATCTTCATTACGACTGCACTCCTAATTTGAGGTGAGAAGAGATTATAAGGATTTAAAGATAAATTAGTTTAGAAGAGAAATTTTAATATAATGAAAATCAATATGTGGATATATATTATTCAAACCAATTTTTTGGTATGTTTGGTAACTTATAGATACAATTCTCTATCCTCTAAAAAAAAACTAATTTGCTAATTTTCTGATTTGAAAGCTGATATGTAATGATTATTTAAAATTAAGTATAACAACATGTGGTCCACATTCCATATTTCAACTTTCTTTGAAATTTAGTATTTGAAAAAATATTATAGATGATCTTTTTTTAATAATATATATATATACACACACACACACTGTATTTAAGAACATAAAAATAAATATAAGAGAGATAAACATTTTTAGTGAAAAAGATGTAAGGTGTTGGGAGAAAACTAGGTGTGGTAGGTGTTTATGGATAACCATAAAAAATAAGTAAAATTAAAGAACAAGAAGAAGATTTGAGAGGAAGACAATATTATTAAAAGTTTTCTCTTGTGTATTCTTCTTCAAGAACACTAAATTATGCTTTTGATTACAAGCTTATTTATAGGTTCCAAATCCTAGATAAATAAGAAATTAAACTACTCAAAGAAAATTGTAATATGAATAGTAAACGTATTATGTCACCTTAACTAGTCTGATTATTTTTGAACTAATTGACCAACTCATTTAATTGCTTGTATGTGAATACTTTTATTGTATAGACAACATATTTATAGGGGCATTTTACAAATCTGTTCTTCAAGAAATAATCATCAATACTATTATACTAATCCCTTGGAGCTTGTTTTAATCCATATAAGACTTTGTTTAACTTTAAAACATTTTCTAAATATCCCTTCACTTCATAACCCATAAGTTGCTTAATGTAGACATTCTCCTTAAAAAAAACCAATTAGAAAGGATGCTTGACATCCATTTACTAGATCTTTCAATTATGTTGAGTTGTTGTGACAATGATTAATCTAATAGTCTTTGATCTAACAACTAGATCTAATACTTCATCATAGTCAATCTCATGTTTTTTACTATAGTTTTTTTTCACTAACCTTTCTTTGTACCCCTCCATTTCTTCTTTGGCATTCTTTTTTTTTTTTTTGTAAATTCACTTGACACTATAAACTTTTTATTATTATTATTATTATTATTATTTTAGAAATCAATTTTCATATGTCATTCTTCTTAATCGATACAATCTCCTTATCCATAGTAATTTCTCCATTTTTCATCCTGTACTGCTTCTTCAAACACTGGAGGATCATATGTAGCATGATGATAATATAGTGTTACATTATCATCAATAGAGTTAGTTACCTCATATAAGTCATAAAGGCTCTTCATCTTTCTTGGTGGACTAGGTGGGCTGCCATTACTGGAATTTCCATTAGAAAAGAAAGATAAGGGTGAAATTGAGTTCATTGGTGATTATAAAGGTGTAGCTATAGGTTCTTGATGATATTCATATCTCTTATTCTCTTCATTAAGAACTGATAAAAAATCATTCTTCTCACCATCAATTACCTTTCAATCCCACACTCATTCTTCATTAAATTTGACATCTCTCCTAATCCCTGTTTTTTTTCATTGGAATTGTAAAGCTTATATCCTTTAGACTTTTGATCATAGCGCACAAAAATCATCTTTTTGCTCTTGTCATCTAGTTTGATCTTTACTTGATCATTTACATGCACATAACCAATGCTTTCAAACACTTTCAAGTGAGTAACACTTGACTTTCTTCCATTCCATGTTTCTTGTGGAGTTATGCAATTCAAGTATTTTGTAGGACACCTATTTAACAAGTAAACAACACAATCTCTAGCTAACCAATTTGCTTTATTCGGTCGATCGGTTGACCTATTGATGTTGCCTTAACCTCCTCTTCCAAATCTACCTCTTCCTCATTTTCCTTTATCTTGTCCACACCCTCTACCTCCTTGAGTATATCCAGAATCATCTTGCTTCTCTTTTGAATAGTGTATTGAAAAGAGTGCTTATACTCCTATATCTTCTTGAATGTCATTAACTATATCTTCATAGGTTTGTAGTTTTCTAATGAGTCCTTGAATTGTAAGAAAATTCAAATTTTATGACTCCTCTATCATGACCACAACATAATGCAACTTTTTTTGCCGCGAGCGTATAATATTTTCTACCATACGTGTTTCCACAATCTTCTCCTTATATCTTTTTATTTGATTGTATATAGTCAGCACTCTAGCAAAGTAATTTGAAATACTCTTCGATTCAAATATATGTAACTTTTCAAAGCTACCTCATAACTTTTGTAGGCGTACCTTTTTGACATTGTCACCTCTTTGGTTTGAGTGTTGCAAAACTTCTTATGCTTGGTTGATGATGGTTGCATTAGCCACTATTTCAAAAGTGAGGTTATCTAGACATTGGTGGATGATTGTGAATGCTTGTTAATCCTTCCTTTGTGCCTTTTGCACAACGTCCAACATTACTTCTTTTATAAGCTCGTCAAAGCTCTTTTCAACTGTTTCTCATACATCTTGGGAACCTAGCCAAGCTTTCACATTAGTACACTAAATTTCATAATTATTCTTTTTCAAACAAGGAAATTAAAAGGGATGTTTATATTGGCCATGTCGAATAATAAAAAACAAGCTCTGATATCACTTGTTGGAAGAAAATTAGGTGTGGTGGGTGTTTATGGATAGCAAAACAATAAGTAAAACTAAGAACAAAAAGAAGATTTGAGAGGAAAACAATCTTATCAAGTGTTTTCTCTTGTTTATTTCTCTCTGCACACACTAAATTATGCTTTTGATTACAAGCCTATTTATAAGCCCCAAGTCCTAGATAAACAATGGATTAAATTACTAAAAGAAAATCCTAATCTAAACAGTAAATATATTCTGCTAACTTAACTGGTCAACCAATTTTTCTTCTCAGATAAACCAAAAACTGATTTATTTTTAACATAAAAAACATGTATATCTTATTCCCTAGCCAAAAGCTACCTTAAATATCCTTCCCAAAAAGATAGCAAAACTTATCCATTACTTTTTATGATTAGGAAAGGTGCTGTATATGACTAATCAAAAAATATAATGCGACTCCCTCATGTCAATTTCCTTAATTAAAATCTGAAAATAAAGATAATGATATCTCTAAATCATATATAATTAATATTAGAATAAAATCATATGGTTTCCATAAGTGTTCATTTTCTCCTATAAAAGTAGTAGTGTTTTTGATAAATCAATGGTAATTCACTAGGTCCAAACCCTTTTGAAAAACTGAAAAATTTTCATTAATTAGTTTCTTTGCACTGTATACTCACTCAGATAAGAGACTTTAAGGCGGGTGAAACACTGAAAAAATAAAATAATGGTGGAAGGAGGTGTTGTGAAAGCAGCGGACAAGACAGAATTCACAGAATGTTGGAAGGTAACATGGAAGACTCCTTATATTATGAGGCTTGCTTTCTCCGCTGGAATTGGAGGTCTTCTTTTCGGCTACGATACAGGTACATATATAGATTCATTTGATTTTGAATCAGATTAACGTTTTGTGTTTTGTTTCTGGTTACATCGAAAATTCAGAACTAACATGTATTTGTTTATGGGGTGCAGGGGTTATTTCTGGTGCCTTGCTTTACATTAAAGAGGATTTTGAGGCAGTTGGCAGAAACACCTTTCTACAGGTGAATTTCTCTCCATTTTCTGAATCACAAAAAAGGGATATCTTTTCCTGTAGTGCTGATTTGATGTTCATTTTCTTGTTCTGCAGGAATTGATTGTGAGTACTTGTGTTTTAGGAGCAATTTTTGGGGCTGCAATTGGTGGATTTTGCAGTGACAGTTTAGGGAGGAGAAAAACCATTTTAGTTGCAGATTTTTTGTTCTTCGTTGGTGCAATAGTCATGGCTGTTGCTCCACATCCATGGATTATTATTGTCGGAAGATTTCTAGTTGGCTTAGGAGTTGGAATGGCATCCATGACTGCCCCTCTTTATATATCAGAAGCTTCACCTGCACGAATTCGAGGTGCTCTTGTTAGCATGAATGGCCTGATGATTACCGGGGGACAGTTCTTGGCTTACCTCATCAATCTGGCTTTCACTAGGGTGACGTAATTCGAAGCATAACCCTTTTGCTAGCTTCGACTTTCTGAAACTGACAACAAGTTATAATCTGTCATGGCTTCATGCATGTTTCAGGCTCCTGGAACTTGGCGTTGGATGCTTGGGGTGGCCGGAACCCCTGCTCTAATTCAATTTGTGCTGATGCTGTCGCTTCCTGAGTCTCCTAGATGGCTCTACCGAGCGGTAATAATTCCTTCTTTCTCAACAAAATTTGCATGTACTTTGTTTCAATCTTTAGACAGCAATTGACTTGGTCTATAGCAAAAGAAGGGAGAAGGAGGGCTTTTCAAACTCGAGGTTATAGTTCTAAACATAGAAAAAATCTCTATGTTTTATAAAATTTGAATAAAATGAATTTTTGTAACAAAACTAAGACATGGGTATGTTTAAATAGAAGCTAAAATCGATATATCTAATTAAAACCAATTTAAATTAAAATTTTGAAACCTTACGAAGAAATTAATCTTAAAATAAATAGGAAAATAAAGAAAAATTATCAACATTAAATTCTGAACCGAACTTGAATATGAAAACAGCCTTAGTCGACAAAAACAAGCTAACCTTTATAGCAAACTCTTAGCTCGATACAGAGATTAAATTTAAATATATGATTATTTTTTTTGTTAAAAAATTCGTTTGTTTGTGCTTCATCCCCCCCCCCCTCTACAGAACAGGGTTGATGAGGCTAGAACTATTCTCGCGAGAATATATCATCCTGATGAAGTTGAGATTGAGATAAATGCCTTGAAAGAATCCGTTCAAAATGAAAAGGAAATTGAAGATTCTATTGGAACAACCACACTCTCTAAGGTGAAGGGTGCTTTCAAAGACCCTGTTGTCCGCAGGGGACTCTACGCAGGCATTACAGTTCAAGTTGCTCAGCAATTTGTGGGCATCAACACTGTCATGTATTATTCCCCGACCATAGTTCAGTTTGCTGGATTTGCTTCAAAATCAGTGGCCTTAGCCCTTTCTCTGGTTACCTCTGGCCTCAATGCTCTAGGCTCCATTATTAGCATGCTTTTCGTTGACAGATATGGGAGGAGAAAGTTGATGATTATCTCAATGTTTGGCATCATTACTTGCCTTGTGGTTCTCGCGATCGTGTTTCAACAAGCTTCCATCCATTCTCCGGGGATTAGTCAAGTAGAATCTGCACATTTTGGTGCCAACTCTACATGTCAAAGTTATTTCTCTAATGTAAATAAAAATAAATGGGACTGCATGAGTTGCTTGAAAGCACAATGTTCTTTCTGTTCTAATGCTGAAAACCAAGTAAGTCTGTTCACCCCTCGCCCTGTTTTTGGCCAATTCTGAAACCGATACGAAATGATAGAGAGTAATATAGACTTATTCCTATAACCTCACCCAAACTGCTTAAGCTTTTAATTATCAGAAACTGGTTGATTAAACAGTTACAGGGTAGAAATTTTTGGGTTAAGATGGTTTATTAGCACTAATTTGATGTGTTCTCTTCTGTGATAGTACCATCCTGGAGCCTGCCTAGTTTCAAACGAGGATTTAAAAGGTTCATGTCTTGCGCAAAAACGCGTTTGGTTTGAGGAAGGTTGCCCAAGCAAAATTGGATTCTTTGCGGTTATACTTCTTGGCTTGTACATTGTTTCCTACTCGCCCGGAATGGGAACTGCGCCGTGGATCGTAAACTCGGAGATATATCCACTGAGATATAGGGGTGTAGGTGGAGGAATAGCAGCAGTGGCGAACTGGACTTCAAATCTGATTGTGAGTCTAACCTTCTTAACACTCACTGAAACCCTCACCGTTGCCGGAGCCTTCCTGCTATTCGCTGGAATTTCTTTCCTTGCACTTACCGCCATCTTCTTCTTGGTACCTGAAACCAAAGGTCTACAATTCGAGGAGATTGAGAAGATGCTGAAGTCTGGGTTCAGACCAAAACTATTCGGTAAAAACACAAAAGGAGCCGATTCTGTCTGAATTTAACTCGGAAAAAAACACCCTTTTCTAGCATTATATAGCTAGAATGCTTTGCCATTGGCACATTATTTTATGTTGCTGGTGCATTACTTTGTATCTCATTGGGTATCTGTAATAATGGTTTCCTCCTGTTCTGCAATCATTTTTAATTTCCTAGTTAGTTTAAGTTCTTGCTACTATGAACTTGCTGATGAGCTCTGCTATTATCAAAGCACAGCCCAAACAAGATTTTATTATTTCCATGTGAATTATGTCCTATGTCTCCACGAAAATGAAGGGATTTTACTGGTATTGTTCACTATTTGGTGCAAAAGCCTGCCTCATGATTTCTAGCTTTTAAATTCGAATTAGCAAAATCGATAGATAAGAGAAAAGCATGAGCTCAAGATTAGAAAAATCTTCTGAAGATGGGAAAAAGGGCATCCATGAAATCTCAATTAAGCTCTGACATTACCTTTTCTCATCCCAATCCATTGACAAGGTGCCATCAAAGAAAGCAGAGAGGCAGGTAAGACTCCATGGTCTGTATGTATGTAAAGAGAAGGAAGTTCTTGATGCAGACCATTGCCTCCTATATGCAGGAGATCGAGAAGAACACGCAACTTTGGACTCACAGCACTTTTAGGGCACATAAAAGGAAGTCCCTTTAGGAAATATCATATTTTTCATTGAAATTTTCTTTGATTTCTTTTGATATAATATTCAATTGGAAGATAATAATTTGCAGTGCTTTGTTTCCACAACTTATTCTATGGCTAATACATGGTTATGTGGGGCTATAAAAAACAAATACAGTAATTTTCTAGGTCAATAACACTGTCTATTACCATGATATAACACAATAAATATTATTATTATTATGACTAAAACACCAATTTTTCCACAATAATACTTATCCGTAAGATTCATGCATGGAATCCAAAAAAAAAAGGAGAAAAAAAGAGAGAGGGAAAGGAAACATTCCTTTCGGCCAAACTTGATGCTGTTGCAGGCCCATTTTTGTTTGTCATGAACTCATGGATGACTTTTCATCTCTTAAAATTATTTAATCAAGAGAATATTTATAGAGCACATGTTTTCCTTTAAATAAAGTTTATGACCATTCAAACACGGAAGGAGATATCTCTGGAAAAGTTGATGTGATTTTCATGTCGTTTTCATATATTATTTTTATTTTTTAAAATTCCATTAAACTTAAAGATAATATTTTAATATATTTTTAATTAAAAAATATTTTGCACCCAAAACATACACTAAATATATTAAATATATAAAAACAATGTTTTTCTTAAACCAATAATAAATTAACAATTATTTACTAGGTGTTTATTATCCGGTTTTGGTTTGGATAAAAAATCTAGAATGAAATTTTTAATTTTTATAAATTTTGATATAGATTGAAAAACCCGATTTCTTTAAATAAGTTTAATGTTTTTGGTTTTTAATGGGTCTATTTTAAATTTCACTTTAATAATTTATTATTGGAATAGCTGTTTTAGGTTTATTTTTTTATTTGGCTTTTTAAACCAAGCCAGCCCAACTCCATCAAAATTCTTAAACATAGAATCAAACTAAGATTTTCAATCTATTTCTAACAAAACGAAGTTAAGTGTTCTCAAGTATTTATAGTGATTAATTGGAAATGAAATGGATCTTAGACTCGGACTGAAGATTCCTTATTTATCAGAAAGATGACCTCAATAAGGATTTTGAGAGCAAAATACTAGACATATCTGTAAATAAAAGCATTTCAATTAATTTTTATAAATAAAAGCAAAATACTAGACATAATTCTATGTTTTTTATATATATTTTTCAATTAATTTTCATGATTTTCTGCCCTATTTTTTTTTAAAAACCCCTAGTTATTCAATGCGTTTATTTTGATTCTCACCTATTTATCTTTGTTTTGCATTTGCTAACAATTAAGATTTTGAAAGGTAATTTCATAAAAAAAAATATATTATTATATATATATATTTATGAGTTTATTTAAAAACATGATTGTAGTTATTTTTTAAAATAATTTTTAATTAGAAATATATCAAAATGATATTTTTTTTATTTTTTAAAAAAATTATTTTTAATATTAGTGTATTAAAATAATCTAAAAATATTAAAATAATATTAATTTAAAATAAAAAAATATTAAATTTTTTAAAAAATATTTTTAAAACATAACCACAAATATTACCATTATTTATACATTCAAAGAAGGAAATTTGTTTACAAGGTAACATCACCCTGTCAAAAATTTTACATGTGTCAAACTTCTTCTAGGACTCCTTAAATACTGTATTAATTACATGATCCAAAAATCAAGAAAACCAAGTCAATATCACCTTCTTTTTTCTGTTTTTTGATAAATCAACATTAGCAAATTTTATCTCTTTCCGTGTCATGTCATGAAAGTATAGTGTATATTTAGGACTGGTACTTTTAGCATATCCATTAGAACAGCAGAAGGCATCATTGTTTGCACCCAGAAAAGGGTTTAGAAGAAGAAGATAAACAGTCTATAGTGAAGGTAGTAACAGGTTTCATTTTCTTTTTTCTCCTTTTGGGTTGTTTTGAACGTACTCTGCGTGGTTATAATTAAGTTAATCAAAGCATAATTTGAAAGAATCTTTGTGTTTAATTTTTTTCCCAGAGACAAGGAAGTAAGACAAAGAGAGAGTGTAAATATATGAAGGATTTTTTATTTACATTTGTTTATTAGATAGATTTGGTCTGTTGTTTGATGTAGGATTAATAGTCTGTTTGACATTATAGATAGTGAAGATTCTTATTTTGATTAATTCAATGTTTTATCTTATTTTTTCATAGGAATTTGATGCTTTGTGTCAATAGTTGTCAGCGTCGATTGACCTTACTGTAAAGAGGTGTTTATGAGGTTCTGATAATTTTCAGGGCTGTGAATTTGCAGATTGTATCTCAGTTTATCAGTTAGCTCCTCTGAAATTTACTTCCATCTGCAAAAATGGTGGAAGGAGGTGTCGCCACTGCTGACAAGACAGAGTTTACAGAGTGCTGGAGGACTGTATGGAAGACTCCTTATATTATGAGGCTTGCACTTTCAGCTGGCATTGGAGGGCTCCTGTTTGGTTACGATACAGGTAACAAATTCAACTCTTGGATAGGTTTTATTAGTAGGATTAATAGTCTGTTTTCAAGACTGTCTGTCTCTTATAAGTTTGCTTTAATTTGTGGTCTTTGTGATTCATTAAAACATAGTAATGAGTCGTTTGTTATGGCAATTTTTAGGAGTTATTTCTGGTGCTTTGCTTTACATTCGTGAAGATTTCGAAGATGTTGACAGAAAAACATGGCTGCAGGTTAGTTAAAATATGTTTTACTATGTTGTTTCTTGAGAGAAAGAGATAAGAGATATTTGGGTATCATCTTTGTTCTCGCTTTGATAAGTTTGTTTCATATCGGCAGGAAACCATAGTGAGTATGGCTGTCGCCGGAGCTATTGTTGGTGCTGCGTTTGGTGGATATATTAATGACAGGTGGGGCAGGAGAGTGGCAATTTTAGGTGCCGATGTTGTGTTCTTTTTTGGTGCAATTGTCATGGCTGTAGCTCCAAAACCTTGGGTGATTGTTATCGGAAGAATTTTTGTTGGCTTGGGAGTGGGAATGGCATCCATGACTGCTCCTCTTTACATTTCGGAAGCTTCACCTGCAAGAATTAGAGGTGCTCTTGTTAGCACAAATGGATTGCTAATTACTGGAGGACAATTTCTGGCTTATCTTATCAATCTTGGTTTCACCAAGGTATGTGTTCTGACAATCACTACTTGCTCCTTAACCTCTCGAAGTTAAACAAGGTTTTAATGTCTCAAAATCGTGTTTCAGGTTCCTGGAACCTGGCGATGGATGCTTGGAGTTGCTGGAGTCCCAGCTTTGGTTCAATTTGTGTTGATGCTATCGCTTCCCGAATCTCCTCGATGGCTCTACAGAAAGGTTATGATCATGCTTCTTAAAGAAACTCCCCACATGTTTAAATCTATTATAAAACACTGAAATTTGTTATCTCGCAAAAACAATGATGTCCTCACAGACTAGTCATTCCACTCTAAGATGTTTTGTGCTACTGCAATATGTTTTTGATATTCAGGACAGGGTAGATGAGGCAAGGGCAATCTTGGAGAAAATCTATCCTGCTCATGAAGTTGAAAATGAGTTGAATGCCTTGAAATCATCCGTTGAAGCCGAGAAGGCTGATGAAGCTGCTATTGGAGAGGGCATGATAACTAAAGTGATGGGTGCATTTAAAAACAAGGTAGTTCGCAGGGGGCTCTATGCAGGTATCACTGTTCAAGTTGCTCAGCAGTTTGTGGGTATAAATACAGTCATGTACTATGCCCCAACTATAGTTCAGTTTGCCGGATTTGCTTCGAACTCAGTTGCCTTGACACTCTCTCTCATTACTTCTGGCCTAAATGCGATTGGCTCCCTTGTTAGCATGTGTTTTGTCGACAGATATGGAAGGAGAAGGTTGATGATTATTTCAATGATCGGAATCATCTCCTTCCTCGTGATCTTATCTGTTGTGTTTATTGAAGCTTCTGATCATGCTCCTAAAGTTAGTGGGATTGAAACAGCCCACTTTGGAACAAACTCTACTTGTCCGCGTTTCTTGACAGCCTCGGATGCATCAAGGTGGAGCTGCATGACTTGTTTGAAAGCTCATTGTGGGTTCTGTTCTAATGCAGTCAGCGAAGTTAGTTCTTTCACTTTCTCAATTGTTTGGCTATATACATTGTGCGTATGCTGAATTACTTAATTTTTCCACACGAACCCTTGCTACGTTCAGTGAATTGTTACTGTTAATTTGATCATACCATATCCTTTAATAACATTTTGAAGTGTACAAGTTTATCAAACTGACACCGATAATGATCTTTTTTACATGAACAGACCCATCCTGGAGCATGCCTGGATTCAACCAAGGCAATTAAGGGTGACTGCCGTGCAGAAAAACGTGTTTTTTTCGAGAAGGGTTGCCCGAGCAGATTCGGATTTCTTGCCGTCATACTCCTCGGACTATACATCATTTCCTATTCTCCTGGAATGGGAACCGTGCCATGGATTGTGAACTCAGAAATCTATCCATTGAGATACAGAGGTGTCTGTGGAGGTATTGCTGCTGTGTCCAATTGGTGTTCAAATCTCATTGTCAGCGAATCATACTTATCTCTCACCGAAGCTCTTGGTGCCGGTGGCACATTCTTCTTATTCGCCGGAATTTCTACCATTAGCCTCACATTCATCTACTTCCTAGTGCCTGAGACTAAAGGCCTGCAATTTGAGGAGGTCGAAAAGCTACTAGAGGATGGCTACAAACCAAGATTATTTAGAGGAAAGAAAGAAAAATCCAAGTACCGAGTTGAATCTGCATAAAAGAATTGCCTTTAACACCCTAGGTTGCAATTGCATCTATTAGTTGCAATTAAACAGCTCTATTGTTACTTTAATGAATAAAACTAGGGCAGCCTGTTGTTGCCAATTGACTGAATGATGCATGAGCCATGTAGCTATAACAATGAATCTTTCTCGATCAACTTCCTGCGGAGTTAATTATTTGCTTAAAGTACTAACCGTTCGTGTTTTACAAAGCTTCAAATCGGTTCGCAACCCGGAAAACAACCGCGTGGAAGGATAAGAAGGAGGAACTGACACCTGATTATTTTGATTCCGTTCAATCTTCACTTACCTTGGACTAGCTTTGAGATTGCGGCCATGAAACGGCTGGACATGAACTTCCTCGCTGACTACCTCGGGAAGTTCACACTTGGGTCAGTGAAGAAGATAGGAATGTTCAAGTGGGCTTGTCGTTTCTTGTTTCGAAAATAGACGGTTTGATTCAGAAAAATGTCCAGATAGCTGGATTATTTTTATTAAAATGATATCTAGCAGCTAAATGATTCAACTTTCACCGAGTCATGAATCACTCAGCTAGGTAAATGATCACGAGTCAATCTAGCCAGATTAACCAAGTCAATATCTTTTTTTCATTCAAAACTGGGATTTTTTTCGGAGAAAAAAAGAATATAAATGTTAATTAAACAATATACTCAATCAAATTTCTCCAGGTCCTTATCCAGCAATAATTCCAGGTCTATAATATACTTTTTCATTTTCACAAACTGCCATTTTGCAGGCATGGGAGCCAACCTTGGCAACGAAATAAATACTTGAAGCCCAAAAAAGGTCTTGATTTTCGGCTGTTCCCTTCATTAAAAACCTATATTTTGCCATTACCGGGATGTTTGTGGCGGCAGCAGAAGCTGATAGGATAAGAGCATCCCTTTCCTCAGAAATCATCTAGCAATTGATTAGTTGGTCAAAACACACAGGAAATTTTTTTCACTACTCTAACATATATTGGTCCAAATTCAGAGCAAGGTTGTTAAAATCGCGAGTTGACTTTTAAAATCTTACAATTTTACGAGTTAACATGTATATAACATGTTAAATCGGGTTAAAACTCGAAATCGGTCAAACTTAGTCAAAATTGGTCAAACTCGCTTAAAATCGGTAAAATCAGACGATTTTACGAGTTTGACCAATTTCGAGTTTTAACCTGCAAAAGCTAAAAAATTTACTACCTCCCTGTCTGAATCCCCTGACACTCCACTACATAGTTCCCACTCCCCAATCTCCCCTTTCCCCGTTGCCCAAATCTGAAATTTTCAATCTTAGCAGACTAACACTTGCATTACAGGATCTTGGGTATGAGAAAGCCTTCTACTGTATTTTAGATCGGGATAGCATGATCGGAAGATCGAAACCATGGAAAGACAGAGGTAGATGGTGATAAATCAAATAAGTAAAATAAGAGATAGAAATTCTTATATAGAGAGAAATATTGTGTTTTAGACTAACCATTTGTTAATTACAAAAAGAGACGACAAAGACTAAGAGAGAACTCGAAATACAAGTCTTGCTTGGTGGGATATTTGGACATTATTTCTAGGACTTGTTATTAACATAAAAAAGGTGGAAGGTGAGGTGACATTCGATTAAATTGATGTCATTTTGTATGTTTTTGTTCTCGTTGTCACGAGTTCATTGTATTGGTCTCTATTTTTTTTTTTTTTTTTTTAAGTTGGTGATACACCTTAAAATGTTGTATCATCTCACTAGTTGCCTGCAGTATGTTTCAAAATCTGTCCTCTAGAAAATATTCTTAAACTTTATCAATAAAACATAGTTGTTTAATCTTTTTTTTTTCTTTTTGTATTTTTAAGTTATTTAAACCATGTATGAATTTTTATTTGAATTATATATTTTAAGGTATTTGGATATTTGTATTGTTTATTTTATTTTTATTTTAATTGTGTTATATTATTATTTACTACTTGACTGAAATTGACAATATATAATTAGTTAAAATATTTTTTTCTTGCGATTTTACGATCCGAGTTTATATTATATATTTCGTATCGTGTCAAAAAAGCATTTTTAACAACCTTGATCCAGAGGCTTTTTTTATATATATTACAATATTAAAATCATAAAAAAAAACACTAGAAAATATTGATTTAATGCTTTTTTCAAATCAAGTATAGTTTTAAAAAACATCCAAAAGCCGAAGCTAAATTATTAGTAGCAAAATCAAGTATAGTTTTTTTTTTCTCTCGAGGGGGAGTAAATATACTTCAACAACAAAGGATTGTTGCTGGTGAGAAGATGGCTGCCTGCCTAACCTTTCCATAATAAGCAAGTTGTTCATTAAGAAGAAGAACAAACAAGAAATCATGTCCGTGAGCGCCAAGAATTTGGTCCCTTTGAGCCCGTTTTCTATAAAATATCAAAAACCCTAGCAAGTTGCAGGACAACACATACCTGCTATGCCAGCTGCAACACATTGAACAACGACAAGGAAAGTTTATAAAATGCTGTAAGGAAATCCATGGTGCGATTTCAGTGGTTGGTGGCTTTCTCCGAGGCTTATTTTTATGCTCTTGTTGCGATCCACTCTACAGTGCACCGCCTTCCTCCTTACTTTGGGTGTTTGGGGCGGAGTATTTTAAAAAAAATTTATTTATTTTTATTTTTTAAATATTTATTAATATCAAAAAATAAATTTGTAAAAGTAAAAAAAATATTTTTATATATTTTTAAATAAAAAATACTTTAAAAAAACTTCACCACCGTCCTAAACAACATTATCTCAAATAGACTATTAATGATCATGATGCAGAATATTATTTAAATTAAGGGTGTTTTTAAATTGAAAATATAAAAAAATCATGTTTTTCAAGATTTTTTTTTTGTTGATATAAGCTCATCAAACTCGTATAAAAAAACACATAAAAAATATTTATTTAATATATTTTCAAATAAAAAATAATTTAAACAATAAAAGCTAGCACAACAAACAAACACTTAGAAGATAATAATTATTATTTAAAATATTTTTTATTTGAAAATATATTTAAATAATATTTTTTTATTTTTTAAAATTTATTTTTAATATCAACAAATCTAAAAATATCAGTTAAAGCAAAATAAAAATCCAATTTTAACAAAAATAAAATTGAAAAATTTGGCAAATACAAATAAAGATTTAGTGTATGATTCATATTGATTAACCTGACAATTTTAAAACTGTGAAAGCAGCAAAACGCAATTTAACCACGCAGCAGTGTACTCCCATCAAAGGAAGTACAGCAGACAGACAGGCGGTGATGGAAAGCACAGAGCAGAAAAAACGACTCGACACCAAAGACAAGGAGATCAAAGGGGCCTACCATGCATGACATGTTCATGTGCTTCCATCAAATAAATATTAACTCTTCTCTTGACCTCAGATTCAAACCCCTCAACAATGGTGGAAGGCATGAAACCATTGCCTTCCTTCTGGTAGCAGAAACTCTGAGCAACAAAAATGGTAATCAAAGGAGGAAATGAACACAGATTGCCAACGCAAAATCACTCACTCGGGGTAATTCTTGACTGGGTGAACTTGCACGAGGCCTTATCAACATTATAAGATTTTAAAGATTTCTTGCCTGTTCTTTATTAGACAGAAAGCACATGACAATACAAGGTACAAGATTGCATTTTTCTGATACCAGAGACATCTCTAAAGGAGAAATCACCATGGTGGGTGAAAATCCCAGAAGATCTAGTGCCACGAGGAGAGAGATCAAGAGAATAGAAAATGTTCACAATCTTCAGAATAAGATCTAGTCAATCTAGATTGCCCACTAGCAAAGCTGAAATCAACACAACATACATGGAATCCAAGCTACAAGATGCAATAAAAACATGCTGCAAGAAGGAGCATGCTCTTTTATCTTCACTAGTTTAATTAAACAAGAACAATCAGTAAACAGAATTTGGGTCATCCAAGCGATACAAAAGGAATAAGCCCAAATTCCCATCATCAACCAACCAAAACCCGCAAATCAAACAAGTAATCCCCCTGTGGAAATTCCATCAGAATCACAAACCCCCCAACTTCCAAAACCTAGTTCAAGTCAAACTCGTACATCTAAAGCAAGTCAGTCTATGAGTATTTCTCCCTAGCTTCCCCTAATTTTCCATTTACTAATCATTCCACCCAATTTATCATCCACACTGTACAAACCATACAAAAAACACTACCTATATATACACACCAAGAACAGCCAACCGCTCATTCTAATCAGTACTAGTAATTACCTCTAAGAATAGTAAAAAAGATCAAAATCCACCACCTCATTGAGGGCTTGAAGATGAAGCAGCGGCAGACTCTTGCCTTGGTTCTCTCAAGTACCCAAGTAGCCTCTCAGCCTGCAACAACACCACCCCCACCATCAATACCACTCCAATCAAAACATTAATAACTCAAACTAATGACTACTGGGATCAAAATTAACTTGAAAAGCTGTAAAATCTAGTACTGAATCCATCAGAATCAACAAGAATTTACCTTGTTCTTAGCGGGAATGCTCCCATTCTGCGAAAGCGCAACAAGAGGAGGAATTGCACCTTCTCTGACAAGTAAGCCGCGATTTCTAACACTATCATTACATAATTGCAACAAAGTGACAACAGCAAACTCTTTCCCTTTAACAGAACCATCTTCAATAGCCTCAACAAGTGCAGCAATCCCACCTTCTTCAACGATTGTTTCTCTCCCTTCTTCAATCGCAGCCAAACTACTCAACACCACCATTGCCTTCTCCGCCATCATCCCTGCCCCTGCCTCCACCACCATCCCCACCAATGGCTTAACTGCCCCAGCAGCCACAGCCCTCTCTTTATTCTGCTTTATCGAACAAATCTTATACAATGTGGTCAATGCATCCTTCTTGCCCCTGTTCGAACCATTAATCAAAAGCGATACCAATGGCGGTATCGCCCCACAAGCTCCAATCGAGCTTTTGTTCTCTTCGATCAAAGCCAGACTAAGCAACGCACACGCCGCGTTTTGCTTAGCATTTTCAGTCCCAGATTTAAGCACATAAACAAAAGACTTAATCGCACCCGAATTCGTAATCCTCTTCTTGTTCTCCTCGTACAATGACAAGTTCAACAAGGCCGTCACCGCATGTTCTTGCGCCCACGGATCACTTTGTTTAAGCAACGGGATTAAAGCAGAAATCGCCCCCGATTCACCAATCAACGCCCTGTTATCCGCTCTATTCTTTGCCAAAAACCTCAACTTTTCCGCAGCAGATCTTTTAACAGTAATCGACAGAGACTGTAACCCGTCAACACAGATGTTCACCGTCGGCTGAAGATCCTCCGGGGAAATACTTTCAATGATTTCCGTCGAAAAAGATTCCCTTTGTAAGAACCCATGACAAGGCTCAGCTACAATTTCCATTGATGGGTTCTTCTCCTTACACCCTTCCACTTCACCATCATGCATTGGAGACGATGGCAAGCATGCAAGACGTTGCAGTTCTCCAGAAATATCAGAGCTGCAGCCAGAAAAATCAGAAAAAGCTTCTGCAATATCAAGAAACTCCTCCTCCGAGGAAGACGACGTCGACAACAAATTTTTCTTAAAACTGCCATGATTGCCATTGCTATTTTGGTTTAAAGTTTTCGCGAGCTCGCCGAGTCGCATGTCAATGACAGACTCAGTTAAGTTTTCAGAATCAAAGGGAGTTGAAGCAGCTGAGTTGTTGGGAAGTGAAGCGAAGGAGCTGGAGCTTGTCTGAAAGAAAGTAGAGCGGATGGTCCGCATGGAACGGCCGACGTGTCGGTGGATTTTGATAGGGGAAGGAGAGGCTGAGGTTAAAGGGAAGCGATTTGGAGTGGAGTATTGAGAGTGGGAATCTTGAAGGGAAACCATATTTTGGAAAAAGAGTTTTTCTTTTCCTTTTTCTTTTTGAGTTATTTCAATTCCTCCTCGAATGGAATTAAATTACCATGGAATTGGATGTTTGGAGTTTCAAGAAAGTTTCATGGTGGAGAGAGAGAGAGAGAGATGAAGGAGAATGGCTTTCGCTTTATCCAGGGGATGATGATAAAGTTGCATGGTCACAGGTGGACGCGCTTTGAGCGCTTACACAACCTTTGTTGCATAGCTTAGAGGGCATTGTTAGATTACTCGGTTTAAACTCATACATCATCGGGTCAATTCGAGTTGGCATTGTTAGATTACTCGATTTGAACTCATTCATCATCGGGTCAATTCGAGTTGGCGCTGTTAGAGTACTCGGTTTGAACTCAATCATCATCTGGTCAATTCGAGTTCTTAACTTTCGAAGTAAGTTAGAATGGCTTTTACTTGACGATAAAATTTCTCCATTTTTGCTGCAGAGTTGTTAGACAAAATATAGGGACTGATCGAGTTTAAAATCTACAATTAATCAATCCGTTCGATTAGAGTGAATTATTTTTATTAAAATAATAATATTTTTTTTTACAGGACATTAATGATGTTGAGTTTGAATTAGGAATTTGAAATCGTGGTATTGTTTTTAAAGTTTTTAATTTTAAAGAATATTAAAATAATATATTTTTTTATTTTTAAAGTTTATTTTTAAGATTATTATATTACAATTTAAAATTGTGGTAACAACTGTTTTTATTTTTTTTTAATTTTAAAACATATTAAAATAATATTTATTTTTTATTTTTTAAAAGTTTATTTTTTATATTAATACATTATAATGATTTAAAAGACATAAAAAAATAATTTTAAAAGCTCTTTGACCTCACCAAGTTAACTTGAAATCTTTAACTCGATCATAAATCGAATAAAAAAAATTGATTTGACTAGAAAACCAAACCAAAACCAAAACTTAAAACGAATCAAACTTAAAAAAAAAATAGAAAAACATAAATTTTTTTTTATCAAAAACAAAAAAAATCAAGAACAACGTAAGAACACAGAAGAACATTCAAACCATTTCTAACAACACAAATTCTAATCCAGATTAGATTTCATAAAATCAAAAGCATAAAAAGATTGGAAATCATTTAAGGATCAAAAATCTAATATACATTCACTTTGATTAGCACTTACAAGCCACAATTTTGTCAAAATAAATCTCGGGTCAAAAATCAAAACCCTAATATTAAAACCCCAAAAAAACTTTTAATCTAATGTAGTTACACCAATGTCAAACTTAATAATCATTTATAAAGTTTAGCATCCTTTTCAATTAGATCTTTGATTCTTGATTTATGCAAATTGATGATCAACTGACCATAAAACTTTTAATTGTCTTTAATTTGGCCCTTAAGTTTGCCGATTTAAGTCTCTAAAATCCCGCATCTTTTACGGTTTGGTCATTGATTTTGAATTTCTTCAATCAAGCTCCTTAATTACCTATCTAACTTTAATATTTGTACAACTAAGCCTTTGATTTGACCAAATTACCTTTTCAAAAGTGCAATCCAACCTCTAAACTTCAATATCTTCCAATTAAAACCTAAATGAATTCAAAAATCAATTTTCTTTACAATTAAACTCTCAATAAATTCAATTAAACCTTGCAAAATCTCAATTAAATTATTAAACGTCCAATTTTAAATTTCTCTTACCAAATTAATTTTTTATTGTTAATATGGCCTTCATCAGTTAAAAATGAGATGTCAATTTGTCAACTTTAAGTATTTTGATCCTCCTCAACTAGTCTTTGACAATTGTTTTGGACATTCTTCATGTTTTTTTACACTGATGTATTTTTTTCCAACCTTTTTTTTTATTTTTTTTTGTATATTTTATGCGGGGTCCTAAAATGGGTAACAATAACCTTTTATTTTTTCCAAGTTGTTGGTGTTTAGAAAATAATACAAATCATATATTAGGACCTCACCTAGCAGCTTAAACTATTGGGTTGAGATTATTTTTTGATAAGGTATCAAAGCTTTAATAACCAAGTGATCACGAGTTTGAATCTCACCATCTCTATTTATTTGATAAAAATTAAGCACAAGATAGTGTAAGTTCGCAAGTTTTAAACCTCAAAGGCCTTTTCATTTAAGGAAGTGTGTTAGAAAATAATATAAATAATATTTTGGGACCTCATCTAACAGTTTAACCTATTGAATTGAGATAATTCTTTAACAGTTCGTATAACACAATCAGGCTTTTATGAGGCTTAACTTTGTCTTATTAATCTATAAATATATATGTTAGATTTTCTGAGTGAGTTATTAATAACATATCCTATGACAAGTCTTCATCTAACTACCCAGAACCTTCATTGTTTTCAATCTAGTTACACTGGTTAGAATTTATATTAACCTAAATTAATTTAGTGTATTTAGAAGGATTAAAGTAGAGAAACACTAATTATTATTTGAAGAAAACATAACAAAAAATTTATTGATTTACTTTATAAATTTTATTTTTTAGAAAAAAAATAGTTAATAATTTTAAAAATAGCAAAGACTACTTACATCTCATAAAAAAAAACATTTTGTTTTAATTTATTATTTCATATCCTAAAAAAAAAACATTTTTTTTAATTTTATTATTTCAAAGATAAAAAAAAAATCAAGAAGAAAAATTCTTTGGCTATTTAGGTTAATCTAATATACTTTCCAATCAAAAAAAAAGGCAAGAATAATGGTTTATTTATGTGAATTTTCTCTAAACAATTTTATATTGTAGGTCTCCAATACAGACCACACGTGCGGTAAAAAAGCTTAGCCAATGCTAGTTATTGATTTTCATCTGTCCGATCAAATATCTAACGGTCAACAAAGGATTCTATTGGCGGGATTGGTGATCAAACAGTTAAAGCTATTAAGTATAATAAATTAGTAATTATTTTTTAAAGTATTTTTTTATATAAAATATATATATATTTTATTTTTTAAAATTTATTTTTGATATCAACATATTAAAATAATATAAAAATACTAAATAAAAATTAATTTAAATAAAAAAAAAAAATTTTAAATTTTTTAAAAAATATTTTTTCACCGCAAAAACAAATAGGCTCTAAAAAACTGAAATAGCTGCATGGAAAGCTGCATCACTCACACGTGCTGGGGAGACGAACCTATTAGATATACTTTAAAATAGAGTTGTCAAACCTGAATTTAGGATATATAATTTATATGAAAACAACATTGTCTTAATAATTTTTTTTTAAAAAAATTGTGTTGATGTGAGTTTAATTAATTAATTAGATCACATATTAATCTAATTATATTTAACAAGTTTAGCTAGATCAATATCAAAACTAATTTAAATTAAATTAGGTTTTAAATTTTGAATTTCAAATCAATCTGTTATACAAAACCGAGTCTAATAATTTTACATAGAAAAGATATTTTTCAAACCAAATTTCATGTACCAACACTAATTTTGTTATAGTTGAGACTTGATCCTAATCATCTATGTTTGGATTATTTTTATTATTTGATAGATATACTTGTTTTCAAATTAATTTATATATTAATAATTTTTTTTAAATAATGATTAAAAAAAACATATATTTATTATCTGTCCGTGTATTTAGAAGAGTACATCTATTTAATTATCTAAAATTTTTCTTAAAATTATCTGCATTTTAATCCACCTAGCTAGAAGAAACTTACTTGAGATTCGTTCTAGAAAAAACTTTCTAAGCAATTATTTGTCGTCTAACATTTAACAAATTCATTAGAGGGTGGGTTGGTATAGACTTTAGGGAAAGGTCAAATTAAAAAAAATGCTTCCCTTCTAAAGCATTGTTTTTCTTCTTCTAAGTTTCTATGTGGTCAACTAAGTTCAACTTGAAAGTGTCATATTCTATGGTTTCCTATTCCCATGGAATACTTTTTTTCAGTCACTAATCATAGTCTTTTTTATAATCATAATTTAATCTTATGTCAAGGTTAAAGTTAGCTAGGTAGGTGCACATAATTTGGGAGAGACGTGTGCATTATTTTTGGCTTCCTAGTAATATAATGCATAATTATAAAGCTTAAATCCACGGCCTAGGATCTAGTTTTGGCTAGACCCTAGCTAAAAATTAATACAAATACGATTTTGTTTGATCATGTTTAAAATTTAGATTTACCTTGACCTACTCAACTGCAATTTTATCTTTGAATATTTTTTAAAAAATATTTTTAATTAAAATAATATCATTAAAATTAACCTAAGTTGATTTTTTCTAACCATGATCTGGATCCACCCTATATCAATTTTTTAAAACTATGAATTAAGGTTGTGGGATCTCTTAATTTCTTTACGAATATGCAATCATTATTAATGGATTTTTTTCTTCCTCTTGATCATGATTTTTTTTCTTATTTCATACACTTTCTTTCCATACATTATGTATTAGAGCAATATATTTATGTTATTTTTTAATATTTTATAGTACGTTCTTATTAATGTTTGCTACGTTCTTTTATAAAGCAACAAGCTGAGTTGTTTAGCACCCTAAGTGTCTCTTAAAATAATTTGAAAAGATCGTATTTGTCCCTACTAAGGGACAACCTTCAACATATTAGGTGAGTGAATAATAGATCCAACGAAGGACATCTCACACCATTATTTATAAATGTTAAGAGCCATCCCCATTTATTTTTATAGAAATATGTGTATAATATTCTTGATCAATGCCACGCAATGTGTATATATAATATGCAAGAACTCAAGATTTATAATAATAATAATAATAATTATTATTATTATAATATGATTTGTCTTTAAATGACAATCATGGCATGTTAAGGTTATTAGTTTTTTTCCAAACAACTAGATTCAACTTCTATACATGTAATTTACATCCACATGATTCCAAAATCCTAAAACATTTATATTTTTAGATGGAATTTAGTTATTATCCTAGAATAAAACATAGGAAGATAGTTTATATATAATATGTTTTTACTTTTTATATATTTATTTTTTAAGGTGTTGAGGGATCATTATACATGGAAAACTCAGGTTTAAGAATGCAAGTTTCATGATTACGCGTTTGACAAGATTAAAGGAAAGGTGCTCTCAGCAGAGTGCAATCCACTTCATTGCAAGTTCATGTAAGGCCTTGCAAATAGTTCTGGAGGCCCTTTTTAATATCCTAAAGCGTGGGAGTTTAAAGATAATCTTAATTAATTAAGATCTAAGCAGTGGGTTTCATTTGTACTTCACTACTTAATTTCTAGGTTAAATTTCATGAGACTCGTGATGGGTTCAGGGACTTGTGAATTTAGAAGGTGACCTGCTAAACATCATGCACTGAGGCTGCTGGGCTCGAGACAGTGATCATGAAGAAGACAAGCTGTCGATCGATTCATTAAAATCTTGCAGTTGTTGCTCTGCAATGTTCGCAGATGATCCATGGATTTATCATTTATGGCTCACTTTCCATTTCTAGACAGTTGCTTGAAGCTTCAAGAGAATTAATGGCATCCAGCCATCCACAATAACCACATTTGGTGTTTGTTTGGTGGATTTCATCTCGCTTGGCAAGCAATAATTTGACTTTTTAAACACACCCTCATCATTTCGTGTTCGAGATTCTAACTATCACTACGGAATGTCCCCGACGTAAATCTCTTTGAAGAAATTAAGAAGTGGAGGCTTATAAAATGAGAGGTCTTTATTTCCTTGATGCGTGTTAAAATGATTAATTTCAAAATTTATCCCAAACAATTTTTATATATATATATATATGCGTATAATAACATCATTGTGTATAATAATACTTCAATCTAGACCATTAAATGATTTAAAAAAAAAAATTTAAATTCAAAATGAATTATTGATATAATATCGGTGCTCAGAGCATCTACATTATAAACCTCACATTTTAATATACTTCCAGTGTCAAGACTCAAAATCCACAGCTAATGCCAAGCCAACCAAATGGACTTTATGAATTAGAAAGGGTTGGCAAATCAAAACTTCTCTAGGGTTCATCTTACATGATTGAGTTTAATTGGGTAAGGTCATTTTCAATAGAATTAATTTCTAGATCCACGTACTTATGGGTCCTCCAATTTCACTAGACCCCATGACCTAATACTCAAGGTAGCCACCAAACAAGTGTCACCTTAGCATTTGATGGGCGGAGAGGCTTTAATTTTTGCATATACTTTGGATCCAAGCAACCTAGAATTTAGACTCAACTTTACACCAGATGCATATGGCCATGTCTGTGGTCCTGTGTATTTTCACTGCTAGGAATAATAACACTTTAAAAAAAAAAAGAAATTGAATTTGTTGTCACTTCTGTTCATGCATTAAATAAGACATGGATCGGCTATAGTTTGAGTCCAAAATAGTTTTCAAACAATAATGCTGCTGCTTAATGTATTAATAATTTAAAAGAGAAACGCCCTTTTTATCTTTCTGTCAAATCACAAAAGTTAGATTATGTTTGGGGGTTACACTGTAGATGCAACCGCGTGTTAGGTCATGTTTGGAGGATTACAAACACTGTAGACGCAACCGTGTTTTCAAATATATATATATATAAGTTGAATTGAAGACATATAAACATAATTCAACAGTTTAATATAAAAAGGTTGTTAAGAAGGTAGGGTTTTTTTTTTTTTTTTATGGATTTAAATTTTGAGATCAATACTTAAGAAATTTTATTAAACTTAGTTGGATGATATAAGAGATATGCTTTTAAAATCATATAGAAAAAATAAAAATTTGATTAACAATATATGAATTAATTTGAAAATACTTTTTATTAACAAATTAAAAATATATATTTTTTTGAAACAATACCAAAATTCATAAAAAAAAATTCATTTTCTTATAATAAATTTATTAAAAATATAATATAAATAATATTAAAATCTTATCTAACAGCTTAAACTTTTGGATTAAAATAATTCTATGACAAAATTTACCATCAATTGTTTTTTTAGTTGAATGACTTCACAATTTTATTCATATCCTGTAATTAACTATATTTAAATGTTAGTGTAAAGAGTTAATTTCTTGCCATAGGCAGTCAACACTATAGTATTGGCATATATATATATATATATATATATATATATTGTCGGCAGGTCTATTCTCCATCAATAATTCTTCCACGAAAACTCATTCCTAAATAAATACGTGACCTAAATATATCATCTCAACAATTCCTTGGTCGGCAGGATTCTGTCACTAGATTCGTATCACTTCAAAGACAAATTAATTTTGACTAGTCGAGCTAGTAGAAGTGAAAGCAAATATTTACTAAGATGCATTATTTTGCTATAATTCTTCGTCTTCTTTCCTTTTGTATTTTCTTTTTCTTTTTCGTGTGGTGCTAAAATTCTTTTCTTGACAGCAACTTGTGCATGAAATGTAATCATTTCTTAATTTAAATTGCTTTCTACATGAGAAATTACTAAATTGATTTATTAGATGTTTTTTTTATGGTTTTAATGTGCTGATATTAAAAATAAATAAATAAATTATTTTAATATTTTTTTAATTAAAAAAAAAACATTACACCAAATAAATAATATGTTCTTTGTAAGATTCTTACCCTATTGGTTGAACCAAAATATATATATATATAAAAAAAAGGAAAAAAGAAAAGGAAAAAGAAAAACCTAGAACTTTGCACGGGGTGCTAGAATAGGCAAATTGGTGGCTCCATTCATAGTGGGATTAGGAGCAGTGACTTGAGAGGTCCTTCTCGGAGCCTATAGTTTTCAAAGAAAGGTGATGGAAATGAAAATGAAAATGAGAATAATAATAATAACAATAATAATAATAATTATTATTATATAGAAATGGTGATGATGTAGGGCAGGTGGGGACACAAACTCTTGGATCACATTACATGGGAAAAGAAATAAAGGATAAGTTGGTGCATAATTCTATGCTTATAATTAGGTTCAAAATATCGGTGATGAACAACGAGAGGCACAAAATTCTTTCCATCGACACCTCCCAGTTGGCACCTACCTTTCGGCTGGCTTTAGCATGCGTGAACGAGGAAAGTATATCCGATGCTTACAATGTTTTCTTTTTGTGATTTTTAATCATATTATAATTAGAAATTCTAAATTCTGTGGAAAAAACACCTAGTCACCTTCACTATAGGCAATGACGTAATTTACTGTGTTAGTTTATTTTTATTGTGATCCTCAAACGTGATTTAGTTTTTTAAAATAAAAGAATTGATGAGATCATCCACTCTCTAATATTAGAAAAGATCGCGTTCGCGAGCTTAGCCTTTTCCATGAACCTAGCTTGCGAGCGAGACCTTTATATATACCAAACATGAGTGTAAGCTCACATGTTTGACCTGATTTTTTTATTTTAATATATTTTCAACTTTCTTATTTTTTTTTTTAATACACACACATCATTTGTCTGTTTTTTAAAGGTTTTTTCATACTTGAAAAAACTCTTTTCTTAAAAAAAAAAAATGTTTGATATAGAAAGATCTCATACACATAGTAGACGTATAATTAAGTAAAAAATAATTTTAAAAAATAAAAGGTTATTAATAAATAAGGTGCATGACTTGGATTGCGAGTTTAACAAATTAACCTGAATTAACTTGGATTTTTTTTCTTTTAGAATTGAATATTTTATTTTTATTTTTATCATTCAATGTTGATTGAAATTCAAGCATAATAATTTG
Organism: Populus alba; assembly: GCF_005239225.2. NCBI lineage: Eukaryota > Viridiplantae > Streptophyta > Magnoliopsida > Malpighiales > Salicaceae > Populus > Populus alba. The sequence continues at coordinate 1,434,033 of NC_133289.1, read as the reverse complement.
TTAAAAAAACACGACGTAAATGTTTGTAATTAATTTTTTCCTTTATATACATATTATTTTTTGAGATTATGATTTTTTCTTGATGTTAAAAGAACAAGTTGTAAACTTTTGCTTTTAATTTTTTTTTTTTTGCGTGGATTTGTTTTTATATAGTACATTTATTTAATGCGCTGTATAATAAGAGACATCATTAATTTTCATTGCTGGCTTGGGTCCACTAGACTCACCTTGTCTAAAGCTGGCTCTTATCAGGATTAGGGGTCAAAGAGTTGTTGGATCATTCTTATTGGATCGAATTCTTCGGATAAGATTCTTGAATTTATTAGGGCCAATTATATAAGTTATTACTGTAGCTGCCATTAGCACTGTTGGATCAAGCTAGGCTAAGCTTATCATGTTTGCCTGGGAAACTTTAACACTATGTTCAGTACTTTTGGGCTTTTGCTTCTCACTAAAACAAAGAGAATGGGCTTTGGGAAGTTAATTGGTTTATGGGTGGCCTGTGGATTTGTCAAGGATTTTAGCAAATCAGCACTCGATTAGTGATATGCAGCGTGCCAAGGTTCTTTTAACACAGAAAAAAACTTGGGTGATGATAGTGTTTTATAGAAATAAGAGGAACCCGAGAGCTGGGCAATGTGTTAAACCGGGTTAGCATGTAAAATTTGTGATCTGACACATAAAATCAGGATAAACCTATAAAAGGATGGAATAAAAAAAAATCAATTATTAAAAAAAACAAAAAAAAAGACCTAAGCGAATCTGGTCTAATATTTCAAACTCGTAACCTATAAATTTAACAAACTCCTGATAAATAAAATGTTGACGGATGAAATTAAAAAAGAAAGTTCCAATAAAAATGGATTAAAAAGAAAATAAATAGTAATAAAAAGAATAAAGACTAAATCTGGCTTAAAATAAAATGAACTAAAATATTGAAGGATGTAGCTAAAAAAATAATTTAATTAAAAAAATGATATAAATTATCAAGGGATGCAATTGAAAAGATAATTTAATTAAGAAAGAAACTATATCCTTTTTATGAATTTGTTTTGGAATGAAATCTTGTAACCATGCCTGCAACGTCTACAGATGAATTTACATTCATATTTCTCCTTTGTCTAAGAGATTAAGGATTTCTACCTTTTCCCCTTTTTCTACATATTAACAAATGGTGATTCTTTTTGGAATTCGGTGCTTTTCCTTGCAAATTAAAAAAAAAAAAATCAACGATATTGCACAACCGACGAAGAAAAACAAATCTAATAAAGCTCCCAGTAATTAGTCTTTATATATGAACTATAAACAAGCATAAATCCGGAGTTAATGCTTAGATTGCTTCATTGAGTGAGTTTGATGATGCAGTATGATGATTTTCAATTAAAAATATATTAAAATATTTTTTTAATTTTTAATATTAATGTATTAAAATCATTAATAAATATTTAAAAATATCAATTTAATAATCTTTCATACCAAAAACTATTTAAAAAACATAAGCTATTGCATTACTAAACATCACCTTTAAAACACATCTCGGAAAGGAGCTTTTTCCCCAGGTCCCAAAAGCTTAACTCTTTATACGTGCCATTGGAGCCTAAATATTGAAGCTTAACTAAAATTCAACATGGGAAAGCTTGCTCAAGCCCATCCACCAAGCACCTTGCCCTCTGGGTTTGGTTTTGCAGCTTGTTGAAATGCTTGTATTGTGCACAATAGACCTGGTTTTGCTTGTGTTTTGACCTTTGTTTAATGATATTCCATCTTCAATTCCATTTTGAATTGAATTGAATTGAATTTTTACATCAATCCCGTGAAGCATAATCCAAGGAAGTCAAGCATGCAATTTTTGGACCTTTCTTCTTTCCATGGATTCTTCTTTGTGCTCAGCAATTTAGAGGAAAATACATGCATGGTTAGGTCTGACCTAAAAGTAATCTCAATTAAACTTAATGTTTCCATAAAAGCTTCTAGACCTGTTTAAAATAATAATGGAAAAGTAAGGTTTACCTTTATAACAAAGAGGTGGCAAGGTTGTTGAAGAGTTTGGATCTAGTTTAGATTAAGAGATAGATAATTGAAGACTTGCATATTACTTGTACGGGAACCCAATTATATATATATACACTAGAGACCACTAGCTATAAAATTCATTATGTATCACACATCATGTTAGATAATTATATAAATTATATCGTACAATTTTATTTAATACTTTCAGTTTTTTGGTGAGATGGTTATTTAGCATGGTATTAAAACCATACTAACAAAATAATCACGAATTTGAATTTTATCATCTTCATTTTATTTGATAAAAATTAAATATAAGATAATATGAGGATGTGAAAGTTTCAAGCTAAAAAGTTTTCACATAAATAAATATGTTTAAAAAATCATATTTTAAGACCCCACCCAATAGTTTAAATTTTTGAATGAGATAATTATTTAATAATAAGTCATTTAGCTTTTTAACCACATACACATGTTATCATTTTAGAAATATAATTATTTGATAGTATTTTAGAATATAAGAGACATGTACAAAATAAATGGAAACATGCTTGATTAAAGAGATAAAAATAAATATATAAATTAAAATATAATTCTTGTATAGTTTTGAAATGGTTTTATGTTTTTTTTAAAACACGTTTTTTCTACCTACACTGTTTAATGATGTCTCTTTTATTATGAAATGATATCTAATTTTCAATCTATATTACAACTCACAACTAATCTTCATAAAACAAGACTAAATGCTTTTCTTCGAGTTTTTACCAAATTAATTATATCTACATTGATATGTTTACAAGAATCTTTTTCTTTGTGATTTTTTTTATTGAACTCAATAATAGGAGAGCAAACCCACTTATTATATAAGGGAAATTTTGTATATGTGCTTGGTTTAAAATCTATATCTAACCTATAGATTAGCTTAATTGAGACTCTCATTAGTCATAATCTCACCAACCCTGGTAAAGATTGACGCACCAATGCCAAAAGATTAACCCTCCCAATTTTGTATAATTCTCATAGTTTTACACGTTATCTCACATATTTCTTGAAAAGATTGTGCTTGTAATTGGTGCGTAAGCCACCACACAATAAAATTAAAAATATTTTAGTCAATATTAGTACTGTGGCAGATTCGTGAATCTGATGAACTCAGCCATCTATTTGCTTTTGTGTGGAGGCTTTGCTTCTTCTACAATGGTTTTTTTTACAAGTGTGATGAGGAGACAACCATCAAAAGTTGTCGATTTTGGTATCTTCCTACGAGGCTTTTCCCTAATGGTTCATGTCTTGAAATAACCTAACAACACTACGTACTAAACCAAACTATTGTCTTGCTCAAATTTTATCTAACCAAATCATCTTATTCTTTTAAAATAAATAAATGAATAAATAAATGATCATTATAAGCATGCTATTCAGCTATTGAGAGTGCATTTATGCCTATTTTTACCTTTTGGTTCTCGTAATTTCAAAGCTTACATTTCAATCACTAATTTGTTTTTTAGATTTATTCTTTGATATAATGTTTTCATGATTTTGTACGCTTAAATATGTGTAGTTTATTTTTTCCCATTGCTTATCTAATCTGTCGTTAAATATTTTAGCGTTAACTATAAAAATAAAATTTCAACTCTTTTAAAAGAAAACTGAGAGATGAAGGACTAAAAATAATATAACCAAAAGAAATAAAGGTTTTTTTTTCATAAAAAGTGTAAAAACTCTATTTGATCCTTCAAACTTCATGTATTAAATTAACATAACTACACTACGTACTAAACCGAACTACTAACATGCTCTAATTTTATCTAACCACAACTTCTTTTTACAGAAAGAAAGGAATATATATGTGTGTGTGTGTGTGATCATTATTCTCATACAATTATAATTTTTCTTAAAATTAAAAGTTTAAAGTGGATTTATCTGAAATGAGACATTATATCATATTTATGAAATTCAAATTAATCGGCTGTGAATATAGAATAACCAAATGTTTCTTGCCACCGATATATATATCCTACTAATTTAAAGAATTAAAATTTGATTACTTGATTTTTAATTAAAATTTAGATTTGGAAACTTCAAATTAAGTATCATACGTCTTGGAACATAAAAGAAGCCAAATTCAATAAATATACTACGATAAACATTAAATACAATTAATTCATTTTAATATAAAAACTACAATGATTTGAACTCTATGTTTTAATTCCTTGGCACCAATAAGGGAAAAAAAGCACCATAATCTGTTGTTATTTAGAAAATACTAGAAAGATAACAAAGGTAAAAAAAAACCATCGACATTTAAACTGTATATTCTTGTAATGATTCTCTTAATGATTAAAAGAATGTTTGATATTGTAATAATTTTTATTTTTTTTGTCTAATTATAAAAAAATATTATTTGGTTAGCTAATGTTCTCTTACTGAAACTTTACATATAATTGTGTTTTCAAACTGTCTTTTTAAAAGTTCAAGTAACATGTTTTTTTTTTATCCATGAAAATCTATTTTTTTTATTTATTTATTTTATATGCAAATTATTTTTCTACACCTACTTTATTTAAATCACAATCACAAAAACAACCACCATTCTAAATACATACTTCAAATCCCTTTTGCCAACCACTAGTATTAATGTGGTGGACCACTCATATAATTTTAGCCAATCTTAAGTGATGAGTTATTTTTTAATTTTTTAAATTCAAATTTTAGAATTTATATTTAAGAGGATTTATAAAAATTCTCTGAAACTTATAAATAGAGTTTTCTGATAAACATAATGTACATTGAAATTTCATGTAAAAAACTAAACCATAGTTTATTTTTTTTTTCTTAAAAAAAAAAAGGTTATCTCTTCTATTGTTTATTTAAACTTTGATCTTGAAAACCCTAGAAGATCCATGCACCGATTTGACAAGTAATAAATTATAAAGAAAGTGATTGTGACATTATATAAAACTTTAAATTGAGTGCATCTCTTTTCAAACTTCACACCTTCAAGTAATTAAAGAATTCCATGGATGATGTATGTCACTCTCCCAAAATAATATATACTCTAGCAAATTACAAAGAATTATCAGAGTGTTTGTTGAAGGCAAAGACAATTGTTCTCATTTGGTTGAAATTTATTTAAACATGTAAACTTAAATTATCTTGGCAGTATTGCTAGCTATGTTATTAAATATGGAAACAATTTATAGTAGCTTTCCTTGCTTTAATTGTGACTTCCATGTTTGACATGTGACGCAAGGTTAGCGTCATGCTCACATTACCATATTCCTACACATGAAGAACAATAATTCCATGATTTTATGAATTAAATTAATTACAAAAATGGTCTTAAGAAGAACTGACAACATAATTTAAAACAATAATAATAACAGTAAATTTGATTATTAGATTGGATTTCAATTTTTACAAGAGATTTTTTAGAAGTATTTTACTGTTTTGATTTTTCTATTTTAGAAGTTACTGTTTTGACTATTTTAGTTATTTATATATATATATATATATTTGAATTCTAATTATTTATTTCCTACTTAGTTTATATTTCTTATTTAATTAGGTTTTTTAAGAACATCTATATAAACAATTGGCCGGTTGTTTTTTATTATTCAAAATGCTATTCATATTTAATTAAAAACATAAAAGAATTTTTTTTTAGATTTCTCTACCATTAGGTTTGTAATTTTTGGGTTTGAAAATCCTAATTTTATTTTTTTTCTAGGCAGAAGTAGAACCTTGGGAAGAAAAATTTCTTGTAGCTCGCCTAAGTTGAATTTATTTCCATGTTATTATCTAAAATTTGAATTAAAATAAAGTGTGAAAAAGAAATTTTGCTCAATTTCCATGTTATTATCTTAAATTGGTGACACGCATAAGATATGTTACTGTATAAGGACAATTATTTGGATTTGCTTCGCTCACAAATAACAAAAAACATATGCAAAGATTTTCTTCATTGTTGTCTTCTTCTATTGAAGCATGAATAAGATTTCTCTTGTTTTCTTTGGTGAAAACAATAATCTTATAATATCTTAATCAAATTAGCAAAACAAATAACACAAAAATATGCAAGATCCGCGCGCTAATGTTGTCTTCTTGTTTTTTATCATGTCATGGATGGGATAAACTTATCTTATTATCATATACGATTAATTAAAACGTATATATATTAATATAACTCTTAGAATTCTTCTAGTGATTAAAGAAGTTTGCTCAATTTTTTTAGATTTAAACCTTTAAATTATTATCGAGCAAAATTTGTTAAATTCTTCTTAATATATCAGTTAATATGAGATGCATTTTTATCATTAAACTAAAAAAAAAAAGACATGTTAATACAACAATTATCATATAATCGACAATCAAATGATAACGTACGAAGTTTTGCAATATATTTATAATGATTCTCAAAAAGAAAAAACCAACAAGCCTCAATATACCCCCTAATTATTGAGGCCCCATCAATTTTATCTCAAAATAATTAAAATTTCTTAATTGAATCCTTTTAAGAAAAAAAACATTAAGTTTATTTTTATAAAACAATATCTTTTATTTGAAAAAAAGTACAATATGGATTAAAAGATGCAATTGAGAGAAACTGAAACTTAAGAGATAAAATTGATAGAAATGTTTTTGACAGGAGTGGGATTGAAACTATCTCATAGTTTGGGTAATTTTTGAGATTTTCCAAAGAAGAAAAAGAAAAATATAATTATAATGGAATGCGTGGAGAAAGGAAGATGAACCAGCGGTGCTCGAGGACAAATGGTGGTGGTGGAGCAGGTATGCCTTGAGGGCTACAAATAGCGGGTCCCTGATTAGATCACCAGCCGTTTGACCTTGTAGAAAAGCTGCATGTGGCCACCAGATTTTAGACACGAGGCCACCAGAGATTTGGTTTGACCAGGAAATTGGTCCCTTATTTGATTAACCATATACCTAACCCCAACCTATCCTTTCCCGTTTTGGTCATTTGTAGCTAAAACGATTCGTTTAGGGAATTTTAATTTCTAATTAAGATTGTGTTGGCTATGTGGTAGCTTCCAAGTTTAGTGCCACCACAAGAATCCAAGTTGTTTGGTAAGTGATAAATTATTGTTTGATACTAATGGGAACTACTAGAATATGTGGGTGTGTCTTCAACCTGCAGATAGTGAATTGTTTCACTTTTTATAATTCTGGTTTGATCGGATCTAGTTTAACATTGAACTAGATTCGAACTAGTTAAAAAAATATATATTATTTTTATTTTTAATTATGTTTTATTAAAAAACTAGTAGTTAACATTATTTAATAACACTATATAAATTAGAAGGAAGATCGCTTGATGATGTAACATTTACAGAATTTAATCGCAATCTCAATTTTATTCCTGTATAATTTACCTGATGTTATTATGTGCTTACGAAACCAATAAAACTATAGATAGTTTAATGAACAATAAAAAAATATTTTATATTAAGTATTATTCATTTTATGATGTAATATCAGTAGTTAAATCAACAATATTTAAATTAAAAACCATCAGTATTAATATATGTTTTTTTTAATTATTTTATAATCTCAATTTAAAAAATATTCTTATAACTAAACACATTAAACCTAATTTTTATTTAATTTTTTTCAGATCACAGCCAGAACAATTACAATACTGAACACACACGATTATGAGTTTTTGTTGTCCAACTTCGTTGACAAGCTTTAACAACTTAACTCATTTCCCACTTTGACCAAATGAGTTCTTTTCTTCTTTTTCTCAAAATATTTTTTTTTCCATTTGGATTTGCCGCAATTATCGCCAAATAGTTGGATTATCATGCATAAATTGTTTATAAATATTCGATAGGACATTCAATTTTAAAATCATGATGGTTTTGAGAAACATAATAAAATCTATGAAAATAAACAAAAACAAGTTTAGTTGGATTAGAGATGAAAATAATTTTATTAATGAAATATTTTTTAAATAAATTTTTACAATTGCAAAATAAAAAAGACATGAAAATATATCATGTCTATCTTAAATATTATCTATCTTAAATATTATCATTTTATCTGAAACAATAACAAAATATTATCTAATAGTTAAATAAATATAAATTAATAATCTCCCTGTATATATTATATTCAACTAAACTGATATACGTGAAAAAACAAATCCTGTGGTTACCACATTATTGTTAAAAAATGATAAATAATATTTTAAACTATTATTTTAAAATAAGAAAAACATAAAAATATATCTTGTCTTTTTCAAAACGTTGGAAAGAATATATATATATATATATATATATATATATATATATATATATATATATATATTGAATTGTTTTGATGCACTAATTTAAAAATTAATTTTTTAAAAAATAAAAAAAATATTTTGATGCATTTCAGCACAAAAACATTTTAAAAAACAACCACAACCATATTCTCAAATAACTTTAAATATCATTGTTTCTTCTGTTCTATCCAGGATAATAACAATATATTATCTAATAATTAAATAAATATAAATCAATAATCTCTCTCTATATATTTCATTCAACTAATATACGTGGGAAAAAAAAAATCCTGCGGTGACCACACTATTGTTAAAAATGACAAATAAGATTTGATATTTGGCATGTGGGTTGCATAGTCATAAAATCAACAAGTATCTAATCTACTCTATTTTCAATCATTAAAATTTAGGTGAACGATTTATTTGGTATCATATTTTTTTTAAAAGAAATTCCTTTTTTTTTTTGTTGATCAGAAATTAAATAAATAAATTGAAGGTCCTTGGAGAGAATTTTGCCATGGTCGACCAACAACTAAATAAATCGATGGCTCCATTAGTACCATGTTGTTGGAGTTGGGCATGTGTAGGTGTGAAAAGGAGAGATGGTTACGAACTAACAAAGAAAAAAATAAAATAAAAAAAATAGCATGTTTATTTTTTTTTAAAATGATAATGTGGACTGACATTAATGTCATGACTTTATGTTAACATTGTGGATACGTGTGACATATATAAAGATATTGTTTATATATATATATATATATATATATATATATAAAAACAAATTAATTGGTTACATTCAAACAACACATTTCTCATGATAATATTACAGCATTGATGGTGTTTATATTCCTGTATTAAAAAGAAAGAAAAAGAAAGAAAAAGTTGCATTTAATTAGTGTCTTACTATAAAAAAAAATAAAAATGTATTTTGTTGGAAAGATAAAAATAATAATATAAAATAAATTTGAGATAATTTTAGAGTGATTTTTTAGTTGAAATTTTTTATATAAAAAAGTATTATTTTAATATATTTTAAATTGAATTTAAAAAAAAAAAAAAAAACACTGTGCATATCATCACATTATCAAACAAATAATGATTTTTGTTTTTGTTTTTTGAAGAGTGAAAATATGTAACAACTCTTAATAAATTGAGGCATTCCCAACGTACAATCCAACAACCTAACCCACCTAAACTCTTTATACATATTAACCGCTGTTCTCCCCTCCACAAGCATCTCATTGTTAGGTTTCTTACAATTTCTTGATCGTGTCGAGACCTTGTCACATACGAAAGCAAGTCCTTGGTTTCCTTTTTTTTCTTTTTCTTTTTTGTCTTGGTTCTTCTTTAGCCATTATGGCTAGAACACTAAATCTTGTGTTCTCTCTCGCAATTCTCATGTCACTGGCTTTCTCTTCAACTGCTCAATCATGTAAGAGCTATGCTTTCTCTAGCAACAAGATCTTTAGGGCATGCAATGATCTTCCAGTCTTGAACTCATATCTTCATTGGAACTATGATTCATCATCAAACAAGCTCCAAATTGCATATAGACACACAGGAATCACTTCCTCTAAATGGGTTGCATGGGCTATCAACCCTACTTCAACTGGCATGGCTGGTTCCCAAGCCCTTGTTGCATACCAACAAAATGATGGAACTATGAGAGCTTACACATCACCAATCAGTAGTTACCAAACCTCATTGCAAGAAGGGAAACTTAGTTTTCATGTTTCAGATTTATCAGCTACCTTAGCAAGTAATGAGTTGATCATGTTTGCTACTATAGAACTTTCGAACACCAGTACCACTGTTAACCAGGTTTGGCAAGATGGTCCGCTCTCTGGTAATGCTCCTCAGATTCATTCCACTAGTGGGTCTAATGTCCAATCCATGGGGACTTTAAACCTTCTTTCTGGAGAATCTAGTTCTACAGGAGGGAATGGAAAAATAAGAAAGAGAAATGTAAGCCCTAGAATCAGTATTTTGTTCTCCATATATGGTTCATTCTGTTTCCATTTGCTCTGTTTTTTATACTCTGTTTATGACTGTTAGTGAATCAAAAAAATTCTTTTCTTTATGAACAAAGAACTAATTCTGATCAATTCTTGAAAAAACTTCAGATTCATGGGGTGCTAAATGCTGTCAGTTGGGGTATTCTGATGCCTATTGGTGCTTTGATAGCAAGGTACTTGAAGGTATTCAAATCTGCAGATCCTGCATGGTTTTATCTCCATGCCAGTTGCCAATCCATAGCCTATATTGTTGGTGTTGCTGGGTGGGCTACTGGTCTAAAACTTGGCAGTGAATCAGCTGGTATTCAATATGATGCTCATAGAACAATTGGCATCATCCTTTTCTGCCTCGGAACCCTTCAGGTAAGCAAAAATTCTCCGTGTCACATAGTTTTTGAGCGTGTTATACCTGCAATAGCGTATTAAATGATAGGTTTGTGGTTTGGATTTTAGGTGTTTGCTTTGCTTCTAAGGCCAAAAGCTGATCACAAGTATAGATTTTACTGGAACATCTACCACCATTTAGTTGGATACACTGTTATCATCCTTAGCATCATCAACATATTCAAAGGATTCAACATTTTGAACCCTGATGAGAAGTGGAAGAATGCATACATTGGTGTCATTGTTGCTTTGGCCTTAAACGCTGTCTGGCTGGAAGGTTATACGTGGTATGTTGTGGTGAAAAGGAAAAGTTCAGAGACTGCTGGAAAGAGGCCTCAATTCACCAATGGATCAAATGGGGCTAATGGCTATGGTGGTAGACCACACCAAGGGGTGTAAATTAAACTATGGGATATCAGTTGTGAATTTCTGTTTGTTTTTCCCTCTTTCATCCTTCGCTTTTGCAGAGTTTGTGCACCCGCATGTATATTTATGGAGGCTCCATATGCAGAGTGAGGTTAGGGTTAGAAGTGATTCTTTCACTGGTTAGTCTTTAGGAGTTTTCTGCCTGAACATGGTCCTTGAGATCACATGTATTAGCCTCTCTCTGTTTATTTATTATATATATCCGTTTTCCCCCTTGTTTCCTTGATGGTTTTCATCTCAATTCCTTGCTACCCATTTCTTGATGTCCAATTTCCTCACAAGTTTTCACATGTAGCAAAGGAAAGAAGATCAAAGTGCCTGAACGTTTGATATTTGATATCCCCATGAAACCAGCAAGTACTCCACAGATTCAATCAAGAATTCCTTGCCTATATTTTTCTGCATGTCAACCATAGTCATTGTCTTTGCTGCTATTAAATATTTATTGCTGTGAAACACTTTCATCAATTGGGGAAGACCCAAAACTCTCATTCGGTATCCTGTTCTGTTTGTTAGAGAATCAAGCTAAGAGGTTGAGGTAAACTGGGAGAGACAAAAATAAGACAGCCCCATGAATCAACCAGGCATGCTTTCTGCTCAATGAAAAGTGAAGAAAAACATTTTGTCTAACATGGTAGTTTTGAATGACCAACAATGGTACTTGTCATTTCAATTGGAGTCTACATATAAGTTGGCACTGTTTAAAAACCACAAAGCAATTGGAAGCCTCTCAGCTGGCAATGATTGAACTTTAATGGTGAATGTTATCGATGACTGCTCATCGTTAGATGCTGACAATAAGAAGGGAAACTAGATTGTCTTGAACAACTACTATGTGATTTCCTTGATTATAATAGTTGCTTTTGCTTTCTCATTCCGACTGCTGCAAAAACTCAACAAATGCATCCTTCAGGAGAGGGTTTGAAGCTGCAACTCTCTGAGAAGTGATGTCAAAATCTTTACCAGATCTGATGCAAAACAACAAACATGAAAATTTTAATAAAGGCATTATATTCTCAAAAAAAAATCTGAGCATATTTTTATTTTTAAAATCATGGACTTGATGCATGCACAAATGACAGATTTGTGGGTGTCACTAGACAATGACAATTTGACCTTTGATAAACACTGTTCTTGCATGTTAAAGAATGGTGTCACGGGGCTATTCCCTACTCATCTTATATCCCCCCAGTCAAGTTGTGGAAGAAAAGATAAATAAAGTGCAGCACTCACGGATCATAAACAAGTCCTCCAGCTTCTTTGACAATCACAGCACCACCTGCTACATCCCTGAGTTCAAGAGAAAATTATATCATTTATGCATCCTGCCAAAACTTGCTGAAATCAATCACAAATACGTACCATGGGCCTCCATATCCAGTTTCATAAAACAAATCAATCCTTCCACACGCAATTCCACATAGATTCAAAGCACAGGAGCCACTCATTCTAAGGGATCTCACCTGATAACAAGAGAATCAGATATGTTTTATGTACACCAACACATTTCACCAAAGCACATGGTTTCCATGACAGATTCTGGTCATACCTTGAAAAGTAAGCTGTTAATTTTGTCAGTAGTGGCATCTACAGTGGACTTGTCACGTTTTGTTCCAGCCTGATGTCACCAGAATTTAATTTGATCAGTTTTCAACATCATTTGAAATGAAACATAAAGAAGTAGAATTGAAGCAGAACAGAGCTTTAACAAGATTCCATATGAAGCACACCAGGAATGAACTTGAAGCACTCCTTTATAATGTATTTTTTAGCAAGTGCAACATGGTAAAATCTAATTACATTCAGAAACCATCATTTCTCAGATACAGGAAGCCAGATTCCTAGTGCCTAAGATCAATGTTACAACATAATAGGAAGGGGTTAAGTAGCATGCCAGCAAAATCAATTTATGGGTAAAAGAAGACTAGCCTAAGTTTTGGACATAGAAGATGTCCAACACTATCTGGGGTCAAAGCTGAAATCCACTGCGTTGCAAGGCACTACCAGAAGCCTTAAGAAACGAATCCAACAAGAAACCAATTTGTAATGTATACTTTTTAAGATCAAATCATTACAAAGAATACAAGATCAGTAGGTATGATTTGATCCCTGGTTTAATATACAACTCCAACTACTCATTTTGGTTTATGCTACCTGAATCCTTTCAGCTAGTCATTGTCATCAATTTATTAAATTTGACTTCAAGTTCCCTTGTGTTTTTTAAGGAACTCTCAGTGACTCTGATTACAACTTTGGGCTGATAAAGACAGTACTGAAAAGCATACCTCTGTTGCAAGAAGAGATTTCACAAGCTCACTTTGAGATGATACTGCCATTGAAACACGAGTATGCAGTTGCTTGAGTATCATGGAAAGATTAGCAAAAAACAAAGTATCAGAATCTGAAGATTGATAATAGTCAACCCAGAGATACACCTTTTATGGGTTTTCCATTCAGAAAAGCACCTTTTCCATGGATGCCTGTGAAAAGCTGCATTTATAAATCAGAAATTTTTAGCAATTATTGGGACACATTTCAAGTTCTAAAACATTTTGACATATCAATCTTATAGTAACTTTGATGTTAAGTAGGCCAATAAATGACTGCATTTCTGAAATGAAAGCAAAACGTCTAAATGAAGGCAGATACAAATTTGATAGGCAAACTGCTTAAGGAATCCAGATACATTTTTCCCCAATATTAGAATATTGACAGGCTCAACATCACAAAGCAGACATTTATCCAAGTAAAAGACCATAAAGCTGAAAACTAGAGGTTGGTGTTCGTTTCATGCAGAAAGGTGCACTCACATAAGGCTTACTTTGATCACCAAGCTATATCAAAGTAGGTCAACTCTGCATGTTCTACATAAAATTTCAAATCATTCAAAGTTCTAAATGGTATCTGGCCACCTGAGCTAACATGTGAACCACAAAATCTCACCTCATCCATTATTGGGTTGTAAACAACACCTACTGTGGGAACTTTTCCAATCGTAAGACCAATAGAGATACACACAAAGGGGAACCTACATCCAAACATGTTGCAATACATTGAAAGTGATGTACATGTATAAAAACAAGAAGAAATTGCCTTCACCAAACAGCATTAGAAAACAAGATTTACCCATGGACAAAGTTGGTTGTTCCATCAAGAGGATCAACAATCCAAGTTGGTTCATCAGTCAGTTCTGTAGCACCATAGGCAGCAGTAGTTTCTTCCCCAATGAGCTAAGAAACAAAAGTAAAAGAAAATTTTTACGAGAGTAACACAGCCATTTGTGAGGAGACAATATACCCATACAGAGCTATATTCCATGAATTCATTAGCTACAGGGAGCGGTAAGTAGAAAAGATGAGTTAACCTTATGCGAGGGATACTGTTGCTTGAGATGATTAAAAATGAGAGCTTCACAAGCCTTGTCAGTCTCTGTAACTAAATCCACCTGCAATTTAGAAATAAAACAAGCAATTGTCAGTAATTACATGATATAGTCAAGTTTGTTTAATCACAATTTTTATCCTGGCTAAATTAACACAAATGAGAAGGAAACTTTCAAGTGCAAAATTTCTCCTCTATTTCCATAGTACTGTTGCTACATGTTCAAGAAAATATGCTAGCTATAGAAAATCGAAGGAGCAGCATCAACAATGGCTGATTTCCTTACCAACTCGATGACCTCAACGCAAAGATCAAAACTTCGTTGCCATAAGCTTTATAAACCAGCATGCCGAATTCAAATGCCATTAGCTTTACAAACCTGGATGCTAAATTTAATTGCAATTTTAAAGCTCCCCTGGCATGTTAGAAATTGTTACAAAACTCGTTTACCCCAATGCCAAGATTAAGACTTTATTTCCATTAGCTTTACAAACTGGGATTTTAAAGCTCCCCTTTGCCTGCTAGATTCAATTGCCAATTAGATATAATCAATCTGATATGAATTCAAGAATATTTAGCAGCATTTGATCAGCAAATGTCCTTTCTTTAGAAAAAAAGAATTGCTAAGCACGGTACTGTACAAACTCGTTTTACATTCAAGGTCAACAAGGAAAGAAAAAAAGAAGCACTTGATCAGCAAATTTCCTTTCTTTAGAAAAAAAAGAATTGCTAAGCACAGTACTGCACAAACTCATTCTACATTCAAGATCAACAAGGAAAGAAAAAAAGAATCCAAAAAAAGCAAGATGAGTACCTGGCCTTTATGCTCCACATGCTTCGTCTGGTAAAATCCTTCACGGATAATCTACAAATCAGACGAGAAATGTAAATGAGACTAAATATGAGGGACAAAAAAAATCTAAAATTTACAATCACCTCTCCAGCTTTCTTTGCTGCCTCAACAGCAGTTTCCAAGAACTCTGAAACAGAATCTGAAACATCAAAATAAAAGCAAATAAAAATCAACATGCAAGATCATCAAGATCCCATATTGAAAACAAATCAAATACATGAGAAAGAAAGTGATAAAAGATTAATGGGGTCCTACCATTTTGTGCCATGTTTATAAATTTGGATGCACAAAGAAGAGAATGGCAGAGGGAGGTCGATTATGTGGTGATGACGATGAAAATGATGATAATGGGTCCTACCTGTTTTTTTTCATGTTTCTAATATATTTAATTTTTTTAAAATTAATATTTTTTGACATTTTTAAATTATTTTGATTTATTAATATTAAAAATAATTTTTTTAAAATAATAAAAAATTATTTTAATATATTTTTAAATAAAAAATAATTAAATCATATTTGTGAACAGAACAGTATATAAAAAAGGAGCAGCCAGCCACATAAAGAACCGTTTGGTTAGCACGTTTTATGGTGAGGAATCTGCCTTTCTTTTTCTGCTTTGATTGGATTTCCAGTGGTAGTAGTGTCCTTGTTCCCATAGTTTTAAAACCTATTAATCGGGATAGAGCTTTGGTTATGAATAAAAAAAAAACCCGGTTTTTGAAGAAAAAAAAAAAGGTTAATGAATTAATGCTTGAGTTTTGAACAGGGTTAGAATCGAGTTGATTAGGGTACAAGGGTTAATTTGAGTTTTGAACCAAATCAATCAATTTTTTTTTTTTTCAAACTTAAACAAGTATAAACTAAGGTTAGCATGGTACCGACTCAACTAGTTAGTTTTTGAATGACTCAGGTTTGGATTAACTATATTATCAAATCAACCGAGATTTTTACTAGGTCAAATAAGTTTTTTTTCTGAGTTGAGCCGGTCTAAACCTAGGTTAGCAAGGCTTTAAGTCACCCTGGGTAAATTTCGATTTTAAAACAATGCTTCTTGCAGCAAAGTCCAGATGAAAAATAAAGGAAGTCCTTCAATGATTTCTTTTGAGTGTTTTCAACCCTTTTATTTATGGGCAAACTATAAATATACTCTTCATTGCATGGATAGGTATCGGTCTGGTTCTTTTTTTGGTGATTGTAGCAATGATACCCTCAAGTTATCCAAATTGTGTGTTTTTTTTTTTTGTTAATTGAAAGGTGATTTGTTTTGTTAAATTAGATGCTAATTTGTGTATTAATTTACTTCTAATTTAATCCATTTTAACCTTCTAATTATATTCACAAACATTTATGATTTAATTTCATTATAAAAAAAAATAGTTGTATGTTAAATGATAGAAATTTTTCGAAGTCACATAATGAACATGAATGATAATTAATTTGGTGCCACTTGCTAAGCATAAATTAAGGCAATTAAATTGGAAGGTTAAGAATAAGGAATTTTGATATGAATTGGAAAACTTGATTTTTGCAGGCAATTTATGGGAAAATTAGCATCCAATTAATGAGGAAGAAGAGGGATTGCACAATTTCAATATTGATGAGATTAGAAGGAGAAGGACCAAATTGAAACCTACACAATAATTGGAGGGTGTAGTCGTAGATTTTCAAAAATGATTGTTTTATACTCTTGTTTGCATCTCCTTTTTATGACAACGAAAAGTGCTAGTAAGTAGTAACAGTCAAAGCAGAGAACATTCTGCTTTTGAATGGAAGTAGATGCTTGGAATATGCTTGTGCTTGCAGTGTTTGGTGACGTTCACCGGTGACTCCGATGTCAGTCAGGCCCTGAAAAGTCCCACCTGGAAGCCTCATCTTTAATGCCAGGGAAAATGACTCCAAGGCTAGGAGAGAAAGAATTTTGGTCACGACTACTGCTGGCAGGTAGTTATTAATTTTAAAACTTGTAAAATTAATTAAAGTATATATAAATTGTTAATATATTAATATTAATAAAATAAATAAACAAATAAAATAAAATTTTAAGTCATTAAAAGCTTATATAATTATTAATTTTAGAATTTATGGATTTAATGTATGCAAGTTAATCCGAATATTAATATTAAAAATAAAATAAAATAAAATTTTAATACAAAGCCTAGCCTTTGTTTATGCTTGAAGCTTCCCATGATATCCTCCTCGATAGCATGGTTACAATATCCTACTTGGTCCAACCCAACATAATAATTTGATAATTCACTAATATATGATGATGCTCGAAAATCTTTTTTTAATACCACAATACTATGGTCTATAGTTTTTTTATTTATTTATTATTTAAATAAAGATTGAATCAACTCGAATGAATCTCCACTTACAATATCAATCTTGATATTAGATCAAGTTTTATAGATAAGCAAGTAGATTACATTGAGCGTGCTTTATGTGGACAAATGGGATTATGGAAACCCATAACTGTGGAAGGTTCATATACCTTGTACCATCTCCAGTCACCACCACCAGGGCGGAATTAGGAGGTAGGGCTGGGGCCTTTGCAATAATTTTTTTTTCCTAGCCCTCCTTCTTCAATAAATTAGAATTTTAGCTTTAAAAATAAATAAAAATTAGCTTTGTCCCTTTCCACCACTGCCAGCCATCATGATGATCTTGAGGTTGGAAATAGCGTAGGGACGTGCTTTTTTAGCATCCTTTAGCACTTGAACATTTGCTAGCTGCTTACTCTCCTTTCATGAGACTGAGTCTTAACCACAGACATCTATAGCTATTAACTCCCACAGTGAAGATACTTCTAACTCCATTAGCAAAGATAACCCTAAGGTTTGGTTAATGGTTACCATAGAAGTGGTGAGATCTTCTAAATGCGTAAGAATACAGGAGGAACCAGAAGTTGTTGCGAAGGTGATGCAGTCAACCTTCTAAAAATGAAGGGTTATGAGTAAGCACGAGGATCTAACGTGACTACCATGTTGCTTATTAAACCGTTGGATATTCCAAAATTAAAAATCAAGCTTGAATGTTATTTGAACCAGTTTTGTTATTTTTTCAAGGTTTTTAAGGATTTATTGTTTAATATAATTTTTTGCAAATTTCAAATTGTTGTTTTCTGGCCTACATATAGGTGTTGTAAACCTTCAGACTTTATTAGTTCTGTTTTGAAATAAATAAATTGCAAATTTAAAGTTCCTATCCGCAACTCTTTTTTGTGTTGACTTTTGTCTACAGGAAAAGGGGGATGAACAGACGGTGAAGGTAAGAGGTTGATAAAACATCAACTCCTCTTACATGGTTCTTTTGCCACCCATTAAAACAATCTTCAAAGCCAAGTATTGGATTGAACTCAATTCATGTCTCTTTTTATTACTCTCTTCCCTTCGCACAAGAATATATAGTTCAAACATATACTCGTCGGATACTGATATTGTCATCAGGGGCTATGAGAACTGTAAATTATGTAAAATGATTACAAGAAACCAAGCACACTCATGGCTACTCTCTAGGCTCAAGGGCAGCTATTTCTTTCATAACTTGAGCTTTGTCTGCCTCGAATTGTTCATCCTCTGCAAAAAAAAAAAGGTCAATACAGTGCTGAAGCCAGCATAATTTCTCTAGACATGTATTACGTTTTTATACCTTTATCCATCTTGAAATCAGCTAACAAACGAAGAAGCTTGCTTCTATTTGCAACAAGTATACTAACTATGTCGGGAGGTTTATTTTGGTTTGCAACAAAAAGCTGCAGTACAGAGGGAAAAAATCAATAAGAGAGGAAAGAAGAAAAGCACATTAAGTTATAGAATCAAAGAGGAAACATTCACAATTTCTTTCTTTAAATGTACCTTGAAAACATGAAAGGCTTCTGTCTGGATGCTCTTACTTGATTCCTGCAAAGGAGGATTCATCACATATAAGTTGAGTCCAATCATGTATGAGATTGGTGTTCTAGTAATCTATCCAGCAGTCATCACAAATGCCAGAATGGTACATCAGTAATTTCCTAACAATCTGACAGCATGATATGATAACAAGCAATCAAAAAGGGATCATACCCTGAGAAGATTCATAAGAATCCTCAAGTTATCCCTTGAGCTCACGTATCTCGTCATCACGACTGCATTAGAGCGATCCAATAACATATCTCCCAACAGCTGTCACAATTAAAGAAGCCTTTTCAATAAACAGTACAATTATCAATAGTAACAATAAAGCAGAATTTAATGAAGGCCTTTCCCCAGGTTCAGATGCCTAGAGGATAGCTTCATTGACTGATCTAAGAATATATCAAATGTTTCCCCTACCTTGATAGATTGTCGTCTTGTAATGTAATTGGTGGACTCTAGCAGCTTAGAATTAAATTCAGCAAAGAACTGAAATCCAGAATAAGGTACACAGTTGTTAAGCTCTAACCAATAATTTCAAGGATGGCAACAAGAGGAAATATAGACACACATATTTCAAATGTTACAATCCAAGTGTTTGTCATAGATATGTAACTACAAACATGCTGTTTTAAAAAGGATACTACAAAAAAGGGAGATAAAGCCACTCAATTCATCAGAGAACAAAGTAATAGATTCTGCTTTATGTCTGCTTTAGGCAAATCATCCTTTTCTAATCTCACCAGCAGCAGGCTTTCCCGCAACACTTTTGTCTGCCTTCAAACTCTTTTAAGACTGGGATGATTGGACGTGCCCTATTATCCAGTGTCTGTGTGTGCATTACTGATAAAATATATAAGCACGTGTATATATTCGTATATAAGTTTTGAATTTGGGTTTTCAACAAAACCATTAGAAGTTAAAACCTTCACACAGTGATTTTATAGGGTTTGAATTGGGGTTTAGATTCTACTTTATGTCTCCATCATTGCACAGCCACAATATCTTGATATTAATGCATCACTAGATAAGTAAATCAGCATATCATCTTTCTCAGCCACAAGTTTTCCAGCTAGAATACTTGTCTCCCTCCAAATTCTTTAAAAGAGGATTGAACATGCCCTGTTATCCACATTGTGTGTGTGGGCATAACTAAGGAAATGTATAACACAGACACGTATATATCTGTACAAGTATCCATCTAAACAAAAGTGACAACAGAACTTACCCAGTCATAGTTTTTAGAAAGAAATTCAGCTACTGTAGATTTATGTCTTGTCAAGAGTTCCTGCAACAAAACAATACAAATGCCTCAGATTAACACCACCCCTAATAGCAAGTATAAGACTGAAACTTAATAACTTCATAAACATGCAATGAAGACATAAAATTTCCCAAATAACAATTTGCCAGAGCATTTAAATTGAAGTTCGGGGTTTTTTTAAGTGAAATAAAATAGCAGACCCTATCAAATACGAATGCAAGGCGTAAAAATCTGGGGCTGTCAGAAGTTGCAAAAGCTGAATGCACTTCAATCATTTGAGAATAGTTGCATGCAATGATGCAGTACAATAATGAACATGTCCAACATTGTAGCATGGCAGTACAGAAGATACTCTCACAAATTCTCTAATGCAACAAGCAGAATTTTAAAGTCACTTAGTGTTAACCTTTGACAGTGGATGACAACTACAAAGACCGCATTGTATGAAGAAAAAAAAATTCAAATAGCAAAAGAGAGAGGAAAGAGGGATCAAAAGAAGTTAATTATTATCTCTGTCAATCATACTTAACCTTGAAAGTTGCAGCAGCATCTGCAGAAATGTCGAAATTTGGAAGTTGTATATAATCAAAGAATTTCTTCACGTGTGGTGATTCCAGGACATATCTTCCATCAAACCAGATAAATGAGTGCACAAAACATTGGCAAAACACCATTGAAAGAATTAAAAAAGAAGAAGAAGAAGATAGAAGCTGATAGTTGATAAAAGCAGTTCCAGATCAACAAATTAAAATGAGTGTTCTAGATGTTGACTTCACAATACACTTTGACATGTTTATGTAAAGATAAATGGATCATAATTTTTAGTATACAAAGTTAAAACAGACAAAAAAAAATTTAGGACTTTCAGGAAACGATTACTCTCTCAATCAGAGATGATATTGATAGTCGGATATAGATTAAACCACCCAGTTGATTTTGCTAACCTTGCAACACTCTGGTGACGGATGCACTCCTTCAACATTACACCATAGTGCAAAGCCATGTCTGTGTTTTCATAACTAAAGAAGCAAAACACAAGAGTTAGAAGATGCCAAGTAGTATAGTATACAAGACAATCTTTTAAAGATTCTGTAAACAGCAACATCCTCTTGCATTATAGATATTTCAAAAATAAAAATCAGAACAGCTAAATATAACTTCCAGATATACATCTAGAAGAAAGGCATCACTCGTCAAACAGATCACATCTAGAAGAAAGGCATCACTCGTCAAACAGATCATTAATGGAATCTTTATACAGATAATCGATGCTCAAACTAAATGGGATGTGATAATTATGATACCAATAGCTATCCATAAGATTTCAGAAACTATGCGGCAAGTTAAAAATTTAACCCATGAACCATCTCAATAATATTCGATGACCGATTGAATGGAATCATTGTAATCGCAACCCGCAACACTCTCCAGGGTTAATGGCTTACCCAGCTATCAAAATATCTAAAAGATCTGTATTTTTCTCCAAGTAGTCTGATGCAATCAATCTTGAATTAACTTGTTGCCTTTGTAGATTTGCAACAACCTGAGTAGCATCTTTTCGGGTCTGCAAAAGGAAACATTTTCATGCTAAATGACAAAAAGGGAGACACTGGCAGTTAAGGGTAAATTCCGTCCAGTTGGGAATTTAATCCAACAGATTCACCCAGGCAAGCATAAGTGTCACTAAACCAAACCATTAAGAAAGAACAAGGAAAAAGAACAGTATCACCTCATAAATCTGATAGCTAATTCAAGATAACAATCTACATAGCTCTCAACAATAATCCTGTGAGTGCTTACCTCTAAGTTCAATTTTGGAAGACAGATGATTAAAAGACGAAGTGTGTTCTCTCTGAAGAACTCCTGAGTCAATTGTGCACACGCTTCTGGCACTGGTTCAGATTCACTATTTCCATAAAGAATTGACTTTAACTCCCTGGTATTTTTAGCTAAATCTGCCATCTGTGTTAGAATATATAACTGTAAATATCAGATTCCACAAATAAAATGCTTGACAGAAGCTCAAATGTCCCAGTAGCCCTACTAAAGATAATAACTTACCAAAACAAGAAACACGAGCAAGAAATTATATGACGAACCTGATGCATGTTCATCACACTCTTATAACTACACTCACCAAAACTCAGTAGGGCTATTCTTCTACCGTGAACAAACAAGTTGAAACAAATCAATGACAAATATAGCACCATAGATCAGACCTCATTCGCAAACCTACAATCAAAGTTTCCACTTTGAATCCCTCGACAGATAAAGCCACTAAAAAGTAAAAATCTTTACACTCAACTCACTGCCATCAAATCTAAATCCTCTCATAACACACCCACCCAGCCACACTGAAGTTAAACTTGATCAGCAAAAGAACCCCATCGCAATCAAATAAGCACTTATTTAGGTAAGGATCACGGCATATCATAACATACCCTAATCTAAAATCAAATCTGCCATCAAAAACCATCCCTTAAACATCCTCACTTTTTTCACAAAGTTTCAAACTTTTGCATCCAAAACATAAAAATAAAAACAACCCTGATCCCAAAACAATCTCAGATCAATCAAAATCCACCCAATTCAGAGAAAAAACAAACACAAACACATAAAATTATACAGAAATGAATAAAGATAATGCCAACCTTCTCTTCTCGTTTTGAATCAGACAAAGAAGATGAACTCCGATCAACATAGATTAAAAGATCGCGAGTCTGTCTAACAACATCGACAGGAGTCCTCGGCTTTGACTTGAAAAGTCCCTTCATCCTATTCGAATCACCCACTAACTGTCCCGATTTCGAACTCAACAGCCCTGAATGTCTCTTCGTTGCTGCTGCTGCTGCCGCTGCCGGAGATTGTGGTGGTGGAGAGAATTTCTTCACCACTACCTCCTCCCGCGCTGCTGCTGCAGCAGCTCGTTTTGACACGCAGACTCCTATCTTTCCTCCCTTTATAAACCCCACAAAACACAAGAAAGTGATTGCTTTCTATCTACTAAAAAGGGTTCACGTTTTACTTGTTTTTAGCCACCAATTTTGCTTTTGGATTATTGAGTTTTTATGGGATTTGATTTTTACGAGAGAGGAAAATGAGTGCTTGATTTTGTTTGTGTGAAATCCGACGGTTCTGTTTCTTTTTTTGGGGCCTTACAAAGACAGACTATGAGACGACACAAACGGTTAAAGTACAGTAACTGAGGTAGAAGTGGAAAACATTGTCCTAAAGGGTTAGATTATGTTACAAGGAGAAGATTCATTTATTCTTGTGTTTTTGGATTAAGAAATATAGTTTTTAAACCTGATTTCAAAATATATGAAGTAAAATTTTAATTATAGATTATATGGATTTACTCAAATTAATTTGTATGAACTCAAATATTTTTATTTTATAAAAAATAAAAATAATTAAACTTTTGATCGGGTCTTATAAATCAATTCATTTTTATTTTTATTAAAATTCAATTTAATTTAAATTCTAAATTATTTAGGTCATAGATTAATCTACCTTGTAGAGTTTTAAAGCATTGCCTAGAACTAGCTAGTTTGATAATTAAATTTATTTACAAAGGTTTTTGAATTTTGATCCTGACACATTTACAATGATAATATTTTTTTTGATATATATAGGTGTAAAATACGTAATATTTTCTTTTATAAATATAATCATTCTAATAATTTAAAATTTTAATTTAATTTCAATATAAATAATTAAATTAAAAATAATTAAATTAAAAAATCTTTGCACAACGATATATAGAGTTTTATTTCTCAACAATTAATAGTATCTCGAAATTAAAGTATATTGAAAGAATTATATAAATTATATCTATAAACCTTATTTAATGATTTAAATTTTTTAGGTTAAAATAGTTTTTAATATAATATCAAAATTTTATTGATCAAACAATTACAAGTTCACATCTTATCATTTTCTTTTAATTTTTAACTAAAACAAATTATAAATATGCTTGGATAAAAATAATTTTTGACTTATATCAAAATTTTGTTACAAAATTCACTCAATTTTTTTATTTAATCAAAAGTCAAGATTTTTAACTTTTAACTTATGAACTATAATTTATACTACATTTTTTCTTTTAAAAAAATTGCTTTAACATTTTTAACAAACATGCTTTTATTCAAAGTCATCTCAACTCGTTTTTATTGTGAATTATTTAGAAAATATAATTATTAAATTATAACTCAAAACTAAAAATCTTAATTCAAGAATCATGTTAATCAACTCTTATAACTATGATATGTTAATTCTAATACCTATTTCCCTTTTTTAAACTGAAGTTATTGATATATGATCGATATTTTTCTTTGATGAAACTTGTAAGATTATATATAATCCAATAATAGAGAATCAATTTATTTTTTAACCAAAAGGCACCTCGATACAAAAACTCTTGAATCAATGACATTTTTGCTGTGTTTATTTGTTTTTTAAAATTGCAAAATAATGTTTCCAGCGAGAAAATATCAAGCAATTAATTTTAAGATTGGGATATATTAGTAAGCTCAAACGTTCCCTTAAAGATTATTAATTTTTTTTTTGTCAATAAACTAATAAAAATATATAATTTGAAACTAAGTTTTTATCCTTTATTCTCTATAAAATTTCCAAGAAATCTTCTTTGAATTGGAAATGTTTTTATTATAACGATTATTTATATTTGTTTGTAATTTATTTTTGTTCTTACTCGGATATTCTCAAACTCTTTTAAAAAGTGAGACTAGTCCCGTTTAGGATTTGTAGCTATCCCTTCCAATAAGTAGGTTTTTTAGAGATCGAACTTATATTATCATCCTTACAAGAATATAACAGTATCTTAACTACTATATCAACACTTTGTTAATTTATTTATTGGTTTATATTTGTTTGTATTGCAAACAATAAGTGGTCTCTAGTTAGACATTTTCTTTTCAAGGAGAAAAAGTTAAATTATACTATTACTTCACATGGCAAAAACAGTTAAATAATTTTGATAAAAGAATTAATTATTTTTTTAATTCAACTGTAAAAAAAAAAAAAAAAAACTGTAACAATTAATTAATCATTTTTTTTTATGGATTGGAAAATTGATTCCAAAATACCATGCAGTGATTGTCAATTTTTTATTTTTTTTTAAGCACCGGTTACTCTTATAATCAATGCTTTCCATTCATCCCTATCATGCCAGATGCCAAAGAAGCTGTGTGCAGGCCATCTCGATATGGAAATCCAGCCAAAGACTAATGAACTCCTTCCCAACTTGTGATTTCACAGTTACAAAACTTGAATTAGTTTGGCAAATCAATTTAAAATCCAGTTAATATAGAATGTTAACATAATTATTGATTCAGGTTTAAAAAAAAATCAGTTAACTTCATTAAAATTTTGAGTTTAGCTGCTAACTGGGTTAACGTATATCTAATTTAATTAGAATTCAACCTTTAGTCTATAGACTTTTTTGTTCGAAAAAAAAAAATAATCAAAATAAAATCATTTTATTTTTTTATTTTTGTAATATTTTTAGAGTTAATGCAATCAATCCTCTCAATCTATAAATTGAATCTTATCTTAAATTGATCCTTGGTTAAGTTTTACAACTATGGATTTCACAAGACATCTCTCCTTGTTCAATGCCTTCCCAATGCCGCATTCTCACATGCAATTTGTTTTCTTTTTGAGTTGGAGTCATTTCCACTCATTTTCACAATAATTTTCAGCCGTCCCATGTAGCAAAAGTACCTTCTACACGGTTTCAAAAGCTATCATATAAGGATAGTATTAAGTTTCGTTAACTCTTTTTTTTTTTTTTTTTCATTTTTATAGCATTATCCTCTCTCTGTTGTTTTTGTTTTTTTTTGGGAGCCGTTAAAGACTTAGATCCTGACAGTAAAATAGCTAGCTCCGACGAACAGTAGCTTCCCAAAACTACAAAAAATCACATGAATTATTCTATAAATATCCCTCCAATTCTTTGCACATTTCCACAGCTTTAGAAAAAAGAAAAGGAAAAAAAGTCCTCCAAAAAGTGTCGGCAGGAGAAAGAACTAGTGGAATTGCAAAAAAGAAAAACCAAGAAAAGAAAACACAAAAGAACATAAAGGTAACGATTGGATTGCCTTTGAATTAATAAAGTGTGGTTGCTCTGTTGTTAACGAGACAAGTGACTATAAAATATTTAGTTTACAATCAGTTCATATTGTAAATTTTCAATCATAATATAAAACTATTACACACACATATAAAAGACAAATATTAAATCATACATAAGAGTAAATCATACATAAGAGATTGAAATTTAACTACTAGTATGCATACCAAAACATGTATTAAAATTATATTTAAAAGTAGAAGCATGCAGAGCACTTACTTGCACTTACTTGTTGAACTCTTAAAATTTGAACACGTTCAATTTAATTTTTTTTATCAAGAATTAATTATTTATCTTTGAAAATTTATTGTTATTCATTTGGTGAGAAGAAATAACATCAATAAGTCTAACAATATTTCAACAATACTAGTTAGGTGCACTCAAACAAGATCCGATATTACCAAAGAAATTATAGTAAGTTATCTTTCTACAAAAACCAAACTTAAACTCTAGATTATAAGGAAAATAATGAGAAAAACCATAACTAAAAAAAAAAGATTATGTTGGAAAACTAGGTGAAGAAGGTGTTTGTTTATGCAACAGCTTTTACTTTTAAAGCAAACCACACAAACAACGTATTTGGTTAATATTAAAACTTAATTTATTATTTGTGAGACTCGTGAAAAATTACGTTGAAACCACAAGTTTGCTGAAAGCATTTGAGAGCTGCTTCTCCCCTTCTCCTGAGGTCTTGATAGTGGAGAGTGAAACTCTCCACTGTTCACCTTTTCAAAATGAACAGTGGAGAATGACTCCACTGTTTATGGTCGGATTGAGTCCGGTCCAAATCTAAATGTATTATATTGGGTCCGACCCAGTAAAACAAAATCCAATTTTTATTTTTATTTTTATTTGTGTGTTATTCGAAAAACTAATGTTTAACATTATTCAATGGCATTACATAAATTAGAAGGAGATTACATGATGACATAATATTTACAGAATTTGATCGCAATCCCAATTTTATTCCTGGTGATATTTTACATGATGTTGTTGCATGCTATAGAAACTGTAGTCATTGTCGGTTGGATTTCATGCATGATGGAATTGTAAATAGTTTAATGAAACAATAAAAAATATTTTATATACAGTATTATTTATTTCATGTAATAACAATATTTAAATTAAAAACCATCAATATATATATATATAACCTCAATTTGAAAAAACATTTTTAACCAAATACATTAAATTATTTTTATTTAACCTCAATTTTAACCACAGTTTTAACTAAACATATATAAATACTAAATCAACCTCAATTAAAAGTATCTTTTATAAAATAATTTTTTTCAAACCACAACCGCAAAAAACTACCACAATAACAAACATAAATGTGTCAAGAATTCTGCAGAACTTGTATGAAAAAACAACCAGAAACAATCTTCTTCAACCCTCTTTTATAGATAATTTTAGGAACCGAAATTGATAGAATTCCCTCCATTGTTAGCTTTGGTTACTCTATGTAAAATCAAAATTAAACATGAATGTTTTTTTTTTTACTTTAAATAAGATGTTTTTGAGCTGAAAAAAATTGTTTATGTTTTGAAGAAACTATTCTAAAAAAAAAAACTAATTAAATTCTTACATTCATAGGTTGGACAAACCAAGAAATAATTCTTCATGGACCAAATCTAAACCCATAATTAAATTGGTAAAAAATAATGTATTGTAGCCCAAAAACTTATATTACAATAAATCCACACCTAGGCCAAGCTTCAGTAAAGTCAAACAGTTATTGGTAAGTTCAAAACCTACTTTTCTCATGACTTTTTGCTCTAAAATCTTTTTGTGTCGGTTGTGTTTAATTTTAACTTTTCACTATCCTTTTAAATAAACAACAAGCAAATATAGTTTTTTTTTTTTTTATATATATAAATGTGATATAAAAGTTTAAGGGGTTTTGGATTTTTTTCAAACATGCAAATCAAGAGTTCTATCAATTTTTTATTTATCTACAATTCATTTTAATCATTTTAATGTTTTATATTAAATAGTTTATGTTGGAGATTAAATTTCAACATAACTTTAACCCTAAAAATTAAATGCACTTTACTTTTAATTTTAATTTGGTTCAAATTTACCTATAATCTATATTTTAAATTGTTTATCCAAACAAACACATACAATGAAGCCTGCATGGTACACAATTTTTTTCTTAGATTTCTTGAGAGGTCAATCAGGAATTGACTAGGAAAAAATAATTATTTTTATTCTATTCAAGTATAAAAAACAAAATGTCAATAATTTTATGAATAATATGACTAGCATGTGGAGCTTAAGAAGTCGATGAATATAATAAAGCAAAATGAAAATATGTAATGTTTTTATTTATGTTAATGAGTTATCTTCAAGTGGTAAACAATTTTATATAAATATTATCATTTTGAGTTTGAATTCAAAAACATATTGTAAGATTTTTTTTTTCATAAATACACCAACTTGGCAATGGAAATCTTGAAGTCTTAATAAATTTTCCTTATTATTGAAATTCAAAGCAAAACTATTCATAATTGTCTCATGTGAATGGCATATTGGGACTATATATACATGGAAAGTTCTGTAAAATAGGTGCTAGATATATTCTGAAACTCATTAAAAAGAGAGATATAGTAGGAACCAATAAAGAAAAGAAATTTAAAATAAATTGGGAATTTTGTTATGGACAATTAATAGATAGACATGAAAGTGCTATTTTGAAAGAACTCCCAAGTTTATAAAATCAAGGAGCATTGATTTATTTCTATTTTCTAAGATTTCTTATGATTTTCTTTCAAAAATCTTGACCTTCTTCCATGTTCACCAAAATCAAACACACCCTATTAATACCACACCACAACCATTCCCTCTCATTCATTCTTCGCAATTCCTTCAGATTCTTGAAACGACAAAAACGTTACAATGAAACGACAAACACCAGCCCTCTCCCTCCTCTTCATCGCCATAACCATGGCGGTGGTTGATGTAACGCTGGCTGACGGATGGATTCCAATAAAGAACTTGGAGAACAAGCACGTGGTGAAGATTGCAGAGTTCGCTGTAAAAGAGCATAACAGGCAAGCAGGATCCGAGTTGAGGCTATACAGTATCCATAAAGGGGAATTGCAGGTCAATGAAGGCACGGATTATCGGCTTCTTTTGGCAGTAGGGGCTGGTAGCCTGTATGAGGCTGTTGTGCATGAGAGTTCTGATTATTCGACGGTTCTTATGTCTTTTGTGCCTTTAAATGGTTAAGGAAAGAAAAAAGAGTAATAAATGTGGTGAATTAAATATAATAAAGGCTAGTTTGTTTGTTTTTGAATATGAAATGTGTTCTTTTCGTTATACGTGCTGTCATTTTAGATTTTTTTTTATTATTTATCTTGTATTCTTGATAAAACAAAAAATCATTTGAATATATATATATATATATATATATATATATACACACACACTCTAAAAATACATGGAGGTTTAGAATAATATGAAACAACTAAAAAAGTGTTCCCAAAACTTGACATCCTTTTCTTCTTCATGTGCTAGGCTCCAGTAAAACCACAGAAATCGTGGCCTCTTTTTTTGAGTTGAGCTTTTTATATGTGTTAACAAAGTGTTGGGTGAGGCCAATATCACCACTCTTTCCATTGATACTGCTGGTGGCAACCTTTGTGCAAGAGAAACGAAACTTTCTCATTCTCTTCGTGGCAGCCATATCCATCACCATGTTGGTCCAATTATATATAAAATACTAAAAACTCATGGTCCTATATGAAATTATATATAAATGGTGACTCATTAAATAAAACATTTTTTTTTTCTAGTTTGGTTGTTTTTGAATGTGGTGAATTAAGTATAATAAAAGCTAGTTTGGTTGTTTTTGAATATGAAATGTGTTCTTTTCGTTATACCTGTTGCCATTTTAGACTTTTTTATTATTTATCTTGCATTCTTGGTAAAACTAAAAATCATTTGAATATATATATATATATATATATATATATATATATATCCACGTTAAGGAGGTTAGCATATGTTTTTTTTTTTTTTGCAGTTTCAACCTGTTTTTTAAATTATTTTTTGAATTTTTTTAAAAAATATTAAATTCATGTTTTAAATATTTTTAATAATTTTAATGTATTAATATTAAAAATAAAAAAAAATATTATTTTAATATATTTTTAATTAAAAAATATATATTTTTAAAAATATCGTGTACCCTGTGTCATTAGATACACTAAAAATCCATAGAGATTTAGAATAATATGAAACAACTAAAAAAAGTGTTCCTAGAACTTGACATCCTTTTCTTCAGAGAGTGTTTGAGAGTGTGGTAGCAGTTGCTTTTCAAATAACTTTTCGTGCCGAAAAGCATGCCAATAATGTTTTTTTATTTTTTAAAAATCATTTTTGACATCAGCACATCAAAACGATCCAAAAGGTACAAACCACACTCAATTTTAAAAAAAAAAATTTTGAATTTTTTCGAAAAGCCGGTTTGGCCGCAATGCCAAACGGGCACGAAGTGTGCTAGGCTCCAGTAAAACCACAGAAATCATGGCCTTTTTATTTTGAGTTGAGCTTTTTATATGTTTTAACAAAGTGTTGGGGGAGGCCAATATTACCACTCTTTCCATTGATACTGCTGTTGGCAACCTTTGTGCAAGAGAAACGAAACTTTCTCATTCTCTTCGTGGCAGCCATATCCATCACCATGTTGGTCCAATTAAATATAAAATACTAAAAACTCATGTTTTTATATAGAATTATATATAGGTGGTGACTCATTAAATAAGATATTTTTTTTTAAAAATAAGATGTCAACTATTTTTTTTTCTAGTTGTTTTTATAAATCATTACTATGTTGGTTGCAACATTTATTAAGGGTATTAAGTTTTTTTTAAGTTGAATAATTTTTTTTATTAAAAAAAATATTAGTGCATCATCTTCACACATCAGTGCATGAGAAGCGTTCATGTCTTTTAGACAGTGCCTATGATTTTTTTTAGTGCTCAAACCTAACCTTTCATTGTCTAGCTTAAAGTGTCATTGCATCTTTTTTTTCCTGGTGCGACGTTAACTGGTGGTCATTTTTTTTCTTTTCTTTCTTTTAATGTAAAAAGTACATGTTGGTTCGTTTATTTTTTGTATTTCAAATTTAATTCTTATTCTTTTGATTTTATTTCTTGTCCTTTTATAAAAGTTTTGTTTTTTCCCCTCAATTTCATCATTTAATTACAAATTGTCATATATTTTTTTTTCCAATTTAATCTTTATTCTTTTTATTTCTATTTTTTTCTTTGACCTTTTTGTTAAATTTTTTTTTTAATTTTTTTATGTGTATTTAATTTTTAAAGATATTATTCTAATTCATGTATATTTTTTTTTATACAGGTGAATTTTATTTTTAAAAATAAAAAATACTTAATTTTAGATGATGAAGACCAAATTAGATTAAAAAATTAATGTAAAAGATTAAAAAAATAGCAATTAAAATAATAAAAGATCAAATTAGATTAAAAAATTATATAAAATAAAATGCAAATAGATAAAATTAAAAAAAGGATTTAAAATAAAAATTAAAAAAAATAAAAACCAACTTTTAAAAAAATACAAACTGAAAAACACATCTGAATTTTTAAAAATCTGTCACAAAAACTAAAGCATATGAGAAAAGAAAGAGAGGAGAAAAAACTTCCATCGCCGCGCTGCTAAACCGCCGCTAACCAAGCTAAACGTATCACACCAACAATTGCACCATCACATAATGTGCTCAATGACACAATGATCGATGGATTTTGGCCATCATAAGACATCCCACCCACCACCCATTGAAATTACTGAAAAACCTCGAAGGCATTCTAATAATAATAGAAAAATGTGAGAAAGACAAAACCATCCTCTCAGACTCATCTGGGTTTACTTATCATATTTTATTTCCCATTTCATTTAAGAGTTTATTATAACATTAATCATTTAACACAAAATTAGGCACTTTGTAATAAGAAAGACAAGAGCACAAAATGAAATAAAATTTAATAGCTTCACTTGATTTGTTTAGCATTCAGTAATATTTTTTAGCACTTAAATACTTTAGGAATTTATTAAGTTAGAATGATTTCACCCTTCATTGGTTTCATACGATTATTTCCTTTTTCCTTACTTTGAACTTTATTTGTTTCTTCTAATTAAAAATTAAGCACCCATATTTTCTCAATCAATCCAACACTGGTCGATTCAGTCAATTTCTCTCTCAACAATCCAAATCAAACCAACTGATAAGAACCCAAGAAACAAAATATATAAAAGAACCCCCAAAGTCTCTATTATTATATTATCATCCCAAATTTCTTAGAGAAAGCTGAAATTAGAACATTACATCAGAGCATTACATTTCTCAACCTTTAAAAGGTTGAAAAGACGTCAGACTCTTCAATTTCTCCCAAGGTTTCTCATACACCACAGCCTGGTACTTGGCATTAGCCCCTCCTTTCACTGCCAAAACAAGCCGATAATTCGTACCCGACACCACCTGCGATTCGCCTTTAACGATACTCTCAAGCATCAAGTTTGATTTCGCTTCCTTGTTATGCTCTGAAACGGCGAACTCCGCGATCTCTACCACGTGCTTGTCTTTCAAGTCCTTTATCGGACTCCATCCGCCGAGGAGCGCCGCGTCAACCACCACGACGGTTACAGCGATGAAGACGAGGGAGAGGGTTAGTATTTGTCGTTTCATTGTAAAGGTTTTGCCGTTACACGGGTTTGAAGGAATTGTGTGGATTGAATGAATGAATTAGGGGGTGGTGCGGTTTTATAGGGAGATTTACCTTGGTGACGTGGCTGAAGGATGGTATTTACTGGGCTTGGAATTAGTGGGAATTACGGATGATGCCATGGACGCGGTGAGAATTTAATGTCTGTGGGCACTAACAAATGGTTGTGTTTTAGGTTGACAATGTGGGATGTTTTTCCTAAAATGCCAGGCACTTGTAATAGAAGTTCGATTGGTTTTGGAAAGAAATTATTATGCGGGACCCCACCCCCCCCCCCCCAAAATAATGCTCTATTCATGTTTTTTTCTACATTAATAGCTTTAATCTTATTTATTATTTGTTAAAATAGTATATTTTTTCTATCTGTTAAAATTTATCAAAAGATATACTCTATAAATGAACTTTCAAAATTCAAATCTTTAAGCTATGTTATGTTATTATAAATGTCATTTTCTTGGTTTAGATTAGTGAAAGACTTTTCATGGTAAAAATTTATCAAGATTAGTTAGCATTGTCTTTTCTATAATTATCTTATTAGTTTAGATTATTTTAGAGATAAATTTAGATAGGATATGAAAAGTTATCCAATGATAACTTTATCAAGTCAGCAGTCCATTACCAACATAACAGATTAGAAATTTTGAAGATTATCCTTATTTTTATAACATAATACATGTATATAAGGAAGATTAAATCTAAAGAAATGAGTGTGTTGTGTGCTTTAGAAGAGAGCTTCAAAACAATAAAGCATCAATTACATTGAAGTAAAAGTGTCAACCAGCTAAGAAGTTTAAACAAAGTTTAATAGCGCATTAACACACGAGGGATGTATAGAAAATTCTCGATGAGAATTTACCATTGAAGAGTTGGAGAGTCTATATACTCATAGGAAGAGTTTCTATATGAATTGTTAGCAACTGGAGGTTCAAATTAGAAGGACAACAATTTAAAAATCATCAGATGTACTGGTAAGCTATTGCAGTAGAAGATATAACATGGTTCATTGTCTCATCAAGTAAGTAATATAGACATAAAGGGTTGTGTTCAGAGATACTCCTCTTATAATCGTTCAAACTAGTAAAAAAATTGTCTATCCTGAGTGTGGCTGCCCCAAAGGGCCTTTTTTAAATCTTTTGAAGAGCTCTTCAAAAGATTTTCCCTTTGTAACCAAATACCTTGTGCATTTAAGTTTTTTGTGTTATGTATTTATTTGGTTACTCATCAATGCTTATAAATTGTTATTAGATCATATGTTAAACAAAAAAAAAAGGGACTTTCAATTTTTAAATCTAATTCAGCTTAGAAACATTAACTCACTAATTCAAGACTTGGTTTAGGCCGAGTCAATGAAAAAACCTAGATTTTGTTACATAAAAAAAACATTTTTTTAGGTTTTATTTTTATTTTAAAAAAAAAACCAAATTATATTAGGTTAACTATGTCAATATGTGATTCAAGTCTTGGATTGAATTAGACCAAGTCAATGAAAAAATCTAGGTTTTGTTAAAAAACATCATTTTAGGTTTCATTATAATTTTTCTTCTAAAAAGTCTATGTTGAACTGGGTTAATCAATCTAATTCATTACTCGAATTGGATCGGATTGATTATGGAATTCAGTTTCTTAACTATAATTTAGAGTCTGTGTAACGGTTGCTTTTTATAGTATATTTTGATTAAAATTGCATCGAAATAATATATATTTTTTTATCTTTTAAAATTTAATTTTAACATCATCATATTAAAATGATATGGAAATATCAAAATAAAAATTAATTCAAAGCAAAAAATAATAATAATAAATAATTTTAAAATGTAAAAATAAATGCCGTGTTAACTATCTATTAACAATATTTATTGTTTTTTAAATAGACATTATACTGTATTTTAGAAAACAGTGAAGCAAGTTGCCTTGGGTTTCGGGTGACGCGGAGCAAGGTGTAGGAGATAAGGTTGTTTTGACCGAGGGAAAACTACTGGTGTGCCGTCGGCGAAAAACTTATTGCTTGCAGACTGCGTGTATGCTGTAGGGCCCCTTGTTTTTGGGTGGAACAGGCTACCATGAAAAATAAAAATGAGTAAAAAAATTGAAAAATCAAGAAAATTATAAAAAAAAATAAATTATAAAAAAAATCCGATTAAATTGATTAAAATTTTTTAAAAAACAACCGGTTCGGTATTAGTTTTATAAGTTAAAATCAAACCGAACCAAACCAAAAAAACCGAGTCAAAACCGGAAAAAACCGATCCAAAACAAAAAAATCGAGCCAAACTGGTTTGAACTGGTTTTTTTCCTAACAAACCGAACCAAAACGAACTGAAAACGGCTGGTTCGAACCGGTTTCGGTTTCTTTTTTTATAAAAAATTTAATTTAGTTATTTTTTTAATAAAAATCAAACTAAACCGAATTTGATAACCCCCCGATAGAAAAGAAGATAGTGCAGTCCAACCCCATAGCCACTCTACAACGGGATGGCTTAATAATATCTTATATCCTTGATAAATGCATTATTTATTGTCTGTGTGCTTAGGTCTCCTGGGAAAGAGCAGATCATGATAATGGCAGCCCTTTACAATATTTTTGCCTCAAAGTGTCATCCATGCCAGCACTTGATAAATGGTACTATTCATTCACGAGAGACACCCGAACACACAATTCAATGTCCGCGTCCAAATCGGTCCTTTATCCTTTTATATTAGGTATATATACTGGATTGGTGGTTATTTAGTATGTTAAAATAATTTCAAATTAAACAAAATTTAAAATAAAAATTATTTTTTTAAAACGCTTTTAGAATTTAAAAACAAAATTTTAGGCCAAATTCAACGTACAAAAGCAAATATTAATTGTACTGGCAGTCATTGTACTTCTTCAGCTTATTTATTTATTTATTTATTTATTTTTGTTTTTTGAGAAAAAAATAGTAATTACATTGTAACAAAAAAAATATTCAGATTATTTTTTAATTAATTTTATAATGATAAATATATCTCATGAAAAATATATTTTCAGTTAGTATTTATACTATCATTCCATCAACAATGAATTTACTGACGGGTTCATGGACAAAAATACTTTGTTGATAAAACTCTTGTCTGTAATTTTTGATATGTTGGTGAGTCCATCAATAATAAAATTATCGATGAATTTATTGACTGGAAAAACGAGCAAAAATAAATAAATTATCCACTTCATTCCATCAGTATTTTTCTTGGGAAGTTGAGATATAACCTATAAAAAATACCGTATGCAATTCCATTGGTGATTAAATAATAACATAATGACAGTTACAGTAATTTTTTTTTAACTCTTTGGAATATATTAATAGACTTAATTTGTTGGTAATACTGTCATTAATTAATTAAAAATATTATAAAAAATCTATTTAACAGAATTTGAACAATAGTAATACTCTATAATACTAAAAAATAAACAACAACAACAATAAATAAATAAATAAATCAACTAAAAATATTTTCCCCTAACCTAGAAAACCTATTCCATAATCCATAATCCAGCAACAAATAAATTAATTTAATTTAATTAAAAAAATATCTAACTAAAATCCAACAAAATTGATATAATATGAAAAAAAAAAACCAGGATTTTCTTAAAATAAACACTTAGTCTTTCTGATGCTGAATACAAATCACAACCAAACTGAACAAACAAACAAACAAGGCAGCACACAGAGTTCTTGCCACACCGGTACATTTTCCACATCCTCAAAAGCTTTGTAGAGAAGATTATTCTTTGTTTTTTTTTTTTTTTCCTATTCCCAACTCTTCGATCTTCAATCTTCACTCTTCCTCCATGTAGCCAGCTTGTCGAGAGGATGTGGAAAATTTCTCAAATTCAGACAACCACTGACCTCTGCGTATTGTAACGAAGGCATATCCTCTTCCACTTTTTTCCAGTCCAGCTTCAAATTTTGCAGGACCTTAAAACATAGACCTTCAATGTTCCAAGGAAAATCTCTTCCATCTACAGACAGAGGACTTGTTTGGAAGTCAATGATCTCTCCATTCTCAATACAAATGTATTGCAATTTAGAAAGCCTTTCAGGATTGATCCATGTAGGAAGAGTTTCTTGGTGATAACGCCTGAGATACAACTCTTGGAGACTTGGAGGAGGTGAAAGGATATTAAGCATCGTAGAGATAATGTTGTCTTCACAATCTTGGGCATCAATGGCTAGTACCTTAAGCTTCTTGAGCTTCAAGAGTACATCCCTTTCATTTTCTGTAATTTCACTGTCCTTGCCGATACTCATTCTCAGCACTCTTAGGTGGACAAGTTTTTCAAGATCACAAAACTTGCAACTTGCTGCTGATCTGCTATTGGATGCCACTTTGAATCCAGACAGTTCTTGAAGATAGGAGAGCCTTTCTATCCCTGAAGGTAGGTAATGGAAACAAGATCCTAAATCCAAGACCACCAACTTTTTCAAAGAAGTGATTTGATCTATTTTGCCTAGTTCATTGAGTCCAGCAAAAACCAAAAACTGAAGGTTGCGGAGCTTTCTGAACGAATATGGTACTTCTTTAAGGCCTACAATACCACTTAGATTCAAATATGCCAAGCGTTTAAGAGAGGAAATCCATTCCACGAGTTCCTCTGTGGAGATCTTCTCCAACTTAGTCAGGGAGAAATCCAACACCCTGAGAGAACCAAGCAACCCAAAATGCCTACCAAACACAACTTGATCATTGGTTGACATTATCAGCAAGGCTCTGAGCTTTGAACTTTTCTTCAATGGTTCTGGGTTCATTTCACTTGTAAAACCCAACCAACGAGAATTTGCAGTCATTTCCTGCCTGCCCTGTTCATTAAATTTGCCAAATGACTCTTCCTCTGCTATTCTAGTGGCCAGTTCCCTCACCATGTCATGCATCCTGCAACAGTAGACTCTTCCATCATATCCTCGTCTATTCACAGCTTCAACCAAGCACCTAGTGACTAGTTCAGAGAGGTAGCGAAAACCCAATTCTTTTGCGGTTTTTGAGCCCTTGCCCTGGATTAGCCCCTCTGCAACCCACCAATGGACCAGTTGCTCTGCTTGTATCTCCGAGTCTTCAGGAAAAACGGAGAAACACAATAGACATTGTTTTAAATGTATTGGAAGTTCATCATAGCTCAGTTGAAGAGACGCCATCACTGAGGTAAAATTTCTTCCGGCAGTCAGTTCATGAAAATTTTCATTGATTTCATTCCATTGGAGAACTGAATTTGATCTTGGAGCCAAAAGTGCTGCTACTGCCTTGATTGCCAGTGGAAGTCCCCCGCATTTCTCCAAGAGTTCTTTACCAACTCTTTCGAATTGAGCATCTGGGCATTTTCTATCCCTGCACCTGGAAAACGCAGATTTGCTGAACAGCAACCAGCTATCGTTGGCTGTTAGCAATTTTGGCCGATGAATCCGTGACTTGTCAACTCCCATGCTAGTTAAGACTTCTTCGTTTCGAGTTGTGATTATGATGCAGCTGCTTTCTCCAACTGCACTCTGCAACCCTGAGAAAAATTGAATCCACCATCCTTGATTAATGTTCCACACATCATCCATAACAATGAGGCATGACTTGCCTTTAAGTAGTTCATTGAGTTTGTGCAACATTTGAGCTTCATCAGACACAGAGCAACGCGATTCTAATTGTTCCAGCATGCTCCTCATGATCCTCATGTCACTTGAAACTTGAGAAACCGACACCCAAATCATGTTATCATAACGACCAGCTACATGTTGATCATTAAAAATTTTCTGGGCAAAGGTGGTTTTACCCAAGCCTCCCATCCCGACGATGCCGACTAGGAGAAGATCATCTTTTGTGTCGCCAATCCAGCCTCTTAACCTTTTCAGATCCTCTTCTAGTCCAATTATCTCAGACGGAACATAGTCCTGTGCTGTGTATTTCATACTCTGGGATGTGTTATCTCCATGGTCGCTCTGGTCCTGGTATTTTAAATGCTCGCCTAGTGACTTCTCCATCTCCCCCAGTTGTGCATTAACGTCCTTCAACTTCTTGCCTGTTTGATACCAGAACAGTGGCTTGTTAAGTGTCAAACTGGTGCAGGATGCTTCTTTCTGATATTCGTCTCTAACAAGGCAATCTGTCATTATGTTGTCAGCTTCGTAAATTAGGTCTCTCAATCTAATCAAAATGGCCTTGACAACTTTCTTCTTTTCCTTGAGGTTCTCTGTGTCAGCAAGCAGGGCCTTTGTAAGGTCTAGCCTGGTCTTCATCAATTCGAACTGATCTTTGAAGTCAAGTGCAAATCTAGCATGTTCTTGCAGAGCTGTGAACACTTGTTTTGTCAGGCTTTCAAGCATAGCATCTACTACTGTCATCTTCTTGTATTTTACCTGTAGAAGAAAGTCTTTTATTTTTTATTCCATAGTCATCCATAGTGATAAATCGCGAATGCGATACAATCGAAAGCGTCCTACAGACCATATAGATTTTAAACTTCATTCCCATCTTTAGCCTTCTGAAATTCGAACATTTCATCAATTACATGCAAGTAAATCATAGAATTTCTATTTTCTAGTCCTTGAAAAAAACATTTGATTAGAAAAATGGAAGGCGCGTCCAGTTTCAGCAACAACCTACGTTGGCAAATTGACTCCATGGTTCAACGCAGGAAACCTTATCTGATCACTCGTAACTCAACATAACAAATGAACAGCCTTTAAAAGAGAAATTGAGTTAGAAATGCTTACCGATGGCCGCTTATAGATCTTGAATATTCAGGGCGGAAATTTAAATCCTGAAAGGACAGAAAAAAGTTTATCAATCAAAGAACATACGGTAGAAGTGAAAGCATACCTAAATGGCCTGAAGACTAAGATGGTCATGAGAGCAAGAAAAAGAAAAAATCACCTTGCTGCAAGTGGTGGAGTTCGTCTAGCCGTACTAGAGATTAGAATAATTTTGGGGTCATCATTGCTTGTATAAAAGGGCTGAGTTATAGATGCTTTGTTAAAGCCACTTTCTCTTTTTCGGCATTTATAGGGGAAAAATAGAGGAAAAACAAAAAAGAAGAAGACAAGTAATGGGGCCACCACTAAAAATGGCCTATGGATTCCACAACATCTATTTTAGACTTGTCAAGATAGTAGATTCCCTTCAAAATTATTTTTCTTGATATTCCTTGTAGATATTCAAGAATAAGAGAAGTAACTAAATAATTTTCTATTTTCCACCACTAAAAATGTCCTAAGTCATGGTTGATGGATCCCACGACATCTATTTTAGACTTTTCAAGAAGGTAGATTCCCTTCAAAATTATTTTTCTTGATGTTCCTTGTTAAGGGAATTAACTAAATAATTTTCTATTTTTGCAATATTGTGTCCTTTGGTTGACTAAATTGATGCATTTGATTTTCTTTAGTTGTCTCTCTCAAATAAGTTAAGAAAACACACATCCAAAAACTTGGTGAAAACAAGAGCCAGCTTTGTGAAAACAATATTTTCCAAGAAGATTCCAATAAAAAAGACCAGGGAGATCAAGGAATAAAAGAAAACAATGAGATAAATATCCATAAATATAGAGAAATTGACAAACCACACAATCGCAAGCTATATCGACCATCATGTCTTGCAGGACAGACTGCAAATCGTTCCAAGGTATTGATCTCTTTGAAAAACACACAAGGACTTCAAGGAAAAGAAACGAAGGAGATAGCTAAATAAAATCAGATCTTCACTTTTGTTTCTATTCCAATAACAAATGAATTAAACCACAATTATCTTAAGAATTATTGAGATAGATAACAGATTATGTTCATAAATCTTCTTCTCTTAGTGTTTACCCCGTAATT
Organism: Populus alba; assembly: GCF_005239225.2. Lineage (NCBI taxonomy): Eukaryota > Viridiplantae > Streptophyta > Magnoliopsida > Malpighiales > Salicaceae > Populus > Populus alba. The sequence goes on along the minus strand of NC_133289.1, from coordinate 1,392,789 downwards.
CTCTGTCTCCTATCCAGCCCATTCTCCACATGAAAGCCAACAGCAGCAGCAGAAACAAAATACAGCTTACTGCAATCACCGCGATTTCCCAAGGACGTAGTTTTCTGGGAACTTAGGAAACAAAAAACAACAGCTTGTATAATGCAAGCAACAATTTATTCTCAGAGTAACAGAATTCTGGGTGTTATGAGAAAAGGGTAAGTGTTGCTTCCTTTCCTACCACGGGTGACTGAAATAGCTAGCTGATATGAGAGGTCCATTGATAGCAGGTGAATTGTACAGAGATCCTTTGCCAGTCCAGAAGAAATGGATCTCCAACGAACCATCACGTATTTTGGTGGTGTATTCTCGCTTTAGTTCTTCATTTTGTCCTCCAAGAGCTTCCTTTATGTCGAGGTCTTTCTCCACTCTCTCTTTCTGCCATCAAGAGTTCCTTAAGAGTGTGATATTACTACATAAATTGACATTCTGAAAAGTGAAATCCTTACCTGAATATACACATCGAACACATGTTTCCCTACTCTGCTGTTATCTTCTCCCTTTAATATAATGTTTCAGCAAAATGAAGGGTCACATGGTTCTTGCCTTTACTCAAGCAAAGCCCATAATTGTTATCTAATTTTGCCTCGGGACTAGAAACTTCACATGTCGAGTTTCTTACTAAAGTACTGTCATTGATTTTGGGCCACAAGTAGTCTCCAGAATAGCTATTAGCCCAATCCTCATTTGGACTTTGAAAAAAATTTGATGTTGAGGTATCGTTATGATAATGGGCCTTTCCCACGGTGACCTCCTCGCCACCACAATTTATAAACAATGAATTATCTGCGAGAAAAGTTATTTTCAGTAGAAATATGATTGTTCCCCATAAAGTGGATAGAATTCAGTAGAAACATTTCTCTCTATATTATTATCAATGATTAAGTTCGATGAGAATATCATCAATAGACCTCTTTTCTAATTTTAGTGACTTCCTTCTTCTTGCAAGGAAGTGTTATGTTCAAACCCACTCTTTAGAGAGTTCGAGACTGAAAAATGCTCTTTTAAGGAGACCAAAATAGCTCCTCAACTTTGGCCATGGTGGCCAATCTAGTTCATGTACTAATGCTAACTCCTAGACAGTTTGTCTAATGACTAAGGATTGTAGCATTCTATCCGTGTAAAGAAAGAAGAAGAAGGTTTAAATAACTAATTCCAATTTGATATATAGTTTATGCGCAACAACTTCATTTAGCTATCAGAAGAATGAACATACACTTTCGATGACATTCCTTCTACATCATCTTATCTATGAAAGATCTAAGAAATTAACAGAGAAATTTGTTAGAAATACTTTATCGCACCCGACATCACGGCGGCCTTAAAAATTTCTTTAAATCTTTGAAAAGAACGGATTTCTGGTATTCTGTTCTTTGATGGGAATATTTTTTGTTTAAGAAGTCGCCACCTAGTATTATGGTTACTAGGAACCCTAACTGGTCAACAGAGATTCTATGATCTAAGACTGATTACGTAAAAGGAAAGATATTATCGCCCCTTAAACGTCCTACCTAAGACAGACTGCATTGTTGATCTTTGTTATTAATTGCTAACATTTTTTATTGGTTTATACTATGATTGCTTGTGTGTAATATCCTTGACTCTGGCGCCAGTGAATATTCAACTACGGATATTTCCAACTCTGGCATTGGTAAATATTACATAGGTATCAAAATAAATAAATTAAAATATCATTATTTTTTTTATTATATTCCTGACTCTGGCGTCAGTGAATAAACAAATAGAAATCAATTTAAATTTTTTACACATACACATTTTTTATTTTTTATGTAGCTAAATAAAACAACAACAAAAAAAATAAAAAAATAAATTTACATTAGTAATTTTTTATTCCTGACTCTAGCGTCAGTGAATATACTAAATAAATTTATCCTATTTTATCTTATGTGAATAAACAAATAAAAATCAATTTATTTCTTTATCAATTTTTTTTTTACGCATGCGAAACAAAATAAAATAAATTTACCTTAGTATTTTTTATCCCTGACTCTGGCGTCCGTGAATATACTAAATAAATTTATCCTATTTTATCTTATGTGAATAAAAAAATAAAAATCAATTCATTGCTTTATCAAATTATTTTTTACGCATGCGAAACAAAATAAATTTACCTTAGTATTTTTTATTCCTGACTCTGGCGTCAGTGAATATACTAAATAAATTTATCCTATTTTATCTTATGTGAATAAAAAAATAAAAATCAATTCATTTCTTTATCAAATTATTTTTTACGCATGCGAAAACAAAATAAAATAAAATAAATTTACCTTAGTATTTTTTATTCTTGACTCTGGCGTCAGTGAATATACTAAATAAATTTATCCTATTTTATTTTATGTGTTTTTTTGTCAATGAATAAATAAAAAAAAATAAATTCATTTATGTATATATTTTTTACCTACACAATTTTTATTATATATTTATATATTTTATATATTTTTTTATTTTTGGGCTGGGTTGGGCTAAATCCAGCCCAACAGGTGGCTGGGCTGAACCTAGCCAGCCCGGCCCTGGGTCACTAGCCCAAGCCAGTGACCCGTCCAAAAACAAGATGCACGCGTGATACAGATCACACGTGCATCAACAGTGCGAAGGTAATTAAATTACCTTCGCACTGTTCAAACAATTATTTGAACACGAGGAACAGAGAAAAAAATGAAAAGGCGCACTTGTTTCTAGCGATTGAAGAAGACGGCAACGCTGGTGTGGCTGCTTTGAATCGGTTGCTTTCTGTTTCTGGCGATGCTAAGGCAGGTTGGAACGACGGTGTGGCTCGACTGCTCTATGTCAATAACCCACGGTTCGGTGATCAATTGGGTTTCTGCAGGGGCGAAAACAGTTCGGATGAAAATCGGTTTCTAGCAGGGATGAAATCTGGATTGATGTTGCTGTTCTTCTCTGTATCTTTTTTTTTTTGTGTTTTGTTTGCTCTTTTTTTTTTTGTTAATTGCTCTGTTTTTGGGTTTTTTTTTGTTCGGTTTCCTGTTCTTAGCTCTGTTTTTCTAGGTAAATTCTGGGTTTCTCTTTCATTTCTTTATGGGTTTTTTTCTGGGTTTTTTCTTGGTTTTTTTCTCTAGTTTTTTCCTCCTTTTCTTCTGGGTTTTCTTCTTCCTTTTTATAGCCAAGCTAAACCCTCCCCCTGCGTCCTATCTTTGCAGGACTGTGTTTATGCCTCCACCACCGAGATCATCGGCAAGAGACGTGGTCCAAGATTAGATTTGTTGAGGATTATCAGCTCCCCTGTTGAACCGGGAGCTTCCCTGTTGAAGCGGGAAGGAGAAGAACGCACGGCTGTTGCTTAGCAACGGTGCCGTTTTGGCTGGAAAACAGGAATTTTCAATTTGACCCCTGAACTTTGGAAATTCTGCAATTGGACCCCTAAACAAATAAAAATTTCTTTTAATTTTGCCCTTTTTTGGATAAATTTCAATTAAATCCCTAGATTGGTACACTGTTTACAAAACAGTCCTTAATTCCTGGATTATTCAATTTGGTCCTTAATTAATTCTTTCAATTTTTCCCCCTTTGGATAAATTTCAATTAAGTCCCTGAATTTATTTAATTAATTAAATCAAAGTTTAATTAAGTCCACGAACTTATTAATTCTTCTAATTTCATTAATTAAAATAATCCAAATTTTAAGTAAATTTCCAAACTTAATAATTCTTCAATTTCTGATCAATTTATTCTCAAGTCTGATAATTTCATCCCTGAACTTTGAATTTGCATTATTTTAACCCCATTCTCAAATATATATTTTTTAATCATTGATTTTGTATTGTTTATTAAAAATTGGGTTATGATAGTTGCCTCCTCTTTATAATATTTACGATGCAAAGATATTGAAAAATTTTATTTTCTTTAGCTTTGTGTAGTAAATTTATAAAGAAGGAGAAACTGTCATAACCCAATTTTGGAACAAATATTAAAAATTAAATATAGTTGACAATGGGGTTAAGACAACAAATTTTGAAGTTTAGGGATAAAATTATCAGATTTGAGAATAAATTGGTCAGAAATTGAAGAATTAATAAGTTTTGGAAATTTACTTAAAATTTGGATTAGTTTAATTAATGAAATTAGAAGAATTAATAAGTTTGTGGACTTAATTAAACTTTGATTTCATTAATTAAATAAATTCAGGGACTTAATTGAAATTAATCTAAAATGGCAAAATTAAAAGAACTAATAAGGTTGTGGACTTAATTAAACTTTGATTTGATTAATTAATTCGGAGACTTAATTGAAATTAATCCAAGGGTAAAATTAAAAGGGATTTTAATTGAGGTCCAACTGTCCAAAATTCCAAAGAAAGCAGGGGTCAAAATGAAAATGTCACTTTCTGCTGAAACGGCGCCGTGCTGGGGATCGTGCATCTTCTCCATTCCGATTCAACCGAAGACCTGAAAATCTGCAACAAATCCAATCATGACCCCGTCTCTTGCCCACGATCTCGGTCGTGGATTCCATAACAGTCCTGCAAGGGCAAGGACTGGTTGAGGGGCAATCTTCTCTATAAAAGGGAGAAGAAAACCCAACAGCATGGAGGAGGACTTTGGGGGACAAAAAACCAGGAACGAGAGACCGAAGACCGGAACGAAACAAAGGCAGACAGAGCAGAACCAGGGGGAAAAGGGATCAAAACCCAGAACACAGAGAAGAGGAAGAAAAACTGGAGGAGAAGACAGACCCAAACCAGACAAAAAATAAAAAACTCAGGGGAAGACATGGGCGGGTTGAAACAGAGGAAAGGGAAGGCAGAGTTCCTTCATAACTTCGGCAGCCGAAAACAACAAACGAAAACCGGAGGGAGCACAGGAGATCGATCAAATACCAAAAGCAAGGGAACCAGCCATTCGCAGAATCACAAGAACAAAGAGGAAAGAAGGAGACAAAACGTGCAGCAGAATAAAAAAGGAAGAACCCAAACAGCAAGCCGTCACCTTCATCATCACCGAAGCAAAGGAAAGCAGAAGAAGGAGCAGAGGAGAGGAGGCAGCGCCAGCCAGCCAGAGTTCTTTTTTCTTTTTTTAATTTTTTAGTTTTGTTTAAGACCATTTTACTAGTATTTAATAATATAAATTCAAAACAAAGTTCTTATGGTTTAGACTTTTTTTAGTAGAATTTTATCTTTCATCATGATCAGTCTCCATCTAGCTGAACTTTCACTCTAGAATTTTTTTTTTTTTTGAAAATAGATTGTGGCATCTCACTTTCAATCCCATAAAGACAGAAATATTTCACATTTGCATGAGCTCCCAAGTGTAATATATTATGCCAGTATGGAATATCAAAACAACAATAATAAAAATACTCATTCCATTATGATGTTATTGAAATTCTACAGCAAAATACAGGATTTTCATAAAATAAACACTCAGTCTTTCTGATGCTGAATACAAATCACAACCAAACTGAACAAACAAACAAACAAACAAACAAGGCAGCACACAGAGTTCTTGCCACACCGGTACATTTTCCACATCCTCAAAAGCTTTGTAGAGAAGATGATCCTTTGTTTTTTTTTTTTTTTTTTCCTATTCCCAACTCTTCGATCTTCAATCTTCACTCCTCCTCCATGTAGCCAGCTTGTCGAGAGGATGTGGAAAATTTCTCAAATTCAGACAACCACTGACCTCTGCGTATTGTAACGAAGGCATATCCTCTTCCACCTTTTTCCAGTCCAGCTTCAATTTTTGCAGGACCTTAAAACATAGACCTTCAATGTTCCAAGGAAAATCTCTTCCATCTACAGACAGAGGACTTGTTTGGAAGTCAATGATCTCTCCATTCTCAATACAAATGTATTGCAATTTAGAAAGCCTTTCAGGATTGATCCATGTAGGAAGAGTATCTTGGTGATAACGCCTGAGATACAACTCTTGGAGACTTGGAGGAGATGAAAGGATATTAAGCATCGTAGAGATAATGTTGTCTTCACAATCTTGGGCATCAATGGCTAGTACCTTAAGCTTCTTGAGCTTCAAGAGTACATCCCTTTCATTTTCTGTAATTTCACTGTCCTTGCCGATACTCATTCTCAGCACTCTTAGGTGGACAAGTTTTTCAAGATCACAAAACTTGCAACTTGCTGCTGATCTGCTATTGGATGCCACTTTGAATCCAGACAGTTCTTGAAGATAGGAGAGCCTTTCGATCCCTGAAGGTAGGTATTGGAAACAAGATCCTAAATCCAAGACCACCAACTTTTTCAAAGAAGTGATTTGATCTATTTTGCCTAGTTCATTGAGTCCAGCAAAAACCAAAAACTGAAGGTTGCGGAGCTTTCTGAACGAATATGGTACTTCTTTAAGGCCTACAATACCACTTAGATTCAAATATGCCAAGCGTTTAAGAGAGGAAATCCATTCCACGAGTTCCTCTGTGGAGATCTTCTCCAACTTAGTCAGGGAGAAATCCAACACCCTGAGAGAACCAAGCAACCCAAAATGCCTACCAAACACAACTTGATCATTGGTTGACATTATCAGCAAGGCTCTGAGCTTTGAACTTTTCTTCAATGGTTCTGGGTTCATTTCACTTGTAAAACCCAACCAACGAGAATTTGCAGTCATTTCCTGCTTGCCCTGTTCATCAAATTTGCCAAATGACTCTTCCTCTGCTATTCTAGTGGCCAGTTCCCTCACCATGTCATGCATCTTGCAACAGTAGACTCTTCCATCATATCCTCGTCTATTCACAGCTTCAACCAAGCACCTAGTGACTAGTTCAGAGAGGTAGCGAAAACCCAATTCTTTTGCGGTTTTTGAGCCCTTGCCCTGGATTAGCCCCTCTGCAACCCACCAATGGACCAGTTGCTCTGCTTGTATCTCCGAGTCTTCAGGATAAACGGAGAAACACAATAGACATTGTTTTAAATGTATTGGAAGTTCATCATAGCTCAGTTGAAGAGACGCCATCACTGAGGTAAAATTTCTTCCGGCAGTCAGTTCATGAAAATTTTCATTGATTTCATTCCATTGGCTAACTGAATTTGATCTTGGAGCCAAAAGTGCTGCTACTGCCTTGATTGCCAGTGGAAGTCCCCCGCATTTCTCCAAGAGTTCTTTACCAACTCTTTCGAATTGAGCATCTGGGCATTTTCTATACCTGCACCTGGAAAACGCAGATTTGCTGAACAGCAACCAGCTATCGTTGGCTGTTAGCAATTTTGGCCGATGAATCCGTGACTTGTCAACTCCCATGCTAGTTAAACTTCTTCGTTTCGAGTTGTGATTATGATGCAGCTGCTTTCTCCAACTGCACTCTGCAACCCTGAGAAAAATTGAATCCACCATCCTTGATTAATGTTCCACACATCATCCATAACAATGAGGCATGACTTGCCTTTAAGTAGTTCATTGAGTTTGTGCAACATTTGAGCTTCATCAGACACAGAGCAACGCGATTCTAATTGTTCCAGCATGCTCCTCATGATCCTCATGTCACTTGAAACTTGAGAAACCGACACCCAAATCATGTTATCATAACGACCAGCTACATGTTGATCATTAAAAATTTTCTGGGCAAAGGTGGTTTTACCCAAGCCTCCCATCCCGACGATGCCGACTAGGAGAAGATCATCTTTTGTGTCGCCAATCCAGCCTCTTAACCTTTTCAGATCCTCTTCTAGTCCAATTATCTCAGACGGAACATAGTCCTGTGCTGTGTATTTCATACTCTGGGATGTGTTATCTCCATGGTCGCTCTGGTCCTGGTATTTTAAATGCTCGCCTAGTGACTTCTCCATCTCCCCCAGTTGTGCATTAACGTCCTTCAACTTCTTGCCTGTTTGATACCAGAACAGTGGCTTCTGAAGTGTCAAACTGGTGCAGGATGCTTCTTTCTGATATTCGTCTCTAACAAGACAATCTGTCATTATGTTGTCAGCTTCGTAAATTAGGTCTCTCAATCTAATCAAAATGGCCTTGACAACTTTCTTCTTTTCCTTGAGGTTCTCTGTGTCAGCAAGCAGGGCCTTTGTAAGGTCTAGCCTGGTCTTCATCAATTCAAACTGATCTTTGAAGTCAAGTGCAAATCTAGCATGTTCTTGCAGAGCTGTGAACACTTGTTGTGTCAGGCCTTGAAGCATAGCATCTACTACTGCCATCTTCTTGTATTTTACCTGTAGAAGAATGTCTTTTTATTTATTTATTCCATAGTCATCCATAATGATAAATCACGAATGCGATACAATCGAAAGCGTCCTACAGACCATATAGATTTTAAACTTCATTCCCATCTTTAGCCTTCTGAAATTCGAACATTTCATCAATTACATGCAAGTAAATCATAGAATTTCTATTTTCTAGTCCTTGAAAAAAACATTTGATTAGAAAAATGGAAGGCACGTCCAGTTTAAGCAACTACCTACGTTAGCAAATTGACTCCATGGTTCAACGCAGGAAACCTTATCTGATCACTCGTAACTCAACATAACAAATGAACAGCCTTTAAAAGAGAAATTGAGTTAGAAATGCTTACCGATGGCTGCTTATAGATCTTGAATATTCAGGGCGGAAATTTAAATCCTGAAAGGACAGAAAAAGTATATCAATCAAAGAACATACGGTAGAAGTGAGAGCATACTTAAATGGCCTGAACCATGAAGACTAAGATGGTCATGAGAGTAAGACTTACCGATGGCTGCAAGTGGCGGAGTTCGTTTAGCTGTGACCAAAGAACTGTAAAGAACTACCGAGAGAAGCCATACCATATTCCAAGCATTGGAGATTAGAATAATTTTGGGGTCATCGATGCTAATATAAAAGGGCTGAGGTATAGATGCTTTGTTAAAGCCACTTTCTTTTTTTTGGCAGATAGCTGAAGTGGGGCAATTATAGCGAAAAAATAGAGGGAAAATAAAAAAGAAGAAGACAGATAATGGGGCCACCACTAAAAATAACCTAAGTCATGTTTGATGGATTCCACAACATTTATTTTAGACTTTTCAAGAAGATAAATTCCCTTCAAAATTATTTTTCTTGATGTTCCTGTAGATATTTAAGAATAAGGGAATTAACTAAATAATTTTCTATTTTCCACCACTAAAAATGACCTAAGTCATGGTTGATGGGTCCCACAACATCTATTTTAGACTTGTCAAGAAGGTAGATTCCCTTCAAAATTATTTTTCTTTATGTTCCTTGTAGATATTCAAGAATAAGAGAATTAACTAAATAGTTATTATTTTCCACCACTAAAAATGACCTAAGTCATGTTTGATGGATTCCACAACATCTATTTTAGACTTTTCAAGAAGGTAGATTCCCTTCAAAATTATTTTTCTTGATGTTCTTTGTAGATATTTAAGAATAAGGGAATTAACTAAATAATTTTCTATTTTCCAGCACTAAAAATGTCCTAAGTCATGGTTGATGGATCCCACAACATCTATTTTTTAGACTTGTCAAGAAGGTAGATTCCCTTCAAAATTATTTTTCTTGATGTTCCTTGTAGTTATTCAAGAATAAGGGAATTAACTAAATAATTTTCTATTTTTGCAATATTGTGTCCTTTGGATGACTAAATTAATGTATCTGATTTTATTTTGTTGTCTCTCTCAATTAAGTTAAGAAAACACACATCCAAAAACTTGGTGAAAACAAGAGCCAGCTTTGTGCATTAGAATCTGTAAAGAAAAGTCTACTATACTTGGCATATACCTTTTCTTTTGAAGGACAAATCCCATCATCTTAAACCCATTTGTTTTTTCCGGGGGCCAAGATGTTGTCCACGATACTTGTGTTTGCCAGCTTAATTTTTTTCTTAATTTTTTTTTATTTTTTTTGGCAAAAGACGTACGTTTTGGGGCATCTAAAAAAACAAGAGGACTCTATTTATCGTACCAGAGGGAGTATTTTTTTACTCCAATATTTTCCAAGAAGATTCCGATAAAAAAGACCAGGGACATCAAGGAATAAAAGAAAACAATGAGATAAATATCCATAAATATAGAGAAATTGACAAACCACACAATCGCAAGCTATATCGATCATCAGGTCTTGCAGGACAGACTGCAAATCGTTCCACGGTATTGATCTCTTTGAAAAACACACAAGGACTTCAAGGAAAAGAAACCAAGGAGATAACTATCCATAAATGTAGAGAAACTAAACAAAACACACAGCCACAAGCTATATATATCGACCATCCGGTGACGCAGGACAGACGCCAAATCATTCCGAGGTATTGATCTCTTTAGAAATATCCTCAAGGGTTTTTGAACGTTCAAGTACAGCCACAACCTGAGACATTGTAGGCCTGAGAGAAGGTGATTGATCGGTGCACATTATTGCCAGGTTCAAGGCGATGCTTGCTTGTCCCCTTTCACTACTAGTGCCCAACCTTGTGTAAACTAGCTGCTCAAGTACTTGCTTCGCATGCAACTTACTGGCCTGCATTTATGTGAGAACCTATAAGCAATAAGTCCTCAAAAGAGTATCATATCTACATACTTTTACTCCCTATTAATGTCCGATCGATGGATACTAATAATACTGAAACATCCAATCCTAAATTACGAGCTTCTTGAATACATCAATTGGATGATGGTTGCTATGAGACCTGAAAATATCAATGGTAGATTCTTCTTTTTCCATTTTTAAAGATAAAGCATTGAAGCGGGTACTTAATTTTTGTTATTTTGACAAAAAGTTTAATTAAAGAAAAACTGTTTCTAGCTCTTACCGTATCTAGAAGAAAAACAGAGTTTTCGTCTCCAGTAGAATCTGCATTATTTTTCCCACTAACGATTTCAAGAAGAAGGATCCCAAAACTGAAGACATCGACCTTGACAGTCATGGCTCTCCGGGTTGCATACTCTGGTGCCATGTATGAACTGAAATTGCAAAGAAATGATAGATTAAATAGGGAACCCGATTTCTTTCTCTAAGCAACCTGGTGTCAACTATCAGCCGAAAAGTCAAAGTTATTGAACCCGGTTCAGGTCACGAATTAATTAAGTGGTTAACTCATGTTCAATTCAAAATGGAATTGTTTTAAGTGTTTTTTTTAAATTAAATCTATATATATTTTTTTTAAAATCAAATCAAGTTTTAACTAATTCTTGAGTTAGTCTACTAAGTTTATTAAATTTAACAGAATTAACTCCTATCGTATTTACTTTAAAACCCGACCGAGACATCTTTAATAACAGTATGAAAAGGTGCATTACTATGATGGGCACCTTTCCAGTATTCAGAATTAAACTTCATAGAGGAAAAAAAATTGTAAGATAATTTTATACTTACAGTTGTTTTCCTGCTCCAACTGCAATATATGGATTTCCCTCCTCGTAAAGCTTTGCCAATCCAAAATCTGATATTTTGGGATTCAAACTTGCATCAAGCAGAATATTAGTGGATTTAATGTTTCGGTGAATTATTTGTGGTTTCCTTTCATGTAGATACTTCAAACCCTTTGCTATTCCCCTGCAGATATTAAATCTTTTTTGCCAATCAAGTTGCACTTTAGGATTTGAATCTGCAAATAACCAAGTCAATACTCAATCTCTCTCTCACACACACATAGAGATATAAGTTAAATTTTGTGTGAGGACAAAAAATGGCTTCAATTCAGTTATGTCATGTTCTTCATTAAAATTGTTTTGATTGATCCACATATAAACAACTAAATCATTACCTGTGCTTTTTTGAATTGTTTGTGGATTCCATCTAAGTAGATTCTTCAAAGCCTTAGCTATACCCTGGCAGATTGTAGATCTTTCCGGCGAATCGAGTTCCTCTGTACCTGAATCCCCATCTAGTCAATATCCTCTCACGTTGTAGATTTGTTAGGTGGAAGCTAAACCACTTACAATCTCAAACCCTGAATACTAAACTAAAAGGTAGACACGGAAACAATATCATGAAAAAGGATACCTCATCTATGGTTTTATAATATTCTTTCATGAAATGAAACATATCAAATAAATCCTAGCTACATAACAGAAGCAACATGGTTATCAACACTGGGATTGAAACTCAGATAAAATAAAATAAAATTACCAAATAAAACTTGTCCAAGTGAGCCATGTTTCATGTATTCGTAGATGAGCAAATGCAGGTGCCTTTTGGAATAACTAGCAAGCAATGTAACAACGTTGTCATGTTTCACGTCCAAGGCCTTCTTAGCATAAACTTCGCTTGCTATTTCATCGACTGCTTTTGACTTTGGGTCTAGCTTCTTCACTGCTACTGTCAGATTTGGCAGGTCAGCCTGCATTCTCCACATGAAGAACCGAAGAGGAATCAAAGAAAATAAAAAAAAGTATCCCTTCAAAGACAAAAGTTCATGAGCAAGAAAAGATTTTAACCTTGTATACTATCCCAGAACGCCCCCTGCCAAGCTCGTTCTCGGGGCTAAAATTTCTAGTTGCATCAATGATCTGTTTAAGGGTGAAAGGTTTTCCTCCGATCTTCACTTTTGTTTCTATTCCAATAACAAATGAATTAAACCACAATTATCTTAAGAATTATTGAGATAGATAACAGATTATGTTCATAAATCTTCTTCTCTTAATGTTTACCCCGTAATTCTCTGTCTCCTATCCAGCCCATTCTCCACATGAAAGCCAACATCAGCAGCAGAAACAAAATACAGCTTACTGCAATCACCGCGATTTCCCAAGGACGTAGTTTTCTGGGAACTTTGGAAACAAAAAACAACAGCTTGTATAATGCCAGCAATAATTTATTCTAAGAGTAACAGAATTCTGGGTTTTATCAGAAAAGGGTAAGTGTTGCTTGTTTTCCTACCACGGGTGACTGAAATAGCTGATATGAGAGGTCCATTGATAGCAGGTGGATTGTACAAAGATCCTTTGCCAGTCCAGAAGATATGGATCTCCAACGAACCATCACGTATTTTGGTGGTGTATTGTTTCTTTAGCTCTTCATTTTGTCCTCTAAGAGCTTCCTTTATGTTGAGGTCTTTCTCCACTCTCTCTTTCTGCCATCAAGAGTTCCTTAAGAGTGTGATATTACTACGTAAATTGACGTTCTGAAAAGTGAAATACTTACCTGAATATACACATCGAAGACGCGTTTCCCTACTCTGCTGTTATCTTCTCCCTTCGAGTATAATGTTTCAGCAAAATGAAGTGTCACATGGTACTTGCCATTACTCAAGCAAAGCCCATAATACGTTAGAGAGACAGGAGCAAGGCGGAAATTGTTATCTAATTTTGCCTCGGGACTAGAAACTTCACATGTCGAGTTTCTTACTAAAGTACTGTCATTGATTTTGGCCCACAAGTAGTCTCCAGAATAGCTATAAGCCCAATCGTCATTTGGACTTCGAAAAAAATCTGATGTTGAGGTATCGTTAAGATAACGAGCCTTTCCCAAGGTTACCTCCTCACCACCACAATTTATAAACAAGGAATTATCTGCGAGAAAACTTATTTTCAGTAGAAAGATGATTGTTCTCATAAAGTGGATAGAATTCAGTAGAAACAATTCTCTCTATATTATTTTCAATGATTAAGTTAGATGAGAATTTCGTCAATAGACCTCTTATTGTCTAATTTTAGTGATTTCCTTCTACTTGCAAGGAAGTGTTATGTTCAAACCCTCTCTTTAGAGAGTTTGAGACTAAAAAATGCCCTTTTAAGGAGACCAAAATAGCTCCTCAACTTTGGCCATGGTGGCCCATCTAGTTCATGTACTAATGCTAACTCCTAGACAGTTTGTCTAATTAATGACTAAGGATTGTAGCTTTCTATCTGTGTAAAGAAAGAAGAAGAATGAACATACTTTTTCGACGACATGTTTCCTTCTGCATCATCTTATCTATGAAAGATCTAAGAAATTAACAGAGAAAATTTGTTAGAAATACTTCATGATTACTCTTGTTGTAGAAAATGATGATACCACATACCTAGTCGGATGACTGGAAAGCACCAAGATCATGGATCATAAAAAAAAAAAAAAAAAATCAGTTTGAAACTTTCAAAACTGATTTACGAAAGTAAATAACAGTGTCACAGAAAACCAGATGAATAGGAGTATGCTCTGTCCCCTTACATGTGTACTCGTTCCAGTCCCAAGCATTTTGAATCTGTACAGTCCTCTGTGAAGTTATTGTATGAAAGATACCTGCAAAAAAACAATTGATAAACATGAAGCTTATATAATTTAAATTACGTACTCTCTATAGCCATGTTTTTAGTAAAACCCACGATTATATAAAAAATACTACGTACTCTCTAAAATGCTTCATATTTCTATACAATGTTGAGGTGGAAAAAAAAACAAATTAGTCAAGGAGAAGGAGAAGGAGAAGGAGAAGGAGAAGGAGAAGGAGAATTTACCATTTTACAAACAACACATTCGTAATGCATGCACTCTCGATATATATTCTTTAAAAATCTTTTGTTGATTATATATTAAGAGTTATTTAATACAATCTTAATATTCTAACATATTCCATGTGTTAGAGAGTACATTAATATAAAAAAATCATTTCAAATTAATATCTCTCCTAATAGTTTAAATTTTTAAATTAAAATAAATTTTTAATATGATATTAGAAAATTGCCAACTAAATGATCATCAATTTGAAACTAATTATCCTATTCTTTCTAAATAAAACGAATTTTATATATAAGATAGTAATAAACTTGTGGAAGTTTCAAGTTCAAAAAATATTTTTTTATAAAGAAATTGTACTAGAAAATAATATAAATTATATTTTAAAACCTCATCAAATAACTTAAAATTTTACGTTGAGATGATACTAACAACTATCATAAATTCATTTGAATCTAACTTAAATTAAAACTTAAATACAAAGTAATAATAAACACGTGTAAATTTTAAATTCAAAGAGTTTTTATTTAAAAATATGTGTTTTAAAATTACCACAAAATTATTTATGAGATCTCACATAGTAATTTAATATTATGTAATTGTTGAGCCTATCAACTGACTCTATGTAGGTTGAGCAATTTTATGGATATGAATTTTTACTATTCC
This sequence comes from Populus alba, assembly GCF_005239225.2. Classification (NCBI taxonomy): domain Eukaryota; kingdom Viridiplantae; phylum Streptophyta; class Magnoliopsida; order Malpighiales; family Salicaceae; genus Populus; species Populus alba. The sequence continues at coordinate 1,377,751 of NC_133289.1, read as the reverse complement.
TGTTTAAATACAATACAAACATTAAAAAAAAAATAATTGATCACATATAATAATTTAAGTTTTTAAAATGAGATAATTTTTAATATCATATAATTGTTGAGCCTAACTCAATTGGTTGAGCAATTTTAATGGATATGAGATCTATTGCTATTGCTATTGCTATTGCTATTCCTGTTTAAATACAATACAAACTTTACAAATAAATATAATTATAATAACTATATATTTTGATGATTTGCAAGTGATTTATTAAGCACCTATTATAGCCATTAAGAGCATGGATTAACAGAAAAAAAAATACACTATAATAATATATTTAAATATATATGAATGATTGAACAAATAAAAATTATGTACACTATTGCCAATCTACTCTTCACGCCAAGAGTAAGTCAAATTCCATAGCAGTAAGTTATACTAAAGAAATTTGTTGTCAATCTAAGTACTGTCTTACGTTTCAGGATAGGGAGATCGATTTTGCTTGCTAGTGTTCCAGGACGGAAGCCCATCAAGCCAGTTGTTTGTTAGAAATCTACGCGGGAAACAACAACCCGTTAGCAACATTGGTCTGCCAGCTGTACATTATCGTAAAAATAAACAGAAACGTCTAATACTTAAAGAACACATACAACTTGGAAATAGTGTTCTGAAATGAATCGGGAATGCGACCAGTTAAGTTGTTGAAGCTCAGGTCACTGCAAGACAAAAGCAAAACACATCGAATATTGGTTCTATAGTACTCAACATAGATAATAATATGGATTTTTTCATACTGAAGTTTGGAAGAATAAGCAAGAGTTGCGAATAAGTGCAGGGAGCCAAAATACCAAAGATTTTAAGCAATTTCTTGTGCACTGGCGCAACATTAAGTGCTGTGCTGCGGTGGTTGCACCGCAATACCAAAAGTAGCCTTATGAATAAGAAGTTAAAACTACCTAAAATGGAATAAATATTTGAGAAAAAAGGTGAACCGTACAGATATCATTAACTGACGCCACCGGCCAATGTATTCAGGTATTTGGCCCCAAATATTGCAATTCCTCAGAACCCTGTATAAACAATTGAAGAAGTAAGGGAATCATACTTGAAGATTTAGTTTTCATTTATCAGGATGAGCAATATATAGGCCTTGATCTAGCTAAATAAAAAGAAATTAGCCCTCCCCTTCCTAAATGCACCCCGTCCTTCTTAAGTTTTGATCCTAGAATTAATCTCCTGTTTAATATGTCTAGTTTTTCCTAGGCTGTATGTATTGATAGCTTCTAACGCCAGACTTTAGCTTCCATGATGGATAACCAGCAATTAACACTACATGGAGAGAAATTAACAATACTCACACTTGATTCAAATTTCCAGGCATTACTTCAATAACGTTTGGGAAATATATTCCAGCTGGATTACTCACGTCACTGACCAACCTGGAATCATTGAACAAGACTTTACAGCTCATTAATAAGAAAACAACATGTTTCATCTCTATCTGCACATGTAGAGAAAATAAAATGCGTGGCATCACAGGGCTGCACATACAATATCTGTAATTTTGGCAGACTAAAAGTTTCTGCAGGCAGATTCCCTTTAAAATTATTTCCTATAAGAATCCTGACAAGTATATAATAATATGGTCAGCTAAAACGAATTGGTTAGCTTTGATAAATTTAATTAACTCCTCTATAGATCATATCATTTAAATTGACTATCAGTTTTAGAAGAGAGAGAGAGAGATAGAGAGAGAGAGAGAAAAAAACAAACACTCATTATGGAAAACTTACAGTTTGGTGAGATTGACCCACTTTCCAAAATAATTAGGTATCTTACCAGACAAATAGTTACCACCAACTACACTGCATTGACACAAAAGCCTTCTTTAATGACAACACATCGTAGAATTAAATACATTACAATGATAGACGAGCACAAATATCAAGGAAGAAACTTACAAGACTTGCAGATTGACAAGTTGCGCATATGTCGCAGGAATACTTCCATTAAACTTGTTGGATGACAAGTAGCTGGAAGAAATTAGGGCCAAAGATATGACAACGTATTATATCTTGACAATGAGGCATTTTTAAACTAAAACTCTCTAGAGGAGGATTGAACCTTGCATGCTATACCATTCCTCCCTTAGGATGACTGGCAATGATGACTGACCAATTCGACTTCCCGGCCCATTGTTAAAAATAAAAAAGAAAGATACTTACAGGTTTTCAAGTTTGCGCAACTTCCCAAGTTCTTCGGGAAGGTTTCCCTCGAGATCATTGTCATCCAAATTCCTTTTTACAAAGGGAAACATAGGAATAAGAAGGTGACTTATAGTACACTTGGAAGAGAAAATAAAAGAAGCGCTGAGTGTATTTTTCATACAAAGAGGGAAGACAGGATTTCCCAGTTCGACAGGAATATGGCCTGACAACGAGTTACTAAAAAGATCCCTGCACATTGAATGGCAGAAAGTGTAATAAAAAAGCAATCATGTTTGAATGATAACAGCGGTAAAATAAAAATTATGATTGTTGAGACCACAACATTCATGTAACTTAATAATTGGTTCTGAAGTTCCTTACAGAAAGTTTCTAGCTTAGAGAGTGAGCCCAAACTTTGAGGTATGGCACCTCTCAGGTTGTTGAGCCGAAGAATGCTGCGACATGACGATGCACAAATATTCGATTTAGAAGCTAATTGTAGATTCATGATTGTACTAAAAAAATATGTTTTTTTTTTTTACAAAGTAAAAAGTTAAACTGTTAGCATTTCACAAACATCAAGTCATTAGAGTATGTACTAATTATATTAAAGGATTGTTGAGACCCAATGGTTTATATTATTGTTTAAATATTTTTTCTTTGTACGATCTATGAGGAGCAGTCCACCACTTCTGTCACATGTGCACATATATAGGCGCGCACGCTCACCTGCATGTGAGTTGTTTTTAACAAAGTGGCATACTTTCACTAGTTTAATTTTAAGTTTTAAATTTTTTTTATACAGGAGTGTGTTAAAAAGTTAATATAAAACTATTTTTTAGATATAAAACTATTTTTTAGATATTATTTAATAGCTTAAACAATGATATGATTCTTTTACATTATCTAACATTCTTTGATCATTCACACTATTCTTGAAAATTAAAACAAGCTTTTTAGTGTTTTTTTAATAGAATATCAATAAGATTTAGCTAATGCCATTAAAAAAATAACAAACTAATTAAAAGAAAAACTTACAATGTAAAAAAATAAATAAAGAAGTTAATATTTAACATTAGACCACCTCATGAACACACAATTTGAACATTTCACTAGATAAATACATGTATAAGTAAAATTCTAAAATCTAACTCGAAGCTATTAAGCTAAAAAATTAAAAATTAAATCATAAATTTTATCCTAATTAAAATCAGCAACCTCAAAAACTAATTTATTATGAGTAATTCAAATAGACCATAAAATACCACAACAAAGCATATAAATAACTTTGCACTGAAATTTCTCATGTACCAAACGATTCCAAAACAAGTTTTGATCAAACCAAAAGCCTCATATATATATAACCCAAAATGTTAAAGTGGAATGATCACCACTTGGTGAGAGCAGAGAAAAACAAAACAACAAATAAATCTAATGAACAAACTGCATCAAACTAGCAGCAGCAACAGTAGTTTGATAATGAAGCCCCTTATCAGAAGATGAAGTTAATGATCACTGAACGACTCGTATTTAACCATCGTAAAACTTTTCATTACTAGAATGATGAACAAGAGTGGCGGATGTAATATGAACAAGTTTTAACTATTCTCACTAGAATGAAAATAACAAGCTTTACATGCATGCCATCATATACAAAGATTTGATATAAAAGATATAGTTTCAATTTGTCTACATTTATTTATTTATTTGAGATTTTGAGAGGTCACACATAACATTGGTTAGCTAGCTAGGGTCTTGGAGAAGTGCACATAGATTCACCACTAGCTGTGATCCTTGGATATGTAGTGAATATATCTTTATATATTTGAACATTAAAGAGTTAATGTAATCTGTTAGATATACACCAATTTGTTTAGTTTAAATTAAACATTCTAATACTATATACAGCATGCTGAATTTGGATTCCTTCATCTCATTACTATCTTCAATCTCTGAATATAATAAACAACTTTAAAGTTTTAAGTTCAACGATCGCACTACCCCTGCTTTATGACCTGACTACAGATTTTACACATAACATTGATAATTCTGTGTACTTGATTATTATTATTATTATTATTTATGTATTTAATTTGAAAGGCTTATTATGTACTGTTGCTATTTATCCATTACCAGCTCTACTTAATTTTCACCACACAAGAAAAGAAGATGAAGTAGATGTTCGGCTATGGAGAAAGACTTACATGGTTGTCAAATTTTTACAATAACTTATGCTGTCTGGTATACTGCCTGTCAATTTATTGCTTTCAAGATCCCTGATTTTCAGGACATATATACGAATGAGGATACACACACACACAAATACATGTAAACCAAGACTAGAGATATAAAAGCAAAGGTAGCATACATATCATTGACTTACAAAGAGCCAAGCGATTGTAAACCTGTCAGGTTCTGAGGGATTTCACCATGAAGATTGTTGTAGGCAAGTTTGCTGTTCGGGTGCAAGCATCACGGGTTCCAAGAAGAGAAAGACTTTCAGTAAATTTCAATTGACTGAATTAAATAAACTTTCTTATAAGAACATTCAATGGAACTTCTTAGAGCATAATTCAAAATTCTTAGCATAGTTATGATCATTAGAGGCTAGAATGTTGTTCAGTTGAAGTCACCACACTCACACATATATACCAGAAGAAAACAGACCTTCAGTTAATTTCAACGGATTGAATTATGTACTTTTATGAATATTGGTAATAAAACAGTCAATATATAGAACTTTTTAGCGCAGTGTTTGAAAAGATTTAGCTAAATTATTATGATGTAAAATTATATTTCTTCACTATCTTTAGAGACAATACACTCTATATCAAGTAATCTTGCAAGAGAAATTGGTGGTTGTTGTATACCTCTTTCTTACATGCACATAGGATCCATGCAAATTGTCCATATATCTGATTTTTATATGATAGATGGGACAATATGTGGACTAAAAGAGAACTCTTTGTGCAGTTGTTTAAAAATAATATGCCTTTTTTTCTTTTCTTTCGAAAATAATATGTTTGGGGAAAAAAAAGCATGATCAATGCCATTAGAAAAAAAAAAATAGAAGGATATTTGTGGATTAGCTATTAGCTTAACATAATTTTATAAGCAGGGGCGGAGGTAGTGGCCCCGGCCCGTGCTAAAATATTTTTTTTCCTTAAATAATTTAAAAAATTTTAGCTCTAAAATTAGTAAATTTTAACTTTTTAGCTCTTCTTAATTTTGTTTTTTAACTTAGCCCCCTTCAAACATAATATTCTGGCTTCATCATTGTTTATAAGTGTGTATCTTTATCTCTTAAATCATTCTAAGCATGCTCCTATGCTTCTTTTAAAGAAGGATTTTATTTTATAATTTGTTTTGGTTTGTTTATTATGAAGTTAAGTGTTAAGTAATGATACCAAAAGCAATTTTACAAATATTCTTTTACAGCTTAAAGATATATAAAAAGACGAGGCCAAGCACCATTTAAATTAAATTGAACTATGGAACAATGATTTGTAGCTTTCTTGCACGATTCTGCCTCGTTATGAGTCGACACAAATTACTGAATCTCACAGCCATTTTATTATAATTTGTATATAATTTATTAGTTATATGATTGGACTGAACTACACTTATCTAATATATTTTCTTGCCAATGAGTTATCGTTCAATTGATATTAATATTTTTATGTAATTTTTTTTTTGTTCTCTCTTGACTCAACTCTATCACGATCACATAAAAAAGAACAGGAACGGAAGGTAAAAGTTTTCTTATGGCGGACTTACAGTATTGTCAGATTATGTAAAGTTGTCAGGCTCGCAGGAATGGAACCGGTCAACGCATTGCTTGTAAGGTCCCTGATTTTTGCACAAAGAAATTGTACTCTTAGAAATGCATTTTCTTTGTTTTTTTTTTTTTTTTGAGAAAAAAAAATAAAAAAGGATTAAATCCTAAAACTGGAAGCAATTGAGACAGACTTACAGGAATATCAGACTCTGCAACGCTGTCAGGTTATCAGGTATCGAGCCGGTCAATATATTGTTTGCAAGGTTCCTGATTTTTGCGTAAAGGCATATTACCATTAGAATTAAGCAGAGCCTATGGCATCATTTATATATACAGAATCACGAATCATAGCTTTAACATACAATCTTTCGAGATGCTGTAATTTCCCCAGCGAGGTAGGAATCACACCAGTAAGCATATTGTTGGATAGATCACTGTTGTGGCAAGATGATCAAACCTCAATTTCCATCATTGTGACCATGTTTAGCTCAACAAGCACAGCACACGGCACCGTAGTGTATGTACAGGTCATGCAATGAGATGGAGTGATGATACTTACAGTATTTTCAAGTTCTCAAAGTCCACCTATTGAATCGAGAAAATCTCTCCAGGTAAACTTTTTGCCTGCCCAATTTCTGACATAGAAATAAAAGTGATTCACAACAAGAGGATTTTTTTTTTTATAGGTTTCATGTAAACTTTCTCTTAATTTCTCCTTCTATTGCTTGATTTTGTTAATAACGAAATGATTTTATAATCAAGTCTAGGACATACATTTCAGTGACGGAACAAACTTCATTGCTGTTATCACAGGAACATCTAATCTCCGCATCCTCTTCAGTGGTCTGCAAACTGCTGGCAAGGAGTTCAAGAGCTTTTGCTGCCAAAGGTTTCAACACACAAAAGTTCTTTTGATTAAATCCAAAAAAGATATTCTCATGTTCAAGATAAAAATACTTAATCTACATTAATACATAGATGGAATAAATTGATCAAGAATGGAAACTTTGAGGACCACATAAGTTTGAATAGAGTGTTTTAAATAATGATTTCAATCTAAAAGTTTAATATGAAATGAGGCTTTACAATATAGCTTTACAATATAATTTTATATTATACTTTCATAAACTACAGGTGAAAATACTAATTCTCAAATTGCTATGCCAAATAGTCTATGATACTATATCAAAATAACTCTTAAAATAAAAAATTTATATCATTAAATGAGACTTTAGATTTATATTTCTATCTAATTTTATATTATCTTCTTAATCGACTTAATTCTAAGAAACTTTTTAATCTTCTATCCCCATGCTTTAACTCTATCCTACATCAATTAGTAATTAAAGTTTGGTGGGGGTTCAATTCTAGATAACAACTAAACATATATTCAGCATCTTCGAAAGAATAGAAGATCGATTAATTCGTACCTTCAGAAGCTGTAATGGATACAATTATTTGTAGTACTGTTATCGCCATTAGCAGCAGCAGCTTTAGTTCCAATATTGAAAGTAGTGCCAGTGCCAAGTTGCCATAGAAGAAGAGAGACGAGGAGGAGAAGAAGTCTATTAATGAGTATTACTGACAATTCAGAACCCATTAGTTTCGACATAGCAGTAGTACTTCTGCTGTGCTTTGCTTGGTGAGGGTGCATGTGCCCCTACTCGTGTTCTTATATATAAATGTACATGCAGAAAAAAGATAAAACACATTGTGATTCACAACTGTGTTGTCAAAAAGAGAGATTATCAACAACTGGCAATCAAATGCTTTGTTCTCTTCAACAGCTTTGTTGCTTTCCTCTTCCTGAAGTAATCTTCAAAATTCAAAGGAATGATATCATCTCACTACGACAAGGTGGGGAAACAGGGACTGATGGGCTATTGGATAACGACTAAAGAGGAAGATTTCTTTTGGAAAGTAACCAAAGTAATTGATTCTGCATACAGTAATGCCTTTTGTGTTCTTCACTATTATTTGTATTTTGTTCCTTGAAATCGGCTCTTGTTGCGAAGCACAAAAATAACAAAGACGAAAGATAAAAAGAGAACGACAAGAAAAAGTGCACAAACGAGGTGATAAAAAAGAAAAAGAAATGGAATCAGCTGATACTTAAACAGGAAGATCCGGGACAATTAAAATCTCAGAATTGTACTTAATTGATTAATTAAGTAGTGGGTCAGGAAAAAAGGTGTTGTTAAGTCACTTGTTAATGGGTTATTTACTGGTTGTTGATGATATTTAAATTTGCTTTTCTGAGAATTTGGAATACCTTAAACACCAAGCCAATGCTGGAGAAGGAATCAAAGAAAGGCAGCGAAAAAGGAAGCAAAGCTGCAGAATTTTGCAAAGACAAGAAAGGAAAAAGAAAAAAATGCAGCGTCAAACTTACCAGTGGATCATGCGAAACACGTTGGCCTCAGCAGTGTACAATATAAATCACATAACTCAAACGAGGGTGTCCACTCTCTGGGGCTATATATAATTCCAAAAAAAAAAAAAAAATTAAAGAGTAAAGAAAAAGGCATTACATATTCTTCCTTTAAACTTCACTAAGAAGATTCAAATATAAAAGCCCAAAGACATCAAGGAAATTAACAAAAAGATGGGAAAAACAATCCAAAAAGATGGGAAAAACATCAAGGAAACTGACTTTTATTAATTAAAAGCACACTGCTAAATTCTTGGGTATTTTGAAATACTCTTCTCACTTATATATATATATATATATATATATATATTATTATTTTCTTTCAATATTTTAATTTTTTTAAAATTTTAATTTTTTTTGTTTACGTGGGTCCCAAAAATTAGGTAACAAGAAGAGCCTAACGACTACTAATGGTTGTTATTACAAAATTCTACGGTGGAATCCATGATGGTACGGAGCAAAAACAAAAAATCATTGGGTTTTTGACTTACAAGGTTCTACCCTAAGAATGTTGTATTAGACGTGTTCATGGTCACAAATGGTTTCTGATTGAGAAGGTTCTGCCTCGAGAACATTATAATACTCCGTATGTATTTATATAAACATTTATGCAAAAAAAAAAGATGAGTAGCCTTCTAATTCCCCCACAGTACGTACTCTGTGTGTATCTTGATGAACATACATGCTGCACAAATGATTATCTAATACTCTGTGTGTATCTTGATGAATATTATAAATAGTTAAGAAGATGAGGGCTACTAAGAAAGATTACATGAAAAATTAAAAAATATTAAAAAAACAAGGAATCTGACTAGTTAGTCCATACGTTGTTGTTCTCTTTTAACTTTTTCTCTATTTTCGTCTACACGCGAAGGTGGGAACTGGGGACTGATAGACTAAAGCGAGGAAGACAAAGTAATTGCTTCAGCATAGAGCAATGCCTTTTGTATTCTTTGTTTTTTTTTTTTTTTTTATAAATTGTTTTTTGTATTTTGTTACTTTCAATAGTCTGATTCTGATTTAAAAATATCACAGGAATAAAGAGAGAATACAATGATAAGAAAAGTGCACAATACCAATGAAAAGAAAAAAGAAAAAGAAAAAGAATGACTAACAATAATATATAAATCTATCGATGATTATACATATATAAAAAAGAAATGGAATCATGAAATACTAAAGTATTGTTTTTTATTTATTCCCATAAGATTGGGAACAATTAAAATTTGAAATTGTATTAAATCAAGGATTGGAGGGTGAATGGCTAAAAAGCTCCACATGCCCTTCGCCATGTTAATCTGGTCCAATAACTCCTTTACAATGAATTTGATACAATTAACCCCTCGGTCTATTTTTCGGTTTGGTAGACCACATCTGGCTGCTGATCTGAATATCATCATCATGGCATGTGTCGTCGATCAGAAACAGGAAATTAAAAAACCTAAAGAATAAAAGAAAACAAGTTGACATAGTAATTAAGACCGATTTGACATAGCTGATCACAGCCAAGATCAAGCAGCTTAATTAAGAAGCTTAAGCAGTATATCAAGACGTTATGGTAATCTTGTGCCAAGCTCCCCCAAACATGAGGAAACTAACCAAGTGCAACGAAATCAAGATCGATGTGAAATACTTGCAAACTCTTAATTATCCTCATGGATGGATTGACCAGCCCTCGAATGAGTTGATTTAATGACACCAAAACTAGGAGTTGGGCATTCCGGCTTACACAACACATTCATCGGTCACAAAATCTCATATATCGATTTAGATCAAAGGGGAGTGTTTTCTTGTTTCTTGTTTTTATTTTTCTGAATTTTTTAAACCAATGAAAAACAAACATCCTAATGTATTATTACATCAATTAATAAAAACACTTGAGATCATGGTTTCAAACATGCATGCTTGACTTGACGCTGATGAGCTGCCTTTCGTAGATGAGATATACATCGCTCGGGCTTCAAAGGTACCATTTTCAGGTGGCAACCTCGCAATTCTTGATAGCTGGCCCACAAAAAACAACACCATCACTTTTGAAAGTCACTCTTGATAATTGAGTGAATCACACCACAATTATTTTAAGAATTCTTCAGATAGAGAACTAATATTACCTTTGCTCAGTGCCCACTGCGCAATTTTCTGCCTCCTATCCAGCCCATTCTCAAGGAGAACGCCAACAACAACATGAGAAACAAAAGACAGCCTATTGTAATCAACGCGATTTCCCAACGATGTAGTTTTCTGGAAACTTCAGAAACATAAAAAGCTGCAGTTGTCAACCATGCATTAAATTATTCTCACTAAAATTCTAAAACCTGGTCTTGATCCCAAGGCTTGAACCAAGGCGGTCAGTTGAGAAAGTTGAACTTTTTAAAAACAATGTTGTGTCATGCTCTTTTTTGAAAGAAAAATCTGGGTTAACTTTACTGATCTGCAACCGGGCCTTAGGCCAGGACTACCCGTGTTTCTAAACTACGATTCTCACAGCATATAAAGAACTGACTAACAGAATTCTGCAAGGTTTTAACATAAAAAGGAATAGTAGCTTCCTACCACGAGTGACGGAAATAGCTTCTATGAGAGGTCCATTGATACCAGGTGGATTGTACAGAGATCCTTTGCCTGCCCAGAAAAGCTTGATCTCCAACGAACCTTCATTTATTTTAGCTGGGAATTTTAGCTTTCTTACTTCATTTTGTAGTTCAGGGATTTCCTTTATGTTGAGATCTTTCTTCACCAACCGTCCCTACAATCAAGATTTCCTTAAGAATGTGATATGAGTACATTAACTGGCATTCTGAAAAGTGAAATTCTTACCTGAATATAAACATCAAACACCCGTTTCCCTGTTATGCTATGATCTTCACCCTTTGAATACAATGTTTCAGAAAAATGAAGGGTCACAATGTACTTGCCTTTATGTAAGCAGAGCCCATAATACATTAGAGAAACCGGAGCAAGGCGAAAATCATTATCTATCTTTGTCTCAGGAGTACAATCTTTACATGTTGAGTTTCTTACTAAAGTACTGGCATTGACTGTTGCCCAGAGGTAGTCCCCAGAAAAGCTATAAGCCCAATCGTCAGATGGACTGAGATTAAAACTTGATGTTGACGTGTCGTTGTGATAATGATCCTTTCCCACGTTAAGCTCCTCACCACCACAATTTATAAACAACGAATTATCTGCAAGTAAACTTATTTTCAGTACAACCCATAACAAACTCAACCAGCATAATTAGAACGTAAAAATTCCCTATATATGTTAAATTATTAATGCACTTAAAGAAGATTCTAGAGATCAATTCTAGAAAATACTACAAACTACAAGTTAGTGCTAAGCTACGGTATGAAAGTTCTACAGAAATCATACAAACACTAGGAATGTTCTAGGAAAGAATGAATGCTTGTCCATAATTCAAAGAACTATAGAACTTTCAAGTGTATTGGCTAAATTTCCGGCTAAATTTCCAGCAAGTTCTATGGCTGGAAAGTTTATCTAGATTTAAAAGACTATAAATAGCCATGCAACCATTATTTGTAAAGCAAGCCATAAAACTATGCTAAGTTTAAAGCCTTTGTCCTAAAACTTTCCTCCTTGTATGGTATCTTCTATCAACAAAGTTTTTGCTTTGTGTATCCCATATTTTCAACTATTTTTAGACTATATATTAAATCCTTTTTTTTTTTTTACCAAACTACCACAACTAAAAACCTTAACTATCAAAATACCTTCATTTCAATTTCTAATCACTAAAACCTTTAAACTACCTCTCAAACTTCCATAATCTTCTAACAATATATCTATATGTTTATCTATCTATTTATCTATTTATGTGAACTTGCGCATGTGCATGTACATATTATGAGTATTTAAGTAGTATTTAATCACTGTTTCGATACATAAAAAATTAAGATTAAAATAGTAGGAATAGAAATGATATGTCTCCATATACTTTTATACTTTTAAAATATAAAAATTCACTCTAAAACTATCTAAAAACAACTCACGGAATTTGTTTTTATGTCTTCTATATCTTTTCCTTCTATCTAAAACACTATAACCAAATGCAATTTTAATTTTAACATTCCTTCTTGACAGTCCTGTTCATACTCTTTTCAAGGACTAATTTAGATAAGGAATTGAACCACAGGCCTTTAGTGGTAGTGACCCCTTCCCACTTGCAAGGAGGCCACCGTTTTCAAACCACCTTTTTTTTTTTTTGAGTTTGGGCATAAAACTGTCCTTTAGGTCATGGTAGCCTATCAACTAAGCAATCCAATCTCTGTCATGGTAATACAAGTCTCTTTCTCCATAAACCACTAATTGCCATGGCTAAACTCTTAGACTATCTGGCTATGGACTGCTGGGTTCATTAAAAAATATATATGGAATTCCAATTGGATATGCAGAATATGCCACTACTTAATTTAGCTTTCAAAGAATGAACATACGCTTTCGATAGCATTTTTCCGTCTTCATGTTATCAATAAATGACCTAAGAAACACGAAAGTTAATTTGTTAGAATACTTCAGGATCACTCTTCTTGAAAGAATGATGATACCACACATACCTAGTCGGGAGTCTGGAAAAGCACCAATAACATCATGAAATCAGATTAAAACAAAAATCAGTGAGAAACTTTCAGAAGTGATTTAGAAGTCAATAAAATTGTCACATATATAATGCAAAATAGATACGAGTTTTGTCCAATCCCTTACATGTTTACAGCTGCCAATCCAGAGCATTTTTCATTTGTACATTTCACATTGAAGTTATTATATGAGAGATCTCTGCCACGTACCAAATAATAAAAATGATTAGAGTAATATAAAATTATTTTTGAATTGAGATATATTTTTTTTAATATTATATTAAAATTTTAATAACCAAACAGTTATAATTTAAAATCTCACATAACAACCTAAACTTTTCCATTTAAAGATAGCAAAATGTTTAGGCATGAAAAAAAAATAGATGAGTGATTTTCTCCTCACCTACTACATGTTAGAGAAGAATATAGATCATCTCATGAGACCTCAACCTACTAACTTAAGTTTTTGGATTAAATTGATTCTTTTTAAAATGATATTAGAGTTTTAATGACTAAGCAGTCACAGGTAATGTTAGCATGTGCAAGTTTCAAGTCTGAAGAGTTTTTCCTTGAAGGGGTGTGTTAGAGAATAATATAAATCATATACTAAGACCTCATCTAACATTTTAAATTATTGGGTTGAGATGAATCTTTGACACTACAGCGGCAAGAAGAAGGACAAATTACATTGTACAAATAAGACATTGCTAATGTGCTCTAGCAAACTTTAAAAAGGATATTACATCAAAATTGATAAATGGTGAATTGTGGGTTTCACATGTTTTAGTAAGGGGTTAAGCATGAATAAATTTATTTAATATCTGTGCATGGAAATTTTGTATGAATATAGTTTTCCAATTATTGTTAAGTACTGTACATTGATTTTCTATGATTCCAAAGATCTTCTACATGAACAAACTATTGAAATTCAAGGAGGCTACGGGTGACTGATCAATCAAATGAAATGAAATTTTTTTGACGTTATTGAATCATATTTCCATAACTAAAGTAGACAATTGCAAATAAGCTTGCGAATTGGATGCTAATCTACGATCTTACGCTTTAGGATAGGAAGATGGCTTCGGCTTCTTAGTGATCCAGGAAGGAAGCTTAGTAAGTTCGTTGCTTGTTAAAAATCTAAGCAGGAAACACCAACCCATTAGAAACACTGGTTGGCGAGCTGGTTATGTTATATATAAGAAGAAATTAAACACATACAACTTATTCAGTTTCTGAAATGATTCTGGAACTCCACCACTTAAGTTGTTGAAGCTCAAATCACTGCAAGACAAAGCAAAAACGCATCAAATCTTGGTTCGATACTAATCAACATTGATAACTTGAGATAGAATTTTATGTTGAAGTTTTGATGCCCACAGACTAAAACAACTCAGCATTATTATGAAGAAGGTACACGTACGTACAGGTATGATAATTCAGGCCACTTGCCAATGTATTCGGGTATTGAACCATTAATTTCGCAATTTCTCAGAACTCTGCAGAAATAATTGAAGAAGTAAGGGAGTCTATATTTGTAGTCAACAACTTAAATTTGCTAGATAATTTTGTTTTTTAAAATATATTTTTCGGTTCATGGAAGGATCTAATGGTTCTTGAGCGACACAAAAAGAGGTAGCTCTCTCACTTTTTAAATCTCATCCCTCCTTTTTCAGGACTTGAACTTCTGGTCTACTGGTGGAAATCTCAAGCTTAACAGCTGAACTATACCTTGGTGGACAAATGTAATAAGAATCGCTAAGGTAAAACTTTTGGCTCCAATGAAGAAAAACGAATACTCACAAGTAAATCAAACTTTCAGGTATTACTTCACGTTTTGGGAAAGATATTCCAGGATTACTTACGTCACTGACCAACCTGGAATAATTGAACAATACTTTAGAATTCATTAATAAGAAAACAGCATGTTTCATTTGTATCTGAACATGTAAATAAAAAAAAATGCATGTCATCACAGCACTGCACATACAATCTCTGTAATTTTGGCAGACTAAAAGTTTCTGCAGGCAGATTCCCTTCAAAATTATTTCCTATAAGAATCCTGAAAAGTACACAATGGACCGGTCAGCTAAATTCACCAAATTGTTTTGCTTTGTAAATTTAATAGACTATAACATTTAGCTTTGCTATCATTTGCAGAAATATATATTTATATATATATACAAGTCAAAGAAGACTTACAGTTTAGTGAGGTTGACCCAATTTCCAATATAACTAGGCATCTGACCAGACAAATAGTTTCCACCTACTGCACTGCTTTGGCCCAAACCGTAAAATAAAATAATTAAAATAGCAATAGAAAAAAAAATTAAAGAAGGAAAACTCACAAGGTTTCCAGATGGATAAGTTTGTCAAAAGTCTCAGGGATCCTCCCAGTAAGTTTGTTTGCTGTCAAGTAGCTGGAAAAAAATTAAAGCTGTCAGGTCAAGGCCAAAGATAAGACAAAGTATTATAATTAATCTCTTGTCATTTTTTTTTGAAATTGGTTCAGCCCTACATTTTGTTGTCAAATGTCAAACAATTATGGAACTAGTGTTAGTAATTAGTATGAAATAAGGTAGAGGAGTCGTATGATCAGATAGAAGTTGAGGGGCTACTCTTTCTTCTCTTGGGATATTTTTAAACTCCAAATTTTCAAAGGAGAGTTTGAATATGAGATCTCCTTGAATGTGCAAGGCTCACCGCTACAAGGCCAGAAACCTGTAGGTAATCCTTCCTCATCAACATGAGAAACAAAAGACAGCCTATTGTAATTTACCTTAGTATTTTTTATCCCTGACTCTGGCGTCCGTGAATATACTAAATAAATTTATCCTATTTTATCTTATGTGAATAAAAAAATAAAAATCAATTCATTGCTTTATCAAATTATTTTTTACGCATGCGAAACAAAATAAATTTACCTTAGTATTTTTTATTCCTGACTCTGGCGTCAGTGAATATACTAAATAAATTTATCCTATTTTATCTTATGTGAATAAAAAAATAAAAATCAATTCATTTCTTTATCAAATTATTTTTTACGCATGCGAAACAAAATAAAATAAAATAAATTTACCTTAGTATTTTTTATTCTTGACTCTGGCGTCAGTGAATATACTAAATAAATTTATCCTATTTTATTTTATGTGTTTTTTTGTCAATGAATAAATAAAAAAAAATAAATTCATTTATGTATATATTTTTTACCTACACAATTTTTATTATATATTTTATATATTTTTTATATTTTTTTATTTTTGGGCTGGGTTGGGCTAAATCCAGCCCAACAGGTGGCTGGGCTGAACCTAGCCAGCCCGGCCTGGGTCACTAGCCCAAGCCAGTGACCCGTCCAAAAACAAGATGCACGCGTGATACAGATCACACGTGCATCAACAGTGCGAAGGTAATTAAATTACCTTCGCACTGTTCAAACAATTATTTGAACACGAGGAACAGAGAAAAAAATGAAAAGGCGCACTTGTTTCTAGCGATTGAAGAAGACGGCAACGCTGGTGTGGCTGCTTTGAATCGGTTGCTTTCTGTTTCTGGCGATGCTAAGGCAGGTTGGAACGACGGTGTGGCTCGACTGCTCTATGTCAATAACCCACGGTTCGGTGATCAATTGGGTTTCTGCAGGGGCGAAAACAGTTCGGATGAAAATCGGTTTCTAGCAGGGATGAAATCTGGATTGATGTTGCTGTTCTTCTCTGTATCTTTTTTTTTTTTGTGTTTTGTTTGCTCTTTTTTTTTTTTTGTTAATTGCTCTGTTTTTGGGTTTTTTTTTGTTCGGTTTCCTGTTCTTAGCTCTGTTTTTCTAGGTAAATTCTGGGTTTCTCTTTCATTTCTTTATGGGTTTTTTTCTGGGTTTTTTCTTGGTTTTTTTCTCTAGTTTTTTCCTCCTTTTCTTCTGGGTTTTCTTCTTCCTTTTTATAGCCAAGCTAAACCCTCCCCCTGCGTCCTATCTTTGCAGGACTGTGTTTATGCCTCCACCACCGAGATCATCGGCAAGAGACGTGGTCCAAGATTAGATTTGTTGAGGATTATCAGCTCCCCTGTTGAACCGGGAGCTTCCCTGTTGAAGCGGGAAGGAGAAGAACGCACGGCTGTTGCTTAGCAACGGTGCCGTTTTGGCTGGAAAACAGGAATTTTCAATTTGACCCCTGAACTTTGGAAATTCTGCAATTGGACCCCTAAACAAATAAAAATTTCTTTTAATTTTGCCCTTTTTTGGATAAATTTCAATTAAATCCCTAGATTGGTACACTGTTTACAAAACAGTCCTTAATTCCTGGATTATTCAATTTGGTCCTTAATTAATTCTTTCAATTTTTCCCCCTTTGGATAAATTTCAATTAAGTCCCTGAATTTATTTAATTAATTAAATCAAAGTTTAATTAAGTCCACGAACTTATTAATTCTTCTAATTTCATTAATTAAAATAATCCAAATTTTAAGTAAATTTCCAAACTTAATAATTCTTCAATTTCTGATCAATTTATTCTCAAGTCTGATAATTTCATCCCTGAACTTTGAATTTGCATTATTTTAACCCCATTCTCAAATATATATTTTTTAATCATTGATTTTGTATTGTTTATTAAAAATTGGGTTATGATAGTTGCCTCCTCTTTATAATATTTACGATGCAAAGATATTGAAAAATTTTATTTTCTTTAGCTTTGTGTAGTAAATTTATAAAGAAGGAGAAACTGTCATAACCCAATTTTGGAACAAATATTAAAAATTAAATATAGTTGACAATGGGGTTAAGACAACAAATTTTGAAGTTTAGGGATAAAATTATCAGATTTGAGAATAAATTGGTCAGAAATTGAAGAATTAATAAGTTTGGAAATTTACTTAAAATTTGGATTAGTTTAATTAATGAAATTAGAAGAATTAATAAGTTTGTGGACTTAATTAAACTTTGATTTCATTAATTAAATAAATTCAGGGACTTAATTGAAATTAATCTAAAATGGCAAAATTAAAAGAACTAATAAGGTTGTGGACTTAATTAAACTTTGATTTGATTAATTAATTCGGAGACTTAATTGAAATTAATCCAAGGGTAAAATTAAAAGGGATTTTAATTGAGGTCCAACTGTCCAAAATTCCAAAGAAAGCAGGGGTCAAAATGAAAATGTCACTTTCTGCTGAAACGGCGCCGTGCTGGGGATCGTGCATCTTCTCCATTCCGATTCAACCGAAGACCTGAAAATCTGCAACAAATCCAATCATGACCCCGTCTCTTGCCCACGATCTCGGTCGTGGATTCCATAACAGTCCTGCAAGGGCAGGACTGGTTGAGGGGCAATCTTCTCTATAAAAGGGAGAAGAAAACCCAACAGCATGGAGGAGGACTTTGGGGGACAAAAAACCAGGAACGAGAGACCGAAGACCGGAACGAAACAAAGGCAGAACAGAGCAGAACCAGGGGGAAAAGGGATCAAAACCCAGAACACAGAGAAGAGGAAGAAAAACTGGAGGAGAAGACAGACCCAAACCAGACAAAAAATAAAAAACTCAGGGGAAGACATGGGCGGGTTGAAACAGAGGAAAGGGAAGGCAGAGTTCCTTCATAACTTCGGCAGCCGAAAACAACAAACGAAAACCGGAGGGAGCACAGGAGATCGATCAAATACCAAAAGCAAGGGAACCAGCCATTCGCAGAATCACAAGAACAAAGAGGAAAGAAGGAGACAAAACGTGCAGCAGAATAAAAAAGGAAGAACCCAAACAGCAAGCCGTCACCTTCATCATCACCGAAGCAAAGGAAAGCAGAAGAAGGAGCAGAGGAGAGGAGGCAGCGCCAGCCAGCCAGAGTTCTTTTTTCTTTTTTTAATTTTTTAGTTTTGTTTAAGACCATTTTACTAGTATTTAATAATATAAATTCAAAACAAAGTTCTTATGGTTTAGACTTTTTTTAGTAGAATTTTATCTTTCATCATGATCAGTCTCCATCTAGCTGAACTTTCACTCTAGAATTTTTTTTTTTTTGAAAATAGATTGTGGCATCTCACTTTCAATCCCATAAAGACAGAAATATTTCACATTTGCATGAGCTCCCAAGTGTAATATATTATGCCAGTATGGAATATCAAAACAACAATAATAAAAATACTCATTCCATTATGATGTTATTGAAATTCTACAGCAAAATACAGGATTTTCATAAAATAAACACTCAGTCTTTCTGATGCTGAATACAAATCACAACCAAACTGAACAAACAAACAAACAAACAAGGCAGCACACAGAGTTCTTGCCACACCGGTACATTTTCCACATCCTCAAAAGCTTTGTAGAGAAGATGATCCTTTGTTTTTTTTTTTTTTTTTCCTATTCCCAACTCTTCGATCTTCAATCTTCACTCCTCCTCCATGTAGCCAGCTTGTCGAGAGGATGTGGAAAATTTCTCAAATTCAGACAACCACTGACCTCTGCGTATTGTAACGAAGGCATATCCTCTTCCACCTTTTTCCAGTCCAGCTTCAATTTTTGCAGGACCTTAAAACATAGACCTTCAATGTTCCAAGGAAAATCTCTTCCATCTACAGACAGAGGACTTGTTTGGAAGTCAATGATCTCTCCATTCTCAATACAAATGTATTGCAATTTAGAAAGCCTTTCAGGATTGATCCATGTAGGAAGAGTATCTTGGTGATAACGCCTGAGATACAACTCTTGGAGACTTGGAGGAGATGAAAGGATATTAAGCATCGTAGAGATAATGTTGTCTTCACAATCTTGGGCATCAATGGCTAGTACCTTAAGCTTCTTGAGCTTCAAGAGTACATCCCTTTCATTTTCTGTAATTTCACTGTCCTTGCCGATACTCATTCTCAGCACTCTTAGGTGGACAAGTTTTTCAAGATCACAAAACTTGCAACTTGCTGCTGATCTGCTATTGGATGCCACTTTGAATCCAGACAGTTCTTGAAGATAGGAGAGCCTTTCGATCCCTGAAGGTAGGTATTGGAAACAAGATCCTAAATCCAAGACCACCAACTTTTTCAAAGAAGTGATTTGATCTATTTTGCCTAGTTCATTGAGTCCAGCAAAAACCAAAAACTGAAGGTTGCGGAGCTTTCTGAACGAATATGGTACTTCTTTAAGGCCTACAATACCACTTAGATTCAAATATGCCAAGCGTTTAAGAGAGGAAATCCATTCCACGAGTTCCTCTGTGGAGATCTTCTCCAACTTAGTCAGGGAGAAATCCAACACCCTGAGAGAACCAAGCAACCCAAAATGCCTACCAAACACAACTTGATCATTGGTTGACATTATCAGCAAGGCTCTGAGCTTTGAACTTTTCTTCAATGGTTCTGGGTTCATTTCACTTGTAAAACCCAACCAACGAGAATTTGCAGTCATTTCCTGCTTGCCCTGTTCATCAAATTTGCCAAATGACTCTTCCTCTGCTATTCTAGTGGCCAGTTCCCTCACCATGTCATGCATCTTGCAACAGTAGACTCTTCCATCATATCCTCGTCTATTCACAGCTTCAACCAAGCACCTAGTGACTAGTTCAGAGAGGTAGCGAAAACCCAATTCTTTTGCGGTTTTTGAGCCCTTGCCCTGGATTAGCCCTCTGCAACCCACCAATGGACCAGTTGCTCTGCTTGTATCTCCGAGTCTTCAGGATAAACGGAGAAAACACAATAGACATTGTTTTAAATGTATTGGAAGTTCATCATAGCTCAGTTGAAGAGACGCCATCACTGAGGTAAAATTTCTTCCGGCAGTCAGTTCATGAAAATTTTCATTGATTTCATTCCATTGGCTAACTGAATTTGATCTTGGAGCCAAAAGTGCTGCTACTGCCTTGATTGCCAGTGGAAGTCCCCCGCATTTCTCCAAGAGTTCTTTACCAACTCTTTCGAATTGAGCATCTGGGCATTTTCTATACCTGCACCTGGAAAACGCAGATTTGCTGAACAGCAACCAGCTATCGTTGGCTGTTAGCAATTTTGGCCGATGAATCCGTGACTTGTCAACTCCCATGCTAGTTAAAACTTCTTCGTTTCGAGTTGTGATTATGATGCAGCTGCTTTCTCCAACTGCACTCTGCAACCCTGAGAAAAATTGAATCCACCATCCTTGATTAATGTTCCACACATCATCCATAACAATGAGGCATGACTTGCCTTTAAGTAGTTCATTGAGTTTGTGCAACATTTGAGCTTCATCAGACACAGAGCAACGCGATTCTAATTGTTCCAGCATGCTCCTCATGATCCTCATGTCACTTGAAACTTGAGAAACCGACACCCAAATCATGTTATCATAACGACCAGCTACATGTTGATCATTAAAAATTTTCTGGGCAAAGGTGGTTTTACCCAAGCCTCCCATCCCGACGATGCCGACTAGGAGAAGATCATCTTTTGTGTCGCCAATCCAGCCTCTTAACCTTTTCAGATCCTCTTCTAGTCCAATTATCTCAGACGGAACATAGTCCTGTGCTGTGTATTTCATACTCTGGGATGTGTTATCTCCATGGTCGCTCTGGTCCTGGTATTTTAAATGCTCGCCTAGTGACTTCTCCATCTCCCCCAGTTGTGCATTAACGTCCTTCAACTTCTTGCCTGTTTGATACCAGAACAGTGGCTTCTGAAGTGTCAAACTGGTGCAGGATGCTTCTTTCTGATATTCGTCTCTAACAAGACAATCTGTCATTATGTTGTCAGCTTCGTAAATTAGGTCTCTCAATCTAATCAAAATGGCCTTGACAACTTTCTTCTTTTCCTTGAGGTTCTCTGTGTCAGCAAGCAGGGCCTTTGTAAGGTCTAGCCTGGTCTTCATCAATTCAAACTGATCTTTGAAGTCAAGTGCAAATCTAGCATGTTCTTGCAGAGCTGTGAACACTTGTTGTGTCAGGCCTTGAAGCATAGCATCTACTACTGCCATCTTCTTGTATTTTACCTGTAGAAGAATGTCTTTTTATTTATTTATTCCATAGTCATCCATAATGATAAATCACGAATGCGATACAATCGAAAGCGTCCTACAGACCATATAGATTTTAAACTTCATTCCCATCTTTAGCCTTCTGAAATTCGAACATTTCATCAATTACATGCAAGTAAATCATAGAATTTCTATTTTCTAGTCCTTGAAAAAAACATTTGATTAGAAAAATGGAAGGCACGTCCAGTTTAAGCAACTACCTACGTTGGCAAATTGACTCCATGGTTCAACGCAGGAAACCTTATCTGATCACTCGTAACTCAACATAACAAATGAACAGCCTTTAAAAGAGAAATTGAGTTAGAAATGCTTACCGATGGCTGCTTATAGATCTTGAATATTCAGGGCGGAAATTTAAATCCTGAAAGGACAGAAAAAGTATATCAATCAAAGAACATACGGTAGAAGTGAGAGCATACTTAAATGGCCTGAACCATGAAGACTAAGATGGTCATGAGAGTAAGACTTACCGATGGCTGCAAGTGGCGGAGTTCGTTTAGCTGTGACCAAAGAACTGTAAGGAACTACCGAGAGAAGCCATACCATATTCCAAGCATTGGAGATTAGAATAATTTTGGGGTCATCGATGCTAATATAAAAGGGCTGAGGTATAGATGCTTTGTTAAAGCCACTTTCTTTTTTTTGGCAGATAGCTGAAGTGGGGCAATTATAGCGAAAAAATAGAGGGAAAATAAAAAAGAAGAAGACAGATAATGGGGCCACCACTAAAAATAACCTAAGTCATGTTTGATGGATTCCACAACATTTATTTTAGACTTTTCAAGAAGATAAATTCCCTTCAAAATTATTTTTCTTGATGTTCCTGGTAGATATTTAAGAATAAGGGAATTAACTAAATAATTTTCTATTTTCCACCACTAAAAATGACCTAAGTCATGGTTGATGGGTCCCACAACATCTATTTTAGACTTGTCAAGAAGGTAGATTCCCTTCAAAATTATTTTTCTTTATGTTCCTTGTAGATATTCAAGAATAAGAGAATTAACTAAATAGTTATCTATTTTCCACCACTAAAAATGACCTAAGTCATGTTTGATGGATTCCACAACATCTATTTTAGACTTTTCAAGAAGGTAGATTCCCTTCAAAATTATTTTTCTTGATGTTCCTTGTAGATATTTAAGAATAAGGGAATTAACTAAATAATTTTCTATTTTCCAGCACTAAAAATGTCCTAAGTCATGGTTGATGGATCCCACAACATCTATTTTTTAGACTTGTCAAGAAGGTAGATTCCCTTCAAAATTATTTTTCTTGATGTTCCTTGTAGTTATTCAAGAATAAGGGAATTAACTAAATAATTTTCTATTTTTGCAATATTGTGTCCTTTGGATGACTAAATTAATGTATCTGATTTTATTTTGTTGTCTCTCTCAATTAAGTTAAGAAAACACACATCCAAAAACTTGGTGAAAACAAGAGCCAGCTTTGTGCATTAGAATCTGTAAAGAAAAGTCTACTATACTTGGCATATACCTTTTCTTTTGAAGGACAAATCCCATCATCTTAAACCCATTTGTTTTTTCCGGGGGCCAAGATGTTGTCCACGATACTTGTGTTTGCCAGCTTAATTTTTTTCTTAATTTTTTTTTATTTTTTTGGCAAAAGACGTACGTTTTGGGGCATCTAAAAAAACAAGAGGACTCTATTTATCGTACCAGAGGGAGTATTTTTTTACTCCAATATTTTCCAAGAAGATTCCGATAAAAAAGACCAGGGACATCAAGGAATAAAAGAAAACAATGAGATAAATATCCATAAATATAGAGAAATTGACAAACCACACAATCGCAAGCTATATCGACCATCAGGTCTTGCAGGACAGACTGCAAATCGTTCCACGGTATTGATCTCTTTGAAAAACACACAAGGACTTCAAGGAAAAGAAACCAAGGAGATAACTATCCATAAATGTAGAGGAACTAAACAAAACACACAGCCACAAGCTATATATATCGACCATCCGGTGACGCAGGACAGACGCCAAATCATTCCGAGGTATTGATCTCTTTAGAAATATCCTCAAGGGTTTTTGAACGTTCAAGTACAGCCACAACCTGAGACATTGTAGGCCTGAGAGAAGGTGATTGATCGGTGCACATTATTGCCAGGTTCAAGGCGATCCTTGCTTGTCCGCTTTCACTACTAGTGCCCAACCTTGTGTAAACTAGCTGCTCAAGTTCTTGCTTCGCATGCAACTTACTGGCCTGCATTTATGTGAGAACCTATAAGCAATAAGTCCTCAAAAGAGTATCATATCTACTTACTTTTACTCCCTATTAATGTCCGATCGATGGATACTAATAATACTGAAACATCCAATCCTAAATTACGAGTTTCTTGAATACATCAATTGGATGATGGTTGCTATGAGACCGGAAAATATCAATGGTAGATTCTTCTTTTTCCATTTTTAAAGACAAAGCATTGAAGCGGGTACTTAATTTTTGTTATTTTGACAAAAAGTTTAATTAAAGAGAAACTGTTTCTAGCTCTTACCGTATCTAGAAGAAAAACAGAGTTTTCGTCTCCAGTAGAATCTGCATTATTTTTCCCACTAACGATTTCAAGAAGAAGGATCCCAAAACTGAAGACATCGACCTTGACAGTCATGGCTCTCCGGGTTGCATATTCTGGTGCCATGTATGAACTGAAATTGCAAAGAAATGATAGATTAAATAGGGAACCCAATTTCTTTCTCTAAGCAACCTGGTGTCAACTATCAGCCGAAAAGTCAAAGTTATTGAACCCGGTTCAGGTCACGAATTAATTAAGTGGTTAACTCATGTTCAATTCAAAATGGAATTGTTTTAAGTGTTTTTTTAAATTAAATCTATATAAATTTTTTTTTAAATCAAATCAAGTTTTAACTAAGTCCTGAGTTAGCCTACTAAGTTTATTAAATTTAACAGA
Source organism: Populus alba (assembly GCF_005239225.2). Classification (NCBI taxonomy): domain Eukaryota; kingdom Viridiplantae; phylum Streptophyta; class Magnoliopsida; order Malpighiales; family Salicaceae; genus Populus; species Populus alba. The sequence continues at coordinate 1,352,851 of NC_133289.1, read as the reverse complement.
ATTAACTCCTATCGTATTTACTTTAAAACCCGACCGAGACATCTTTAATAACAGTATGAAAAGGTGCATTACTATGATGGGCACCTTTCCAGTATTCAGAATTAAACTTCATAGAGGAAAAAAAATTGTAAGATAATTTTATACTTACAGTTGTTTTCCTGCTCCAACTGCAATATATGGATTTCCCTCCTCGTAAAGCTTTGCCAATCCAAAATCTGATATTTTGGGATTCAAACTTGCATCAAGCAGAATATTAGTGGATTTAATGTTTCGGTGAATTATTTGTGGTTTCCTTTCATGTAGATACTTCAAACCCTTTGCTATTCCCCTGCAGATATTAAATCTTTTTTGCCAATCAAGTTGCACTTTAGGATTTGAATCTGCAAATAACCAAGTCAATACTCAATCTCTCTCTCACACACACATAGAGATATAAGTTAAATTTTGTGTGAGGACAAAAAATGGCTTCAATTCAGTTATGTCATGTTCTTCATTAAAATTGTTTTGATTGATCCACATATAAACAACTATATCATTACCTGTGCTTTTTTGAATTGTTTGTGGATTCCATCTCAGTAGATTCTTCAAAGCCTTCGCTATACCCTGGCAGATTGTAGATCTTTCCGGCGAATCGAGTTCCTCTGTAGAATTTGTACCTGCAAATCCCCATGGCACTAGTCAATATCATGAAAAGGATACCTCATCTATGGTTTTATAATATTCTTTCATGAAATGAAACATATCAAATAAATCCTAGCTACATAACAGAAGCAACATGGTTATCAACACTGGGATTGAAACTGAGATAAAATAAAATAAAATTACCAAATAAAACTTGTCCAAGTGAGCCATGTTTCATGTATTCGTAGATGAGCAAATGCAGGTGCCTTTTGGAATAACTAGCAAGCAATGTAACAACGTTGTCATGTTTCACGTCCAAGGCCTTCTTAGCATAAACTTCGCTTGCTATTTCATCGACTGCTTTTGACTTTGGGTCTAGCTTCTTCACTGCTACTGTCAGATTTGGCAGGTCAGCCTGCATTCTCCACATGAAGAACCGAAGAGGAATCAAAGAAAATAAAAAAAAGTATCCCTTCAAAGACAAAAGTTCATGAGCAAGAAAAGATTTTAACCTTGTATACTATCCCAGAACGCCCCCTGCCAAGCTCGTTCTCGGGGCTAAAATTTCTAGTTGCATCAATGATCTGTTTAAGGGTGAAAGGTTTACCTATGGCATCATTTATATATACAGAATCACGAATCATAGCTTTAACATACAATCTTTGGAGATGCTGTAATTTCCCCAGCGAGGTAGGAATCACACCAGTAAGCATATTGTTGGATAGATCACTGTTGTGGCAAGATGATCAAACCTCAATTTCCATCATTGTGACCATGTTTAGCTCAACAAGCACAGCACACGGCACCGTAGTGTATGTACAGGTCATGCAATGAGATGGAGTGATGGTACTTACAGTATTTTCAAGTTCTCAAAGTCACCTATTGAATCGTAAATCTGTCCTTCTAACTTTTTGCCTGCCAAATTTCTGACATAGAAATTAAAGTGATTCACAAAAAGAGGAATATTTTTTTATAGGTTTCATGTAAACTTTCTCTTAATTTCTCCTTCTATTGCTTGATTTTGTAAATAACGAACTGATTTTATAATCAAGTCTAGGACATACATTTCAGTGACGGAACAATTTTCATTGCTGTTAGCACAGGAACATACAATCTCCGCATCCTCTTCAGTGGTCTGCAAACTCCTGAGAAGGAGTTGAAGAGCATTTGCTGCCAAAGGTTTCAACACACAAAAGTTCTTTTGATTAAATCCAAAAAAGATATTCTCATGTTCAAGATAAAAATACTTAATCTACATTAATACATAGATGGAATAAATTGATCAAGAATGGAAACTTTGAGGACCACATAAGTTTGAATAGAGTGTTTTAAATAATGATTTCAATCTAAAAGTTTATATGAAATGAGGCTTTACAATATAGCTTTACAATATAATTTTATATTATACTTTCATAAACTACAGGTGAAAATACTAATTCTCAAATTGCTATGCCAAATAGTCTATGATACTATATCAAAATAACTCTTAAAATAAAAATTTATATCATTAAATGAGACTTTAGATTTATATTTCTATCTAATTTTATATTATCTTCTTAATCGACTTAATTCTAAGAAACTTTTTAATCTTCTATCCCCATGCTTTAACTCTATCCTACATCAATTAGTAATTAAAGTTTGGTGGGGGTTCAATTCTAGATAACAACTAAACATATATTCAGCATCTTCGAAAGAATAGAAGATCGATTAATTCGTACCTTCAGAAGCTGTATGGATACAATTATTTGTAGTACTGTTATCGCCATTAGCAGCAGCAGCTTTAGTTCCAATATTGAAAGTAGTGCCAGTGCCAAGTTGCCATAGAAGAAGAGAGACGAGGAGGAGAAGAAGTCTATTAATGAGTATTACTGACAATTCAGAACCCATTAGTTTCGACATAGCAGTAGTACTTCTGCTGTGCTTTGCTTGGTGAGGGTGCATGTGCCCCTACTCGTGTTCTTATATATAAATGTACATGCAGAAAAAAGATAAAACACATTGTGATTCACAACTGTGTTGTCAAAAGAGAGATTATCAACAACTGGCAATCAAATGCTTTGTTCTCTTCAACAGCTTTGTTGCTTTCCTCTTCCTGAAGTAATCTTCAAAATTCAAAGGAATGATATCATCTCACTACGACAAGGTGGGGAAACAGGGACTGATGGGCTATTGGATAACGACTAAAGAGGAAGATTTCTTTTGGAAAGTAACCAAAGTAATTGATTCTGCATACAGTAATGCCTTTTGTGTTCTTCACTATTATTTGTATTTTGTTCCTTGAAATCGGCTCTTGTTGCGAAGCACAAAAATAACAAAGACGAAAGATAAAAAGAGAACGACAAGAAAAAGTGCACAAACGAGGTGATAAAAAGAAAAAGAAATGGAATCAGCTGATACTTAAACAGGAAGATCCGGGACAATTAAAATCTCAGAATTGTACTTAATTGATTAATTAAGTAGTGGGTCAGGAAAAAAGGTGTTGTTAAGTCACTTGTTAATGGGTTATTTACTGGTTGTTGATGATATTTAAATTTGCTTTTCTGAGAATTTGGAATACCTTAAACACCAAGCCAATGCTGGAGAAGGAATCAAAGAAAGGCAGCGAAAAAGGAAGCAAAGCTGCAGAATTTTGCAAAGACAAGAAAGGAAAAAGAAAAAAATGCAGCGTCAAACTTACCAGTGGATCATGCGAAACACGTTGGCCTCAGCAGTGTACAATATAAATCACATAACTCAAACGAGGGTGTCCACTCTCTGGGGCTATATATAATTCCAAAAAAAAAAAAAAAATTAAAGAGTAAAGAAAAAGGCATTACATATTCTTCCTTTAAACTTCACTAAGAAGATTCAAATATAAAAGCCCAAAGACATCAAGGAAATTAACAAAAAGATGGGAAAAACAATCCAAAAAGATGGGAAAAAACATCAAGGAAACTGACTTTTATTAATTAAAAGCACACTGCTAAATTCTTGGGTATTTTGAAATACTCTTCTCACTTATATATATATATATATATATATATTATTATTTTCTTTCAATATTTTAATTTTTTTAAAATTTTAATTTTTTTTTGTTTACGTGGGTCCCAAAAATTAGGTAACAAGAAGAGCCTAACGACTACTAATGGTTGTTATTACAAAATTCTACGGTGGAATCCATGATGGTACGGAGCAAAAACAAAAAATCATTGGGTTTTTGACTTACAAGGTTCTACCCTAAGAATGTTGTATTAGACGTGTTCATGGTCACAAATGGTTTCTGATTGAGAAGGTTCTGCCTCGAGAACATTATAATACTCCGTATGTATTTATATAAACATTTATGCAAAAAAAAGATGAGTAGCCTTCTAATTCCCCCACAGTACGTACTCTGTGTGTATCTTGATGAACATACATGCTGCACAAATGATTATCTAATACTCTGTGTGTATCTTGATGAATATTATAAATAGTTAAGAAGATGAGGGCTACTAAGAAAGATTACATGAAAAATTAAAAAATATTAAAAAACAAGGAATCTGACTAGTTAGTCCATACGTTGTTGTTCTCTTTTAACTTTTTCTCTATTTTCGTCTACACGCGAAGGTGGGAACTGGGGACTGATAGACTAAAGCGAGGAAGACAAAGTAATTGCTTCAGCATAGAGCAATGCCTTTTGTATTCTTTGTTTTTTTTTTTTTTTTATAAATTGTTTTTTGTATTTTGTTACTTTCAATAGTCTGATTCTGATTTAAAAATATCACAGGAATAAAGAGAGAATACAATGATAAGAAAAGTGCACAATACCAATGAAAAGAAAAAAGAAAAAGAAAAAGAATGACTAACAATAATATATAAATCTATCGATGATTATACATATATAAAAAAGAAATGGAATCATGAAATACTAAAGTATTGTTTTTTTATTTATTCCCATAAGATTGGGAACAATTAAAATTTGAAATTGTATTAAATCAAGGATTGGAGGGTGAATGGCTAAAAAGCTCCACATGCCCTTCGCCATGTTAATCTGGTCCAATAACTCCTTTACAATGAATTTGATACAATTAACCCCTCGGTCTATTTTTCGGTTTGGTAGACCACATCTGGCTGCTGATCTGAATATCATCATCATGGCATGTGTCGTCGATCAGAAACAGGAAATTAAAAACCTAAAGAATAAAAGAAAACAAGTTGACATAGTAATTAAGACCGATTTGACATAGCTGATCACAGCCAAGATCAAGCAGCTTAATTAAGAAGCTTAAGCAGTATATCAAGACGTTATGGTAATCTTGTGCCAAGCTCCCCCAAACATGAGGAAACTAACCAAGTGCAACGAAATCAAGATCGATGTGAAATACTTGCAAACTCTTAATTATCCTCATGGATGGATTGACCAGCCCTCGAATGAGTTGATTTAATGACACCAAAACTAGGAGTTGGGCATTCCGGCTTACACAACACATTCATCGGTCACAAAATCTCATATATCGATTTAGATCAAAGGGGAGTGTTTTCTTGTTTCTTGTTTTTATTTTTCTGAATTTTTTAAACCAATGAAAAACAAACATCCTAATGTATTATTACATCAATTAATAAAAACACTTGAGATCATGGTTTCAAACATGCATGCTTGACTTGACGCTGATGAGCTGCCTTTCGTAGATGAGATATACATCGCTCGGGCTTCAAAGGTACCATTTTCAGGTGGCAACCTCGCAATTCTTGATAGCTGGCCCACAAAAAACAACACCATCACTTTTGAAAGTCACTCTTGATAATTGAGTGAATCACACCACAATTATTTTAAGAATTCTTCAGATAGAGAACTAATATTACCTTTGCTTCAGTGCCCACTGCGCAATTTTCTGCCTCCTATCCAGCCCATTCTCAAGGAGAACGCCAACAACAACATGAGAAACAAAAGACAGCCTATTGTAATCAACGCGATTTCCCAACGATGTAGTTTTCTGGAAACTTCAGAAACATAAAAAGCTGCAGTTGTCAACCATGCATTAAATTATTCTCACTAAAATTCTAAAACCTGGTCTTGATCCCAAGGCTTGAACCAAGGCGGTCAGTTGAGAAAGTTGAACTTTTTAAAAAACAATGTTGTGTCATGCTCTTTTTTGAAAGAAAAATCTGGGTTAACTTTACTGATCTGCAACCGGGCCTTAGGCCAGGACTACCCGTGTTTCTAAACTACGATTCTCACAGCATATAAAGAACTGACTAACAGAATTCTGCAAGGTTTTAACATAAAAAGGAATAGTAGCTTCCTACCACGAGTGACGGAAATAGCTTCTATGAGAGGTCCATTGATACCAGGTGGATTGTACAGAGATCCTTTGCCTGCCCAGAAAAGCTTGATCTCCAACGAACCTTCATTTATTTTTAGCTGGGAATTTTAGCTTTCTTACTTCATTTTGTAGTTCAGGGATTTCCTTTATGTTGAGATCTTTCTTCACCAACCGTCCCTACAATCAAGATTTCCTTAAGAATGTGATATGAGTACATTAACTGGCATTCTGAAAAGTGAAATTCTTACCTGAATATAAACATCAAACACCCGTTTCCCTGTTATGCTATGATCTTCACCCTTTGAATACAATGTTTCAGAAAAATGAAGGGTCACAATGTACTTGCCTTTATGTAAGCAGAGCCCATAATACATTAGAGAAACCGGAGCAAGGCGAAAATCATTATCTATCTTTGTCTCAGGAGTACAATCTTTACATGTTGAGTTTCTTACTAAAGTACTGGCATTGACTGTTGCCCAGAGGTAGTCCCCAGAAAAGCTATAAGCCCAATCGTCAGATGGACTGAGATTAAAACTTGATGTTGACGTGTCGTTGTGATAATGATCCTTTCCCACGTTAAGCTCCTCACCACCACAATTTATAAACAACGAATTATCTGCAAGTAAACTTATTTTCAGTACAACCCATAACAAACTCAACCAGCATAATTAGAACGTAAAAATTCCCTATATATGTTAAATTATTAATGCACTTAAAGAAGATTCTAGAGATCAATTCTAGAAATACTACAAACTACAAGTTAGTGCTAAGCTACGGTATGAAAGTTCTACAGAAATCATACAAACACTAGGAATGTTCTAGGAAAGAATGAATGCTTGTCCATAATTCAAAGAACTATAGAACTTTCAAGTGTATTGGCTAAATTTCCGGCTAAATTTCCAGCAAGTTCTATGGCTGGAAAGTTTATCTAGATTTAAAAGACTATAAATAGCCATGCAACCATTATTTGTTAAAGCAAGCCATAAAACTATGCTAAGTTTAAAGCCTTTGTCCTAAAACTTTCCTCCTTGTATGGTATCTTCTATCAACAAAGTTTTTGCTTTGTGTATCCCATATTTTCAACTATTTTTAGACTATATATTAAATCCTTTTTTTTTTTTTACCAAACTACCACAACTAAAAAACCTTAACTATCAAAATACCTTCATTTCAATTTCTAATCACTAAAACCTTTAAACTACCTCTCAAACTTCCATAATCTTCTAACAATATATCTATATGTTTATCTATCTATTTATCTATTTATGTGAACTTGCGCATGTGCATGTACATATTATGAGTATTTAAGTAGTATTTAATCACTGTTTCGATACATAAAAAATTAAGATTAAAATAGTAGGAATAGAAATGATATGTCTCCATATACTTTATACTTTTAAAATATAAAAATTCACTCTAAAACTATCTAAAAACAACTCACGGAATTTGTTTTTATGTCTTCTATATCTTTTCCTTCTATCTAAAACACTATAACCAAATGCAATTTTAATTTTAACATTCCTTCTTGACAGTCCTGTTCATACTCTTTTCAAGGACTAATTTAGATAAGGAATTGAACCACAGGCCTTTAGTGGTAGTGACCCCTTCCCACTTGCAAGGAGGCCACCGTTTTCAAACCACCTTTTTTTTTTTTGAGTTTGGGCATAAAACTGTCCTTTAGGTCATGGTAGCCTATCAACTAAGCAATCCAATCTCTGTCATGGTAATACAAGTCTCTTTCTCCATAAACCACTAATTGCCATGGCTAAACTCTTAGACTATCTGGCTATGGACTGCTGGGTTCATTAAAAAAATATATATGGAATTCCAATTGGATATGCAGAATATGCCACTACTTAATTTAGCTTTCAAAGAATGAACATACGCTTTCGATAGCATTTTTCCGTCTTCATGTTATCAATAAATGACCTAAGAAACACGAAAGTTAATTTGTTAGAATACTTCAGGATCACTCTTCTTGAAAGAATGATGATACCACACATACCTAGTCGGGAGTCTGGAAAAGCACCAATAACATCATGAAATCAGATTAAAACAAAAATCAGTGAGAAACTTTCAGAAGTGATTTAGAAGTCAATAAAATTGTCACATATATAATGCAAAATAGATACGAGTTTTGTCCAATCCCTTACATGTTTACAGCTGCCAATCCAGAGCATTTTTCATTTGTACATTTCACATTGAAGTTATTATATGAGAGATCTCTGCCACGTACCAAATAATAAAAATGATTAGAGTAATATAAAATTATTTTTGAATTGAGATATATTTTTTTTAATATTATATTAAAATTTTAATAACCAAACAGTTATAATTTAAAATCTCACATAACAACCTAAACTTTTCCATTTAAAGATAGCAAAATGTTTAGGCATGAAAAAAAAATAGATGAGTGATTTTCTCCTCACCTACTACATGTTAGAGAAGAATATAGATCATCTCATGAGACCTCAACCTACTAACTTAAACTTTTGGATTAAATTGATTCTTTTTAAAATGATATTAGAGTTTTGATGACTAAGCAGTCACGGGTAGTGTTAATTAGCATGTGCAAATTTCAAGTCTAAAGATTTTTTCCTTGAAGGGATGTGTTAGAAAATAATATAAATCATATACTGAGATCTTATCTAATATTTTAAATTATTGGGTTGAGATGAATCTTTGACACTACAGCGGCAAGAAGAAGGACAAATTACATTGTACAAATAAGACATTGCTAATGTGCTCTAGCAAACTTTAAAAAGGATATTACATCAAAATTGATAAATGGTGAATTGTGGGTTTCACATGTTTTAGTAAGGGGTTAAGCATGAATAAATTTATTTCAATATCTGTGCATGGAAATTTTGTATGAATATAGTTTTCCAATTATTGTTAAGTACACATTGATTTTCTATGATTCCAAAGATCTTCTACATGAACAAACTATTGAAATTCAAGGAGGCTACGGGTGACTGATCAATCAAATGAAATGAAATCTTTTTGACGTTATTGAATCATATTTCCATAACTTAAGTAGACAATTGCAAATAAGCTTGCAGAATTGGATGCTAATCTACGATCTTACGCTTTAGGATAGGAAGATGGCTTCGGCTTCTTAGTGATCCAGGAAGGAAGCTTAGTAAGTTCGTTGCTTGTTAAAAATCTAAGCAGGAAACACCAACCCATTAGAAACACTGGTTGGCGAGCTGGTTATGTTATATATAAGAAGAAATTAAACACATACAACTTATTCAGTTTCTGAAATGATTCTGGAACTCCACCACTTAAGTTGTTGAAGCTCAAATCACTGCAAGACAAAGCAAAAAACGCATCAAATCTTGGTTCGATACTAATCAACATTGATAACTTGAGATAGAATTTTATGTTGAAGTTTTGATGCCCACAGACTAAAACAACTCAGCATTATTATGAAGAAGGTACACGTACGTACAGGTATGATAATTCAGGCCACTTGCCAATGTATTCGGGTATTGAACCATTAATTTCGCAATTTCTCAGAACTCTGCAGAAATAATTGAAGAAGTAAGGGAGTCTATATTTGTAGTCAACAACTTAAATTTGCTAGATAATTTTTGTTTTTTAAAATATATTTTTCGGTTCATGGAAGGATCTAATGGTTCTTGAGCGACACAAAAAGAGGTAGCTCTCTCACTTTTTAAATCTCATCCCTCCTTTTTCAGGACTTGAACTTCTGGTCTACTGGTGGAAATCTCAAGCTTAACAGCTGAACTATACCTTGGTGGACAAATGTAATAAGAATCGCTAAGGTAAAACTTTTGGCTCCAATGAAGAAAAACGAATACTCACAAGTAAATCAAACTTTCAGGTATTACTTCACGTTTTGGGAAAGATATTCCAGGATTACTTACGTCACTGACCAACCTGGAATAATTGAACAATACTTTAGAATTCATTAATAAGAAAACAGCATGTTTCATTTGTATCTGAACATGTAAATAAAAAAAAATGCATGTCATCACAGCACTGCACATACAATCTCTGTAATTTTGGCAGACTAAAAGTTTCTGCAGGCAGATTCCCTTCAAAATTATTTCCTATAAGAATCCTGAAAAGTACACAATGGACCGGTCAGCTAAATTCACCAAATTGTTTTGCTTTGTAAATTTAATAGACTATAACATTTAGCTTTGCTATCATTTGCAGAAATATATATTTATATATATATACAAGTCAAAGAAGACTTACAGTTTAGTGAGGTTGACCCAATTTCCAATATAACTAGGCATCTGACCAGACAAATAGTTTCCACCTACTGCACTGCTTTGGCCCAAACCGTAAAATAAAATAATTAAAATAGCAATAGAAAAAAAAAATTAAAGAAGGAAAACTCACAAGGTTTCCAGATGGATAAGTTTGTCAAAAGTCTCAGGGATCCTCCCAGTAAGTTTGTTTGCTGTCAAGTAGCTGGAAAAAAATTAAAGCTGTCAGGTCAAGGCCAAAGATAAGACAAAGTATTATAATTAATCTCTTGTCATTTTTTTTTTGAAATTGGTTCAGCCCTACATTTTGTTGTCAAATGTCAAACAATTATGGAACTAGTGTTAGTAATTAGTATGAAATAAGGTAGAGGAGTCGTATGATCAGATAGAAGTTGAGGGGCTACTCTTTCTTCTCTTGGGATATTTTTAAACTCCAAATTTTCAAAGGAGAGTTTGAATATGAGATCTCCTTGAATGTGCAAGGCTCACCGCTACAAGGCCAGAAACCTGTAGGTAATCCTTCCTCATCTAGTATTAATCAAGGGGTCATGAGGTCGACTTCCCCGTGATTATGAACAAAAACATAAAGAAAAAGAAATTTACAGGTGTTGAAGATTGACCAAATTCCCAAGCTCCTCCGGAAGTTCGCCATCAAGATTATTGTCATCCAGATTCCTTTTTCCTCCAAGTAAACAGACAAAAAAGTGGATTATTCATAGTACACTTGAAAGTGAAACTAAAAAAGTGGTGAGTCTACTTTTCTTACAAAAACTGAAGAACAGACAGTTCTCCTAAGTCTACGGGAATATGTCCTGATAACGAGTTACTGTAAAGATCCCTGCAAATCGAATGATATATTGTGTAAGAGAAATCAATAGGAAATCATGTAGAATGAAAAAAGCAGTGAAGATCAGAATTATCCTTACAGAATATTTAGGGAAGATAGTGTGCCCAAAGCTTCAGGTATAGTACCATTGAGGAAGTTTAGGCGGAGAATGCTGTGACAGGAAGATGAACAGATATTAATATACATTGTTTAATCCCATAGCTTTGATCTATTCTTTAATTGTTCTATCATGAGATTTTCTTTTTGCTTTTCTGCCAACTAAGAAACAAATATCAAACCAAATTTCCCTTTTTCTTTATTATCTGAACATACAAGCAGGAAAACTTCATACAACTTCTAAGAACCCAATCTTCATCCGACGGGTTGCACAATTGAAGGAGCATGAAATTTTGTTTCGAAAAATTCCTAGCAGTTTGGGCACCCAATCAACTAGGATGTTAAAATCCTAGCCCCTCAACACCAGATCCTTCTCTTCCTCAAATGAAGCGGAAGGAAAAGACAACAAACAAACACATAATATATTTAATTATGAGCAAAAAAAGCTGTAGATATGAATCCTAAAATTCATAGCTTTATTCTCTTTAAAATAATACTGAAAAAGTTTGTCTGCTAAAAAATTTTATAAAATTTTAAATAGATCAGAACCCTATCTTAATTAGAAAACGAATAAAAATCTGAAAATAAAAAGGAAATAATCATAAAATCCAAGGGAATAAAAAAAAAACAAGAAAAAAAACAAAATTGCTCAAGTTGGAGCTGTGATGAGATTTTTGATATCTCTAGATCATCCTCTCTTGAGTGACCAGATCTAATGGTTCATGTAAATTTTCAAGAGACCAACACTGGACCAGACTGCTCCATACATAAACTTAACTATACATAGACACATGGAATCACGGTCACTCCATCTCTCTTTACACACACACACTCCTTTTACATGTCGTGATGTGCTTAGTTTTGAATGTCTTTATGGGTTTATGGTATCATAAATCTAGTGATTTTTGGTATCTATTGTCATCGTGTTCTGCATATTTTTGTTTGTATTCACCTTTAATAGATGTTGTTATGCTTTTGTTTACACACACTCCTTCTACATTCACTAATTTAAGTATCAAAGGTTGCCTATACCAATAAAGGACTTGTTTGGATGGAATGAATACCAATTACCAATCCAGGATACATGATGTAGTTGAGAGTAAGATACATGATGTAGTTGAGAGTAACAAGTGATTCTGAGAAATTAAATATGAATTTATCATAATTAGATAATGATTTGTCCCATATAGTTTATATGGATAGCCTAACAGATATATTTATGTACTGGGATGAGTCTAAACCCAAACAGAGGTTTGGTCACTCTAAACAAAAATAATGACTTAAAAATATCATAATTTTTTATATAACTGTTGGATCGAATTTAATTTTTTAATGAGTTTCTGGAGGTTATTTTCCTTACAGTAGCTCTACAGCGCTATACAAACCATCAAATCTTAAGATATAAAAAACCTCACCCTAGGGCCCTAGCTTGAACAATTTTGTTATTTTCCTTGTTTTTCTCGGATGTCCTTGTTTATTTTGTATTTTATGGTTATTTTCTTTGTATATTTATTTTGCTGAGATAGAATTTATATTCTATTTAAGATTTTATAAACCTCCTATAGAAACAAACTTTATAAGTAGTTATTATTTTTAAAGAGAATAAAACATTTAGAGTTCATATTTAGAACCCTTTTAGCTCATCAAATTTATATGTTTTGTATTTGTTTGTTGTATTTACCTTCTTCCTACATCAACACAACCATGTAAAATCCAGACTTGATCAATTCAAGATGAACTTTTGACAATAACAAACAAAAAACTGTCTGTCCCAAAGTATTTGTGCATGGGACAAGGAACAAGGACCTGATTGTAATGCTCGGAGACTCAGTTTCAACCCTCGTACCCTTGTCAGCACAAAGAGGGTAATGAATTACAGAAGATAAACGGGTGAGAAAGAATATTCCAATCTAGAATGCAAGGAATATAGTTGAAGAAAGAGAGACGTTTATAGCTCTATACCACTTGTTTTGAGTTTTGAATTTTTGGACTTTATAAGAAAGCATGAACAAGTACGCAAAGATTATAGTTGGACTTTTAATTTTAAACATTTTAATTTTATTTTAAATTTAATTATCATAAACTATTTTTTGTTAAATAATAGATTTCTCTGATCCGTTTTTTAGCCATGAATCTGAAAGGTAAAACAGGCTAATTGATTGATTGACATATGTTCATAACTGTCAAAAAAGGCTTCTGAAAAAAAAAATACCATAAACATAAGAAAGTAAAGATAACACAAAAAAAGAATAAAAGGTAGCAGAAGTTGTTCTGCTATGGCCCAGAATTCTTAATCATCATGTTTTTAAGGAGAAAGACTTACATGATGTTCAAGTATTGACAATCACTTATGCTGTCTGGTATAGGTCCAGTCAATTTATTCCTTGAAAGATCCCTGATTTTTAACACATTTTCCGAATGAAGATACGTAAATTTATGTAACCAAGACCAGAGGTATTAAACAAGAGGTAGCATATATACAATTATAATCATAATTAACTTACGTATTAAACAAGAGGTAGCATATATACAATTATAATCATAATTAACTTACAAATAGCGAAGCGATTGTAAACCTGACAGATTCAGAGGGATGGTACCATCAAGATTGTTGTCTGCAAGATTGCTGTTCAGGTGAAATTACCACACCAGAAGAAAAAGACTCTCAGTTAATTCCAATGGATACAATCATATGTCTCTATTGGCACAGCTTTTCTACATTAAATGAAAAATCCACCCATTATAATCACTAGATAAACTAGCTAGTATATTTGTACCAACAGTGTCATCTCCTCCTACTTCATTACTGCTAGCGATTTCTTATTATCCATCTTGACTGGCAAGAGCAGTTAGCAAAGGCTCATATTGATGGAGCAAAATTTTACATTTTTTTTTCAAGAAAGAATATTTGTTTTTCCGCAAGAGAATTCATGTTATCTAGAGAGGGCCAGTGACAAAAGAAAGAGAGTTAATCTTCCAAATCAAAGAATAGGATACAGCTCCTTTGAAACAAACTAGTGAATTACGTATGAACTAGCAAAAAACAACTAGCAGTAGAGAAGGACAAGGGAGAGGTTCAGTTTAGACAATTCTTCATTTGAACATATCATTGGCAATCCAGAAATTTGAGGAACATGAACTTAGAGTTGAAGGCGCAATCAAATCGCATCCAAGCAAGAAACTCATAAGTCTAAAACAAACATGATAAAAGAGACAAACTCGGCGAAAAAGGTTAATGCAGTTTGAAACGGAGAAAATTAATTAAACCCAAATTCAAATGGAAGCAAAACCATATAAGACTTACAGAATTCTCAGACTCTGTAACGTTGTCAGGCTAGGAGGTATAGACCCAGTTAAGAAATTGCTTGAAAGGTCCCTGATTTTTGCACAAAGTCATTGTACCATTAGAAATAAGCAAAGCTATGCCATCATTTATACATAAGAACCGCTAATCATAGCCTTAACATGCAAATTTATAAGACTCCGTGAATTCCCTAGCGAGGAAGCAATTCCACCAGAAAGATTATTACAGGTGTTTAGCTTAACAGGCACAGCATATAATACAGTAGTCCAATATGGGAATACTGAAAAGTGAGATGGAGTGATGGCAGTACTTACAGTACTCTCAAGTTCTTAAAGAGACTTATTGAAGAGTGAACAAACCCATCCAACATTTTGCTTGCCAGGTTTCTGTAAAAGAAATTGAAGTGATTCAGATAGAAAGGATTAATTTTAAGCAGGTTTCATGCAATCTTCATCGTTTCCGTTTCCATAGCTCTGTACATACATTGCAGTGACCCAACAAGCTGATCGGTTTTTGGTGTTGTCACAAGAACATCGAATCTCGGCATCCATGTTGGTAGAACAAATCGGATACGATAGGAGGAGCTGCGTTGTGTTCTTGGACTGCAAACTCTTGAAAAGGAGTCGAAGAGTACGTGCTGACCAAGGTTTGAACACAAAAAAAACTCTTTTTATCACATCCGACTAAGATCTTCTCATGTTCAAGATAAAAAGACTCAATCGACCTAACTATAAACATACATTATGGGTTAGAATGACCAAGATATGTAATTTACACAAGAAATGTTAACTAATAAAGTTAAAAGTGATGGATTGAATCATTAGACCTCAGCAATATTGCATATGCATATCCTTTTTTTTTATACTATATAAAAAGAAATCAAAGTAATAATATTTATTAGCATTCCCATTTCCTAGCTGGTCTCGGTTAATAGGGTTTCTTGGCGTGTGTGTGTGTGTAAACACTATATTCTATTTATTATGATAGGTTTCGTTTCTTAATCAATTTAATCGTGAGAAAATCTTTGATCTTCTATTTATCTCCATGCTTTAACCACATCCTTCATCCTTAAGGCTTTGTTGGGGCAAAATTGTGGAAAACAGTTAAATACATATTCAATCAAATATCTTTGAAAGAAAAAGAGATCGATTAATTTGTACCTTCAGCATCTGTAAGGGCACCAATTGTAGTGTTATCACCATTAGCTTTAATGTTTGTAGTGCCATTATTGACTTTAACCCCGTTGCCAAGTTCCCAGAGAAGAAGAAAGTTGAAGAAGAGAAGTCTAATAACTAGTACTACTGACAATTCAGAATCCATTTGTTTTGATTCAACTCCACCTCCCTAATGTGCTTTGCCCCGATTTCATATCCTCAGTGTGCCTTTATATAAACACAAACAAAAAAACTTATCTGAACAGGAAAAAAAGCCACCTCACTCCATGTGTAAAATGCCCCCTTTTCCCCATCATTGGAAGCCACCAGTTGGACTCGTGGATTCTGTGTTTCAGCTAGAAGTCGCGTTGAGCAAGCCATCCTGTCCATGTAGCAAAAAAAAAAAAGAAAAAATGAAAACAGAAGCTAGCTTGTGACAGAAAACAATGGTAAACTAATCAAAAGTGAGATGCCAAACCTATACATAGCAATATAATGCTTTGTTCTCTTCAAATACTTTGTTATTTTTGTCTTCCAGAAGTAATCATCAAATGAAAGAAATGATTCCACAACGTCAAGGTGGGGAGCTCAGGACTGATAAGCTACTGGATAGCAAGAAAAGAGGAAGACTTCTTTTGAAAAGTAACTAAAGTAATTGCTTCTACGTAGAGTAATGCCTTTACTTTCTTTACTATATGTATTTTGTTCCTTTAAATTGCCCCCGACTCCGACAGAAATAAATCACAAAGAAGAAAGAGAAAAGGGAAATGAGAAAACAAAGAAAGAAAGAATAAAAATGATTGAAAGAAAATAAATGGAATCAGCTAATTATATTAAATACTATCTTTTCTTTATTCCAATAAGATTGAGAACAATTAAAGTCTTAAATTGAACTTGATTTAATAATTAATCAATTAATGGCTCAGGCTAATTAAGTTGTAATTCTCATGGCACTTGTTAATGGATTAGTTATATTAGTTGGTGACATTTATTTATTTTTATAGGAGATAGTATTTAATTTGAATCTAAGAACAAATAGGTAATCTTGCATTAAAAACCTTTTTATTTAATACATCACAGCAAACCCACAATCCGAAATTCATGATATTTAATAATCTTTAGATTAGAAATTTAATCTTTCAAACAGTTTATAAGTTATTTTCAAAATAATTTTACTAATTATTGAATTTAAAAATATATTAAAATAAAATTCTCTATAATTTAGAACAGTAATTTCAGAACTTCGAAAATCCTAGTTCTATATTTCTCCACATAGTGAAATTTAAAGAAAACTAGAAAAAAAATTGAAAAAAAAATCAATTATAACTTAAGAATATAAGCTTCTCTTTCCTGCATGTATTTGCCCAAAAATAAATGTCTTAAAGCACTATTTAGTTTTTTGAATAACAATAAAAAATATATTGAAAATTAAGACCATAAAATTAATAATCAAAGTAAAATATAACATAACAAGAAAAAAAAACTAAAAAAAAAACTGATTTGATACAATAAAAAACAAAAAGAAATTATCTAAGATTTTGTATTACATATTAACAGATTTTAAAAGATGATTTGTTATATAAATAAAGTTTTTTAAAGCACTGCTTATTGATGACAGTACCGAAGATGAATGATTATTTTGTTGGGCTTATATTTAAGAGCCTAATCAATTTTAAAACGTTTTAGAGATGAAAGAAGGAAGAAAATATAAAATACTCTGAAGTAAAGGTCATATCAATTGAATAACTTACAGCTTCTTATCTAGCCAGGAAAGAATTGTTTTTATTTAAAATTTTAATTTGTAAGATGAGATATTAAAATATATTATCAAAATACAATAAATGATAGTGAGCTTAACCTGAAATTAACCTGAAATACAATAAATGATAGTGAGCTTAACCTGAAATGATAGGTCAACATTTCTGAAATTAATCATAGCAATGGATTTGATGAAAAGAACTTAACCTGCACGGACAAAGACAGGTTTGTCTATTGGAGGACACTAAGCTCAATTGAATAATCAGTTGTAGTCAAATGCTTCTCTACCACTCAAATGAATACCTTGTTTTTATATTTTAAAAATATTTTAATTTTAATTTTAATTTTAATTTTATTTATTTATTTTAATGTAATTTTTATAATATTTTTAAATTATTTTAATATATTAATAACAAAAATAATTTTTTTAATTTTAATATAATTGGGTTTGGATTAGATTGATTAATTTAACCTAAATTACTAAAAACTAGTTGAGTTAGAAAAAAAAGTATTAGATTAATGTTAATTTTTTTATTCAATTAAAAAACCCAGCTCAAATAAAACTTGTGTTTTCAGGATCAACTCGCCAAAATGAGGCCTGCTGCCAAGTGAGAGCTTCAATGCTTGTAAACCGAACAATTTCTGATGAAGGTAGAGAAGTCAAGTGTGGCTTGAATGATGCAAACAGGAGAATACAAGTGAAAGAAAGGAGACGAAATATGGTAATGGTCTCTCAAAAAAAGAAAAAAAAAAAAGAACGAGGGAACCGCAACGTCATGCAAGGTGCAGTATAATTGTAAAAGTTGTGGTAAGAGCAGCAATGCGAGTGATTCGATGTCATGATGACCAAAGACTCAATAAAACTTGGAAAGCATCACGCCTTTCTTAAAAGAAAAAAAAAATTGTAGAGCCAATTAATTAAAGTTTCTAATTCTTACATAGAAATGATTGATGTGAAGAAAAGAACATAGGGTAGTCCAAAACACAAGGAAAGGATAATTGAAGCTTAAGCCTCACTTCAAATTTCAGATTTTTCAACGTTTTTGAAAAATGGAATCCTCTGCTATGAGTAAAACTAGGCCTAGTGACTAGGTAGAAATATGACAACGAAAACCCAAGAAAAGAGAGCATATGGGCTAGACAAGTTCTTCTATTTGGAGAAAAGTTGGCCTCATGGACCTAATTTATGAACCCATTGAGCGTGCGTCTTTCCATTTGTACAAAGAAGAGTATATTGTACTTTTATTTAAATCCTCATAAAATTTAGGATTTAAATGTGTCCACTATTTATTCATGAAAAAAACATAACATATAGTTTACATCGAAATGAATGGTTCGTGTTATCCTTTTACTTTTTAATCTTTCATCTATTCTTCATGGGTTTTTCTTTTATATAATTTCAAGATGCTTGAATACTCCAACCATTCATGATAAGCAGAGGAAGAAAATATGAAAAAAATAAGAAATAATCTTACATTTGGAAACAATCACTAGATGCAAGATATTTTAGCTATCAAAGGAAGGAGCTGAAAAAAAAGAAAAAACTGTGGGTGGAGAATAAGAGGGCTGCTTTTGTCGTAGCAGCAGTACTCTTCTCTTTAGCTTGCAAACTGTACAATAATCTTCCTGTATTTCTAAGAGCTAAAGGGAAATTTCTACATCTCAGCTAAGTCCTACTGCTTAATTATCATCCACATTGCGTCTCTTTGCTTGCCATGAGACTTGACTTGAAAGAACCATCCATAACTATGTGCTACAGTTTGCAGCCATTAAACTTCTCCATTTGTCCCAAAAACATAAGCTCCTGCAGCAATGACATAAATTTAGAATCCCAAATTGTTTTTTCCCTGTGAAAAAGAAAAATCAACCTCAAAGAAATGATCGAGCTTACCTAGTGTAGGCATGAGAAGAGATAATGCGGCAATGCCAAAAATCTTAAGTGGCACGCCTGTCTTGATCATGTCTTTGATCTCAATATGCCCTGTAGTGAACCCGACAATATTTGAAGGTGTTCCAGTTGGAAGTAAGAACGAAAACTGGGCTCCGATTGCCCCAGGAACCATGAGGAGAAGTGGATGGATATGCATCGTCTTCGCAATTTGGATCAGTAGAGGAACCACAAGGGTGGTGGTTGAGTTGTTTGAAGTGAATTCAGTGATTGTGGCACTTATCAGACACACCATAGGTGCAATGGCTAAGTACGGTACCTCTTCCAAGAAGTCTAATGCCTTGGATAACACATCAGCCAGGCCGCTAGTCTTCACTCCATCGGCGATGGCGAAACCTGCTCCTAGCAACAACACAATGTTCCATGGAAGTTTCTTGCATTTGTTCCAGTCCATCAATTTCTCACCCCTCTGCTTCTTGTTTGGAATTATGAACAATAAGGTTGCCATCATAACCTTTATTTCATCATGTAAAAACCTTATTTCAATTCATTTATTTTGGTTATAATTGACTGTAACTTAATTAACAGTTAAACATATATAAACTACAAAAAAAAATCGAATTAATTTTTTCCAGGACTAAATTATACTCACACTAACGGTTCCATCGCCGGCAAGTCCATTGAAGAGAGCTCCCCAGCCAGGAATGTCATCTGTTATACTTCTTGTCATCCATAGGACTATTAGCATCTGCACTAACCATCTTTACAATATAAGGACATGCTAAACTTAATTAAAAGCATAGTTCTAAACCCGATCCAGTTTAGTAGCTAAATATAGTAACTTATCAATTCATAGCGATATATTTTATATCAAATTAAACTTTTTATTTTTACAAAAAAATTATTTTTATTTTTATTTAAATCGTAGTTTAAAATCTATATACTGACTTGCGAGTCAAAGTACCCAACCGACAACTTAGCCTTTAAAATAAATAGACAATTGGGTGTTATTGCTATGATTAGAGGTTGATTGTAGTACACAATAAATATAATTATGGATTACATAGTAGTTTAAGGTATTGTGCGGGAGTGCATGAGTCAGACCATATTTCTTAAAAAAATTTAAATTAATATTTCTTAATCAGATTTAAATATTTTTTAATAAAAATATTTTAAAAATCAACTTCTATTATATATTCCATGTACTCACCCCAAAAACAGCCAATACCATCTTTTCAGCAAAAGCCATCGGACCTACACACACCACATTTAAGATTAATCGTTGGCTTACAAAATTCATCAAAATAATTCTGCAATATTGAAAAGAACAAAAATCAAAATTTTGGGATCCTTACCTAACATTTCGAGCTCACTCTTGAGGTGGGCTTTGTCCAAATAAACAGAAAGGACCTGTCCTGAGCCCTTCGAGCAATACAGCAAACAAAGAATGGCCCACAAAGCAAAGAAAATCACCAAAGCTAAAGGAAACCCAAAGAAGAACCATGTGTTAAAGCTGATGGGATTTGCCTCAGGAAAATAGCTCTTCCACATGCCCACCAATATCAGATTAACGCCTGTCCCTGTCAAGGTGCTCATCCCTCCTATAGCTGCAGAATATATGACCCCAAGAACCACTGCTTTGCAGAATTTGCCCACAACGTTGGATTGAGTGGGACCCCTTGGCAGACGCTGTAAGATACCGGTGGCTACTGGCATCATTATAACAGCCGCTGCCACGTTGTGCATCCACATGCTGACAAAAGCTGTGGTGGCACAAATTCCAAGGAGGAGCAGTGGTGGATTCAATGGATCTCCACAGAACAGCATCGTTATCTGCATGCCCCACAATTGTAGTCAGAAAGTTCCTGGTGTACAGGAAGAATTTGTTTGCTTTTTGTAAAGGAGCAGCAGTGGTTGATTCAATGGATCTCTACGAAAATAATAATAGAAGATTTGCAAGGTGATGTATATGTTAATCAGTAGTACAGCTCAAATTCAAGCTCCAGAAGTTAGGTTTCACGTAAAGGAAAATTTCGAAAAGAATCATGATTTCCGATTTTAACTTACATTTAATGCCAATCTTTTGTGAATGTTATAATGCTCAACAGCAAGAGCAAGAATGAAGCTCCCAAGAACAAGAGCAATCACATCATCCATGAAAGATCGAGCAACACTGTCAGCAGAAGCAATTCCAAATAGAGGAAACAGAAAGAGAGGTGTCATGGAGGTGATGGGCATAGGCACAGCCTCAGTGAACCACCAAGAAAATATCCAAGCAAGAATAGCTAACATGTATATGCTTGTCACCGGAGCATCCAGCTTGACCAAAAGACATATAAGGGTGCACAGAAGGGGTCCTAGCAAGATGTAGAAATTGTTTGGTGTGAAGAGGGAAGTCATAGGAGATGATATGGAACTTGGTGACCTTTGAATTGGATCATGAACTGGGAGAAGTGGTGTCTTGGGATCATCAGAGTTGAGATTAGGGGTGTGATCACCGTTCATTTTATCGAAATGAACAAGGTGGGGATGATGATTTTGTGAGAGACTTGAGGATAGAGAAGAATGGGATATAAAAATGTTTCACCCTTGCGGCTATTTTTATACCATCTCATGAATTTGAGATGGAGGGAAGCAGCAGACAACTTCTCTTTTCTCTTTCGGCTTTTTTTTTATTTTTATTTTTTTGTGATTGGATGTTGCTTCATTAATTTTTAAATAATTTGTCACAGCTCATGTGATGATCATTTATGCACAACCAACATGACTAATAAAGACATTGCCAGATAAGAGTAAGAGTAAAATATTTTATTTTATCCCAAGTATATGGTGGCTATGCTGCCAACTAATGCTGCTTAATTTTGATGTGTATCTTATATTAACTAATTAAATCAAATTTTATCCAATCACTAATCCTTATTTAGTAAGGAGATCTAAATACGTTATTTTAAAATCTAGTCGGCTTCGACTGATTGACTTAGAATTTGGTTAATCTAAAATATGGACCGGTACAAATTAAAAAAAAATAATCCATATCATCATGATAAAAAATCAGCCATTAATATGTTAATTTGTTTGTTTAATTTTTTTTAAAAAAAGTTATTTTATTTTTTCGCACTTTTGACCCGTAACTACCTTGGGCCTTCCTCGATATTATTCTAAGAAAATACGCCACTCAAATGAAATTAAATAATCAACATTGTGATTCAGAATGTAACTAGCGGGGCTATAATTGGCCTCTAAAAGTCTTGTAAGTAACTCAATCCAAGGGGAAGTTTCTTGGTGAAAATGATGCGTCCACAATTATTGATATATCCTATTGAATGATGGTGTGCTTGTAATTGAATTTCAACTTGTTTTTTTTATTAAAATTTAATTTTTTATTATTATTTTTTAAAATAATTTTAGATTATTTTGATGTTCTAATATAAAAATATATATTTTTAAAAAATATATTATTTTAATTGAATAAAAAATATCTAATAAAATAACAATCATCGTTCACAAACCAATTGAATCCCAGGAAGAAGTTCGGTTATTTTGTATATAAAATAGCTTTCATTTTGAGAAGCCACGTGGATATCAGAAAATCCACAAGTTACTTGATTACTCCATGTGGCCCTTGCCAATTTTAATAATGATGTAAAGACATAAATATGTCCAGGATGGCTTCTGAAAAAGGTAGAAGGATATGGTTGTCTGATTTTGAGTGGATAAAGATAGCTGAGTCACATGTTATATGTGTATATTATTTCGTTCTTAGTATTTCGGAATATGACGTTTCAATACAGGTGGCAGTGTGGCCCCAATAAAATCGTCCAGATAAGGATTAGATTGCCCACGTAAGCCTGATTAGTCTAATGATTAAGTTATGAGATTAATTTATATGCCTAAGAGGTAGGTCTAATATTATTATCTCTGTAATTAACTTCTTAGATAATTGGAATCTTCAATCATGATTTTTGTTTTTCATATTGTAATCTTAAGAATTTTTTTTTTTTGAAAATACATGTGGAGTGGATTGTTTAATCTGAAATCTAATAAAAAATATATAATTTTTAGTGTAACAAAATTGATCTGAAAATATTTTTGGAATAAATTAAAGATGTGTGATTGCAGGCGGGTTAATATTAATCCAACGTAGCTTAGATTCTCATGTTTCTAAGTTTAATTTGTTCAATGAATGTTGATAAAAGAACAAAATAAAACTGATTTCTTCTTGTCCTTTACAATTAATTAATTAATTAATTATATTGACGTGACGAAAAAGAAAAGGAAAAAAAGAAAGACATTAGCAAACATTAAGCAACTCAATTTGTATTCAAATATCAGGAAAAAAAAAAGGGATTAATTTGAAGATTTCAATTTGGAAACCATCCTCGTACGTAATCGTTGAGGTTCATATGTAGTTGTTACTACCTCCCCTGCTAATAGACAAACGAAGAACCAAAAGGTCTGCATCACATCCCTTGCAGCTCATAAATGACAAAGAAGCTCAATTATAATTCGCGATTTGTAAGAACAACATGGCTCTCAACCAAGTGACCATCCAATAACAAAACTTTAATTTTAATATATGAAATTTAATTGGTTAGGTTATGAATTTATTTTTTTTAGAGATTATCAATTTAAATCTTATAAATTTAAAATAATTGAAAATTTATATAATTATTAATTTCAAAAATATAAAATTAATTGAGATATAAATACAAACACATATATTAATAATAAAAAGAAAAGGGTATAAATTATTGCAATTATTCAGGCACACATGGCAAGAACGTGAAAGAAAATGATAAAAGAGAAAGAGGAAGATACGTGTGTGGACTAGGTGATGCTGATGGAGACCGAGGATGGCCCATTTGGATTCAATAATGCAAGATCGGGAGCCCTCTTGAATCATTTGAAAGCGACACTCACCTCTTGCAGGGTCCATCTGTAATATTCTTCCATGAATTATTTCCAATCTTCTCACGTGGGATGCTTAATTTGCTTACCAAGGTAGCGTAACTCTAATTTTTACTCTTTATAATGTGTTTCTTCTCTCCTAATTTTATGAGTCAACGTACTCGCAATATCTCTTCACATTAATGGTGTGGACATTAAGATTATTCTAGTTCTAACAACGATATAAATGTGAGATATCAACTAGTATATCTATCCATGTCTTGGATGAAGACTTACCTGGTTTTATGTTAATTCTTAACATATTCTTTTAATTTAATCATCAAATCTTTAATACTATATTACAAAAAAACTATCTTAATAATAAAATTTAAATAGTTAGACAAAAAGTCATTAATGATTTTATATTAACTCTCTAACAACAAATTAAGATATTATTCATTGGTAATTATTCAAAAAAAAAAGAAGAAGATATTATTCATTGGAATTTTAGATATTTTCAATCTTCTTATGTTTGGAAATGGTTGAGATTAATTTTCTATCATTTGGTACATGAATATAAACAGGAAATATTATGTGCAGGGAAAATATAAGGCATTTAACTACTTTCATAGTTGATTTCCCTCTCATGGATCATGTTCAACTCAAACAAAATAAGTAAAGAAAAAAAAAAAATCAAAAGTACAAACACTAAAGTGCCGTTTGGTAACGTAGCTGCGGATGAGGTTCACTCACAGCCACACAAATTTTTATTTGGTTAAAAATTAAAACCTGTTTTTTATTAGTAGGGCCCACTCAATTTATAAATGATTATTTTTTTTTTTTTAAATTTTAATGAATGACAAGAAGTTTTATTATACTGGGCTGGATCCAGCCCAGTCCGGTTACTGGTTCAGACAAGTACCAGGTTTCGGCAGCGGGCACTCGTGAATTAATTCACGAATGCTCGCACAGTGCTTGGTTAATTAAATTTGCAAAACAGAGACGGAGAAGATGGCTTACCTGCTGCTGCGCTTGGAGACGAGGTTGGTGACGCTCGTTGCTGGGGAACTGGGGTTCCTCCTTCTGCTTTCTCCTCCCCTCTGTTTCTTCTTCTCTGTTGTTTCTCTTGGAGATAAGGCTTCGCTAGGCGTTGGTGTTTGACAAGGACTCGAACTCCCGGAGTCCTGTCATTGCAGGGGTCTGGGTGGCGGTGCCTTCCCCGTCTCTATGACCTGCCAATGGTGGGAACGGTCTGGGAAGGTGGTGATGGCGGTCGTGGAGACCAGTCATTGCACGCATGGGTGGTCTGATCGGCGTGTTTCCTTTTTTTCTTTTTGCAGGGAGTTTCCCCTGTTTTCAGAGGAAGAAGACGATGGCCAGAAATGAAAAACGGCGCCGTTTGTGGACTGGGCGGCCGTTTTCAATCTGGTCCTCCAAGATTCAAAAATTCTTAATCGGGTCCCTGGGCAGAATTGCTGCGCCTCATACAAGATGGTCCCTGAACTTTAATAACGTGTAGCGTTGACCTTAATTAGCTTAGGAATTTAATATTTTTTCAATTATGTCCCTGATTTCATTAATTAAACTAATTCTAAGCTTAATTAAGTCCCCAAATTTATTAATTTTTCAATTAAACTTCTGATATCATTATTTAAACCGAATTAATTCTTTCAATTTCTTTCAAAATTAACTTCCAAGGTGATAAATCAAACATGTTTAAAGCCTCAAAATTTTCAATTTGTGTGGTTTAGATCTAAATCTCAATTTTTCTTTTATTCGTTTCATTCTTTTTGGTAGATTTATTTTTGTTAAAAATTGAGTTCTAACAAACTTCATGATGAACTATGTGATAGAAGAATTGTCAAGAACAATCACAACATAACTAGTAAGTTGAAATTTTTTTGAACAATTGTATTGTTCACACATAGGTACTGGTTACATATACAAAAATTTAGTATGATGAATAAATATAATATAATATAATCTAGGAAGTTTTATGCACTAGTGAAAGTATTATTCATATGATATATATTATATTGTATATGTTAAAGTCCATTTCAAATGGTGATAGTCTAGAAAGTTGATCTGCGAAGGGCCGATTGGGTTTTGCATGTTAAGGATATGATGGAGATGTGATTTCCTGACACCCTTTTTTGACTCGGTGAAATGTGATAAATTGAGCTACTATCAAGAATATGTGAGCAATATGGGAAAACCTGGAGAACATATATTGCACTCATGCACTAGAGAAATATGTAGGAGCACCTGGAGGATCCAACGAGGTCCCTAGGAGTTTTTTTCAAATGCATTTTTAAAAAAATTTGAAAATTTTTTATTTTTTTTCTTTGAATTAATATGTTTTTAATGTTTTCAAATCATTTTGATGTGCTGATCTCAAAAATAATTTTTTAAAAATAAAAAAATATTATTAGCATGCTTTTCTGAGTGAAAAGTATTTTGAAAAGTAACAACAACCACACTCCCAAATACGCTCTTAAAGATTAGTGGATAGGACATGTGTTTTGTTAGTGGTGGAATATGGACTAGGAGGAGTAAGAGTATGTTTGACATTGTGATAACGGTTGCTTTTTAAATAACTTTTTGTGCTGAAATGCATGCCAATAATTTTTTTTTTAAAAAATTATTTTTAACATCAGCACATCAACACGATCCAAAAAGTACAAACCGTATTAAATTTTAATAAAAAAAATTTAAAATTTTTTGGGAACGCGGTTTGCACCATGTTCCCAAACAGTCTCTAAAAACAAGTGCTTACTTTAATGGATTATTTTATTTTATTTTATTTTTTATTTTAAATTAATAATTTTTTAATATTTTTAGATTATTTTAATATACTGATATTAAAAATAATTTGAAAAATAAAGATCAAGAACGAGTTAGGCTTGAAGGATGAAGAGTAAAAGCGTCAGCAGGTCTAAAGGGTAAAGAATCATAAGGATGTGGATTGAAGTCAAAGCTTGAGGAAGGCATCGAATGTAGAAGACAATTACAGCTCTATTCGTATCAAGTGGGAGATTGTTGGAAATGTGACACAAATGACCCAAAGTCAGTAGTACCATTTATGGTGGTAGTTGGCAGATAAGTGTTATTTGTTGGTTGCTGGGAAGGTTTCATTAACATGGCTGCCATTTGAAGCCTATGAAACGGCATTTTGAGAGAAGAATAAACAAGTAGCAAGCAACAACGAGAGCCAAACACAGAGATATAAAGAGGCCGCTGCCTTTGTGGCAGAAACATGAGCTTCCATAAGCAATAGCTTGTGTAGGTTAGTAAAATGTGAATGATAGAGAGAAGTGATGCAATTACAGGAGAGTGGGAGTACGTGGTTAATTTGTCCTCCTCCACTATTGTAAATTGTGGTGTTTCTCCTATCCAATAATATTGGCTGCTGGTGCTCGTGGATGTAGATAAATTGCTGAACTATGTTAAATTTGTTGTGCTTAGCCTCTGATAAAAAATCAACGGTTCTTTATGGTCCTTACAAGTGATATCGAAGCTCTGGAATTATCAACAAGTTGGTATCAAAGCTTTAGTATTCCCAACAATAATCGTAGGCTAATTAGAAGCCTGCAGCGTACAGCTTTACCTTGTGACAAGAGAACGTGAATTATTCTGAAAGAGAAAATTGTCTTCTTTTGTAAATTGTAAGTAAACATTGTTACAAGTACTACTAACTTTAATTTTGCTGCCTAATCATTTAAAGTTTTGGCTTAACTGTTACAAAAGCAGCTCTTTCTCTTTTTGAATATCTGGGATTTGCTTCTCTGGAATTTTAATTTTCTTTCAATAAAATGAATTTGCTGTTTTCATTGGGAAAACAAAAGTGGTTATGTATGACCTCCAATTGGCCTTTTCAACTTTTAAGACATCTACCCTCAACTCTCATTACAGAAAACAGGAAGTTTAAGCAAGATATTTAAAGAAAGATTGGTTTATCTCTGTTTTCATTTTCTGGAAAAAAAGAGAGGCAAAAAGCCACAGGCAAGGGTCCAGGCTTAACCAATCAAAACAAGGAAACAGGAAGTAAAGCCCCCAAGTTGGACTACTTGTACAAACTACAAAAAGCGAAGCCTAAAATTGACAAAATCTATCTTGACAAGCTCATGACCTTATGTATGTATACAGAAAGTTTCAGTCCAAAACTTTTCAGCATACCTTCTGAAGCTATTGGATTTATAGCCTTTTCAATAAACTCTTGATGATTATCCAAATAAAAAAAGATAGTTGAAGTTTGCATGAGAATTGTTGCTTCTAAGGAGGGGAAGAAATTTATGATCTCTTTTTAGAAGATTAACAACCATGAAATATATGTATATGCGTGTATTTGATAGTGCTAGCTGATCAACATTGATGAATTTAGCTTGACATAAGAAAAAGTCTTTTATTCTTTCTTTTTTTTCCTGTTCAAGAATAAGCTTTTATTTCAGTTGAAAGAATTTATAGTCGTGAATCGCATCTTTAAAGAACAGGAAGCTTACCGAAGTTTTAACTTGTGATGAAAGTAAAATATTTATTCCATTTTTTCTTATAAATAACAACCTATGATTTCAGTGATTTGAATAAAACACAATTTGGTGGCACAGCAAGTGAAGCAAAACTCAGGTTGCTCGTCGAGTCCTCCAGCATTATTCTTCAGGTACGTTGAGATGTGAGTGAATGTGTCTATCTACTATTTCTTTTATTTTATATTTGTACTTGTCAAAGGAGATGACAGCTGAAACCAAATTTATGACGGGAAAATAAATGGTGGTTTAATATTTAGGTGGCACATTCTGTTATCTAATCCAGAGAATTATTGAATTATATATTGAGCATAATAAAGGGAGCTCGCGCAGGAAATTTGTGAGTTTATTTATTTATTTATTTTCTGCATAATCATCGAAAGAGGAAATTTGTGAGTGATTCATGTTAATTTGAAATTCATGTTGGCTTGTTATCTGAATTACCACTTAGTAGATTGTTATGTAATTACTATCATTATCATTTTCTTCAATGTTTCTTTAGTTCAAGGTTATTCTGTTATCTAGAAGCTGTGCTAAGAATGTTTTTTGTTTATCATTATTATTATTATTATTATTTTGGTTGTTGGCACTTGTTCTAATCGAAGGAAATCAAACTAACAGGGGCATCCATAAGGTGTTCGAAACTGTTTGAAGAAACCTAAATTTGATTCACTTAAATACAATAGGATGGCACTATATATCACATGATATATGTAATTTAATACCGAAATAATAATGTTAATTACTAAATTATTTATTATGAGTAAAATAATTTAATTAAATATTTTAATGATAATTAATTTTTTAAAGGTAATAATTGGAAGCACTAAATGCTTATAGGATTTTCTTGAATCCTAGTAAATATATTATGAATTACTTTTCATATATAATTAATGTTTTTGTAGTTTTAATGTGTTTTACTTAGTTAAATTGTTGAGAAATATAATATGTTAAAGAATTCATTTAATTTAAAAACTTAAATTTTTATATGAAATCTCAATATATGATTTATATTATTCTATAACATTTATTTTCAAGTGAAAGTTTTTTTTATAGCATTTTTTATTACATAATTTTTAATGTTTTATTTTGTTTTAGAAATGTTGTTATATAAGTAAGTTTTCTATTAATTCATCTGATTACTATATTTATTTATCTCATGTTCTTATTAGCAATAACAATTGCTCAATTTCTTACACTTTTCTTATGGTTTTGGCTTGAGTTTTTTTTCCTGTTCAAGAATAAGCTTTGATTTTAGTTGTAAGTACTTGTATTCATGACGTGCATCTTGCTATAGCAGCTAGCTTACCTGAATAAAACACAATTTGGTGGCCACAGGAATTGAAGGAAAACTCAAATTGCTCGCCGAGTCCTCAAGCATTATTCTTCAGGTACGTTGAGATGTGAGTTAAAAGTATCTATCTTCCATTTCTTTTGTTAAATATTTATTCTTTTCATAGGAGAAGAGAGCTGAAACTAAATCATGATGGGATAATAAATCGTGGTATAACATATAGGTAGCACATTTTGGTAATTAATCCTGATAATTTGATTTGTTGAGCAAAATTGAGGGAGCTCGGGAAGGAAATTTGTGAGTGATTCATGTTTTAAATTTATGCTGGGTTTTTTTTTTTAATCTGAATTACTTGAATTATAATCACCGCGTAAATTGTTATGTGATTACTAGCATTTTCTTTGATGTGCCTTTAGTTGTGCTGAATATGCTTTTTTTTGTTGTTGTTGGCACCTGGTCTAATTGAAGGAAATCAAACATGGGCATTCATAAGGTGTCTGAAACTGTTGAAAGACTATGGAACGGATGGGAGCTTCGCATGGTGATGTTGCTCAGTCTCTTTCTTCAAATTTTTCTTATAATCTTTGGGCGTAGACGAAAGCATACAGCAGGATTCTGGTTCGGAACTCTTGTTTGGTTAGCATACTTGTCAGCAGATTGGGTGGCAACATTTTCATTGGGTATCTTGGCTCAAAAGCTTGGAGATTCAGAAACGAATTGTATAAATTCAAATCGAGGATTGATCCCGGCATTTTGGGCACCGGTCCTCCTTATGCACCTCGGTGGCCCGGACACTATCACCGCATATTCAATGGAAGACAACGAATTGTGGTTAAGACATCTGTTGATGCTAGTAAGCCAAGTTGCTGTGGCTTTTTATGCATTTTCGAGGTCATGGTGGAGTAAGGATCCACTGTTATTTGTAGCCATTCCCATCTTTGTTGCTGGAATTATTAAGTATGGAGAAAGGAATTGGGTTCTGAGGTCAGCAAGCTCGGAGCAGTTCAGGAGTTCAGTATATAATGAGATGAATGAACTACATCGCCAATTTGATAAATTTTCAAACTCTGACTTCTTTGAAATGACTGATGAACGACTCATTGAAGAACTAGGCTGGAGTGACATAATACCTGAGGCTAAACTTCTCCGTGAGGCGGATTTGTTCTTTCAAATGTTCAGGGTACTATTTGCTGATCTTGTTCTTGCAGATTCTAATCATTTGGCTACTCATATTATCCTAAGAAAAAAGACCGCAGTGGAAGCCTTCAAATTAATTGAAGTTGAGATGGGATTTATGTACGATGTGCTTTATACGAAGATGGCGAGGGTTTGTTCGTCACGCATCATTTTCCGTGCTATCAGCTTCTTATGCTCTGTTTCTGCACTACTTGCCTTCTCACTAGGTATGTCCAGAAACAACCATGCCTATTTAACAACTGAAATAACTATATCATACCTCTTGTTGTACGGAGCCATCGTTATTGAGATTTATTCAGTTGTTTTGCTTCTTTTCTCTGACTGGACTCTGCTTTGGCTTAGTGGGCAAAGGAAGCCATTGTTCAATTTTGTGTATCGAACTATTTGGTCTTCACGATTCCTGCCATTTCTTCACAATGACAGAAGGTGGGCAAGATCAATGGCACAACACAACCTGATAAAATCTCAGTTAAGTAAAGGCAAATTGACCAGCATTTCTCTTAAGAAGCTGCTAGGAAAAAGCCACATTCATAGTTGGGAGGAAGTGGGTGCTGATTTGAAAGAATTGATCTTCCAACAACTCTTAGATAAACGTACAAGATATAGTTTACGGATGCGCAGTCATGATCCTGGAAGGAATGATTTACATGAGATATTATCAGAGAGAGGTGATCAGGTGATTGGAAGAGAGGGATGCCTTGAAAAAATTGGTGGGAGTGTGAAATCTTCAGATTTTAATGAGAGCCTCCTTACATGGCACATTGCTACTGATATTTGTTACCATGATGATGTCCGAAAAAAAGTTGTAGATTCCAATAATGTTCACCCTGACTGCAAAATGAGCATATCGTTATCTAATTACATGGTGTATCTTCTGTGTGATTACCCGGTTTTGCTACCTAAAGGGATCGGTAAAGAAAGGTACGCCCAAACCTGCCGCGATGTCTCCAGATTCTCTAAAGTTTTAAGCGGAATCATCTCGGGTCAAAATGATACATGGGGTACCCATGATACTGATTGGGACCTTGAACGTTACACGAGCGATGTGTCGGTGCTGCGCGCTGGTTTCGGTCTTGCCAATTCATTGCAGTCACTTGAGACACAGGATGGTTGGGAAAATAAACGAAAGTGGGAGATGATAAGCCAGGTTTGGGTGGAAATGTTAACGTACGCTGCAAGTCATTGTGGATGGAAAGAGCATGCTCAAGCACTTCCACGAGGTGGGGAGTTACTCACTCATGTTTGCCTTCTCATGGCTCATCTTGGCCTCAGTGAGCAATGCTTAACCACTTGATGCTGCCCGCCCGGAAAGTCCATTAAATCTTGTTTTAAGTTGCAGTCATTTTTATTTTCCTCCTCCGTCTTTGACTTCTAGACTAGATTAAGTTTGGGGTTCTTATTTTAATTATCAGCATGTTATTTGGTTTTGAGTGTGCAAGTGTGTGACTTTGTTTTCTCTTAATAATGTTGTTTTAAGAATCAATTTTAATATATATTTTGGTGTGTGATATATATATATATATCATTTGGTCTCACCTAACAGCTTAAACTATTGTGTTGAATTGATTTTTTGACATGAAATTAGAGTCATAATAATCAAACGGTCACGAATTTGAATCTCATCACTCTAATTCTCTCTTTTAATTAAAATTTAACTAATAGCATAAGATAATATGGACATGTGCAAGTTTTAAGCTCCAAATGCTTTTTTTTAGGAGATATGTTAAAGAATAATATAAATTATATCTTGAATTATTGTGCTTCAACTTCTAGAATTTAGCCTCCAACTCTTGAAAACTAGAACAACGACTTATTGGCATCAAGATAAATTATTGTTATTCATTATTACACGTAAGATTTTTGGAGCAATTGAAATCCAAATGTGAATTACATGCTTCATTGTTCATGTGACCGTAGACATAATTTTGAGCACTTGAAATTAAACAAACACACATGTATAAATATATGATTTTATTAAATATATGACCAGGTACAATCTCTATCTAAAGTATTCTTTTTAATTTGTGAAATCAAGTTAAGAGATTTGTGCTTTGCAAGAACTCAAAGTTAGGTGTGTATTGCGAAGCTAGATTCGGTGATTTGATGTTTTGAAGAGTACTTTTGATTTGTCTTCAAGGTGTTGTTAAAGAACTCTTATGGAACATTTGAGCTTGATTCAACAAAGTTTCGTTCTTTATAGACTTCAAGCATATAGATGAAGGAGGCTTGAGAACTTTTAAGAGAGCTTTCTTACTTGAAGAGAGAGCTTCCTTATTTGAGAAGATAAAGAGAGGGTGAAGCTTAGAAAAACGATACTGGTTCGGTCCAAACTGGAACACTATTCAGTTATTGGATCATAACTGGAGCTGTAGAACTTGGATTTAGGTATGCTGTATATGGATGAAAAGCTAAGACATAGGCTTAAAACATTCATGGAAGTGCAAGACCCAATTCTGCTGTTTAGAAGTCCAAATCTTAGCAATAATGGAGAAGTCAGAATCTGTCCTGCAGCCTAGACACTGTTCAGTGTTCAAACCATATCTTGAGTTTTAGAAGTTCAAATGACCTCAATTTTTTTTGTTGGAAAGCTGAGACAATTTCCTAGAACTTTCATGATTTAAGTCTGTTCAAATGCTGACGTTAGCAATGACGTTTTGTTTAGACAAGAAGATAAGGACTGTCACCAAGTCAAGATGTGGCTACCCACTCAACAATTAGTCATTAAATCAATAGTTCCAAATTTTAGCCTATAAAAGAAGGCATTTGCCATGCATTTAGGTATTGGTGTTCAGATCAAGATCATGCTCTTACTCTATTTCTTTGTATTTTATAATGTTCAAGTTTTATTTTATGTTATATTAATATTTTATTTATGCTTTTCATTTACTTTCCTTTACTTATATAATTGTGTTCTTATCTTGTTTATTTATGTTTCTTTCTTTCATTATGTTTAGCTAAATTTATTATGTCAAGGTGAAAAGATTACACTAATGGTGTAAAAATAAGTATAATATAAACTCAACATAGACTTTAATGCTTGATACTAACATGTTTTATAATTATTATCTAGCTCACTCTTAATACATTGCTTGTTAAATGGTTAATCTAGATTTGTGTCGAACAACCATTGGTAAAATAAATACTTGGCACTTTCATAGCTCAACTGTATGGTATAACCGACACTTGTGCTATGAAAGGAATTTGATTTGTTGTTAATATAAGTTATCACCATGAATACCTAATAATATTTACAAGTATTGGCATTACTCAAATAATTAAGATAATTAATGTAATCATGTTAATAATTTATAATCTGAATGAAACCTCCTTTGTGTGTGGTTTCCAGTTGAATAATAAGAGTTTATACTATATTTGTTTGAAATACCATTAGTGGATCCTCTAACATTGACATTTGTTTTTATCATTGTTTAATCCTCACATTAATCTTACATCTTAAAGTCCTCTTTGTTGTTGTTGTTGTTGTTGTTGTTGTTATTTATAATTTATATAGTTAACCTCTCTGTGGTTCAACCTTGGTCTTGTCTGGTTATTTATTACTTCGACACTCCTGCACTTGGGAGAAGACATCAATATTTTGGTCATGTCAATTTGTATAGATGTTAGTTGAAAATATATAGCTGTTAAATTTCTATAGATGTTAGGTTGTATATAAGATTTTTCAATGAAGTCAATTGGTTTTTGGTTATTGTCAATATTTACAGGTTTGAAAACTATAGGTAGTCTTTAATATATGGGAGGTGCTACCAATTTTTTTTTTAAATAATCGAATTTAATTATGTAATTATTCATATAAATTTGTGTAAATGCGTAGAATGAAATCAACAGCTCGTCGTCAGCATACGGTCGCAGCTAGTTCTTCTACCAGCGAGAATAACTTA
Source organism: Populus alba (assembly GCF_005239225.2). Lineage (NCBI taxonomy): Eukaryota > Viridiplantae > Streptophyta > Magnoliopsida > Malpighiales > Salicaceae > Populus > Populus alba. Next base: position 1,317,857 of record NC_133289.1, on the reverse strand, counting down.
TCCTTAGGTGCTGATCAAGAAGAGGCACTTGCACCCACTTGTGATGCTGCCTCTTCTAGCGCGGTTTCATAGCACAGAGGCGGTGTGCCTTCACAGCGGGGTCAATTCACTTGCAAGTACCAAGCACATTGAAAGGATGGCCTTTCAATGTAAGTTTGTTTCAGTTTTAGTTTTTTTTTTATATATACTTATGACATAATTTATGAACAACTAATTAATATTTTATTAATTTTATTTAATTTTAGGTTCACAAACATTGAGGCTGCCCGGACAATAATATTTGCGTTTAAATCATCGATGAAGATTCTATTATTTCAATGGAGTCAGTTTTCCAAACATCCTGAGTGGAGACTTAATATCGATGCATTGTTTCGATGATTTTTAGGTAGGTGTTAACTTCTAATTTTCAGCTTATTTTTAATAAATTATTTTTATAATTTTTTTTTATCTTATACTATTTTTATTTTAAATGAATTATTTATACACAACACAAATTTGAGTGGGATAGCACGCACGATAATGTTGCGAAGAGGGTATGAGAGAATCATGCGGCAACTAGGTAACATCGAAACTACTATAATTTTTTGTTTTAAATTCTAATTTGTTACTATGAAAGTAGATTGCATGATTTGGAGGCTGGAAAAACATGGTGCATTGGCGGGAATTCAAATTGACATACATCCCAAGGGATATATGGATGCAATATATTGAGCACGTGACGTATGAGCGGTTCACACGATGCTCAAAATCCGGTGCTGACAACCGGAACCAACAAATTCATGGTTTGGTGACCACGCACACTAGTGATTTCATTCCATTCAGTGCACATGCGAAGCGGATTGTAAGATTAATTTAAATGAAATATATCGTTAATTAATTTGTTGTTGCTTATAAATATATTTAACTTGCAACATTTTTTTTCTTACAGGCTACGTCTCTTGGACGTAAGCCGAGCCTAATAGAGCTTTTTGTAGAGACACACGTGCGGAGTCAAGATCGCCAAAAAAGGATGCAACAGTTCATGGACAACCATGCTCAATACTTCATGATATGTTTGTTCAATCATTTTATTTCGTAAGTTATTATTTTCTTGAATTCAATATGATGATTTTTTTAAAAAAAATTAAGAGATCTATAATAGCTGGTTGAGTGTGAGATATAGGGACAATCCTTCGACCTATCCTAATTTCGATCCGGATTTGTGGATGGAGGTAGGATCATCTGGTGGACCTGATAAAGATCAGGTCTATGGGCTCTCCAACATTATGACAGAAAACTTGCAGGTGGCCCGTAGTATCTCAACCATTGAGAGCTCTCCATCAGTATTGAGCATCCAATCTGAGGAGTTCATGGCCTTGAAACAACAATATGATCGAGTCTCGACGGATTATGAACAACTCCGTCAAATGATCATGGACATTAGATCAAGGATGGATGAAGATACATGTGTGCCCTTTTTTTGGCGGTACGGTCTTGGGAACAACCAGCCTCCTCCTTCTCCTCTAGCTCCTCTGTTATTTTAGTTTAATTTTGTTTTTGAAACACATTAAATTTGTAATGAATATTTGGATGAATATTATTTAACATTATTTTTTATATTTAAAATTTAATACAATTTTATTTGGTTAATTAGTTTTTTTTTTTTTACTATTAATCAATAATTTTATGTTATTTATTTAAAAAAATTAAATTTTTTTAAATTAATACCGATGACATTACAGACGAAAATGGTCCGTCGGTATTTCACAGAGAGTTGCAAAAAATTTACTGTCAATGCCACATTCACCGATGGACGTTTCGTCAATGAGTTATCGTTGGAAATACAAACGAAATTATTCTATTTGTATTTTACAGAGAGTTGCAAAATATTTACTACCTAGGCCACAATCACTGACAGACTAGCCGTCGGTGAGTCACCTTTGGAAATACAAACGGATTATTTTTCAGTAAATTTCTAGCGAGATTTTTTTTTTGCGCGCTTTGTCCGTCTGTACAACTGTTGATTTAATTTTTTTACAGACAGAAGTAGCAACAAAAATGAAAATTACCAATGATTAATATTTTGAAAGACTATTTCCGTCGGTGATGTTGTCGGTAAAACTTTTACTGATGAATAGTGTGTCTTACACCAATGAAAATAAGTCATCCGTAAAATTGTTTAATGTTGTAGTGAATGCAATTTTTATGTTATCGTGCACAAAATTTTTATCATTTACAGTTGTAACTAGATAATTGTTAATTTTTTTAATATCAATAAAAATATTTAAGTATTATTAATATGTAATTTTAAAAAAATATTAATTTGATATTTTTTAAAACTAAAAATACTTTAAAACATATTTAACAACAATCTTGGAAATATATCCAAATTCCTAGAAAGAACAATGAAATGTTACTTTCTAAAAGTCTCATTCACATTTACTTATTAAATATCTAAACGATTTTTTCAGGTCACTATAAAATATTTTGTGCATCAAATATTCATCCATTTTTGGTGCATAAATGAATAGCTGTGTTGATCTAAACACTTTATTTAATATAAAACAATTCATTGATATTATTATTCTTATTATTATTATTAAAGTTTTAAATTAAACTAACCATGGTAATTGAAGAATTTTCTCCTCCATCCTTTATGTTCTTTTTAATCAAATTCATAATCTAAATTCATTTTCAAGCCGTAGTAGAAGTCTCCACAAAATTCATTTGATTTGTCTTTGGGAACAAATTATGAAGAATATAAAAGGTTTGAACAATCCAACTCATTTGATTTGTTTATTAATGCAATTTATCATGTTATTGTGCACGATGTTCTTTTTTATATAAAAAATAAAAAAACATTTTAAAAAAAAATATATTTTTTATTTAAGTTACTTAAAGGATAATTTAAATTTTTTTATAAAAAATAAAAAAAAATATAAAAAAAATTAATTACAATTTCTATTTAGATACTTCAGGGTAGTTTAAATAATTTTTTATATAAAAATAAAAATAATTGATAAAATAAATAAATTAGAATTGTTATTTAGGATACTTCAAGGGTAATTTAAATATTTTTTTAATAAAAAATAAAAACAATTTATAAAAAAAATTAATTAGGATTTCTAATTAGGATACTTCAATGGTAATTTAAATATTTTTTTAATAAAAAATAAAAACAATGTATAAAAAAAATTAATAAGGATTTCTATTTAGGATACTTTAAGGGTAGTTTAAATGTTTTTTCCATACAAAATAAAAACAATCTATAAAAAAATTAAGATTTCTGTTTAGGTTACTTTAAGGATATTTTAAATGATTTTTTTTATAAAAAATAAAAATAATTTATAAGAACATTAATTAGAATTTCTATTTAGGATACTTCAAAGGTAGTTCAAAGGTTTTTTTTTTTTTTTTAAATAAGGAAAATAAAAAAATAATTAAGATTTCTGTTTAGGATAGTTTTATGATAGTTTAAATGTTTTTGTTTTGTATAAAAAATAAAATAAAATTATAAAAAAAATTAATTAGGATTTATGTTAAGGATACTTCAAGAGTAGTTTAAATGTTTTTTTTTTTTTTTTTTTATAAAAATAATTAATTAACATTTCAGTTTAAGATATTTAAAGGGTATTTTAAATATATTTTTATAACAAATAAAAAGAATAATTAGGTTTAATTTCCACTAAGCCTAAATTTTTTAAAATTTATATCATTTAAAATATTTTTTATATTCTTAACTTTTTTTATATTCAGAAAAAAATATTATTAATTTATTTATAAAACAAAGACTAATATATTAATTTTTTATTAGAAGGCATGCATCCTTGCTTTATTTGGTTCCATGTAAAAGGTATATGTGCATCTACTGCTGATGGAGGATATAGAGTCATGATTGTTAAAATAATTAAGATTTAATATTAAAAAATTAACTAGAATTCTGAATAATTTATATATTATGTTAACCTAAATATATATAAAATGCATATATCCTACTTTTAATAAATTAATTTTAATAAATAAGTCAACGCAAATATTATTTAACAATGACTTAAAGGTCTTGGCTCATCAATGATTTCTTGTCTCATCTAATCGCGGCAAACTTGTCACAGAAAATTCACCATATCCCTTAATCTCAGGGTGAAGACTTGAGCATGACCCTTGTGTAGTTCAATTAGCTTTGTGAGATTTTTTTTTGGTTGTTGGCACCTGGTCTAATTGAAGGAAATCAAACATGCATGGGCATTCATAAGGTTTCTGAAACTGCTGAAAGACTATGGAACGGATGGGAGCTTCGCGCGGTGATGTTGCTCAGTCTCTTTCTTCAAAATTTTCTTATAATCTTTGGGTGTAGACGGAAGTATACAGCAGGATTCTGGCTCAAAAGCTTGGAGATTCAGAATGTTATTTGGTTTTATGTGTGCAAGTGTGTGACTTTGTTTTCTCTTAATAATGTTGTTTTAAGAATCAATTTTAATATATATTTTGGTGTGTGATATATATATATATATAATGGATAGTTGCTGGTGATAGAAGGGATGCCAAGCGATGAAGGATTAATTTGACCACCAAAGCAATGATGAATGGTTCGTTTTGGCTTCCTCTTCTATTGTGTATAAACATGTACATCATTTCTACAATTATGTAGGTATATGCTCAATTTCATACACTTCTCTCAAAGTTTAATTAGTTTGGAGCAAGAGAAAGTGATTTGCTCTTGTTTTGGATCTCTTCCTGCTCAAGAATAAGGTTTTATTCCAGCTTTAAGAGAATTGATAGTCCTGTAGGTGCATGAGGCTACAACAGGTAGCTTACATAAGTTTTAACAATGATTTATTCTATTTTTCTGATTATGATTTAGGGTCGTGGGAGTGGAAATTTAATTGGCCAAGATCACTGCATCCTTTAGAGGAGTTACAATATCAACAACTTCTTACATTGTTGCCATCAGTCAGGCTGAGTACAAGCAAGGAAGATTTAAAACGATGGGATCATTCCAGCGAATGACACTATACGGTTCAGTCTGGCAGCAATATCATTGACCTCCTGGATTTCCCAGGTTCTTTTGCTTTCACAACAATGTTATGGAAAGGTATTGCACCTCCAAAGATTGAGATGTTCTTATGGTTGGTTCTGCAAGAAAGGGTCTGTACAAGAATTTTCTTGCTGCTAAGGAATTTAATACACCCAAAGTCGAGCTTTGTGCCCTCTATGTCAACTTGAAACTGAGCATGTGCAACATTTATTCCTACCCTGTCAATGGAGTTCCGTATTCATCACTAAAATTCAACTATTATCCAAAAAAAGAACAAACTATGATTTCAGTGCTAGAGTATATATACAAAGTCATAATGTTACACCATGACTACGAATAAAACACAACTTGGTGGGACATAGTTGAAGCAGAACCCAGGTTGCTCGCAGGGCTCTCAAGCATTCCTCTTCAGGTTCTCTTCTTGTTGATCATCAAATTTTTATGATAATAGCTAAGGAATGATTATTAAATTGAAACTTCTTTTAGAATCCATGAAGTATATGTATTGGAAAAGGAAAACCAGTATCTTATCATTAATTCCATCAATTTTCTGATAAAAATTAACGAAAAGTATTGATTGATAAATTAGGCAATCTCAAGAAGTTGATTAATTGAGGTAAAATAAGGCTTTGATGATAAATCAAAGTAAAATCATTACAAAATAACTTTTCATACCTATATATATATATATATATATATATATATATATATATATATATATATATATATATATGAGTGTGTTTGTATGTGAGTGTTAAATTTTAAAAAGGAAGGGATTTCACTATTAGATTTCTTATATTTACCAACGGAATTTTCCGTTAGCATTTATACTATCATTCCGTTGGCAATTAATTTATCGACGGGATTATAGAGAGAAATACTTTGTCAATAAAATTCTCCTCGGTAATTTTTGGTCTATAAGTGAATATGACGATAATAAAAAAATATTTATTACTGATGAATTTATTAATAGGAAAAGCATGCCAAAAAAAATTTACCCGTTTTATTCCGTCAGTATTTCCCCTAGAAAGCTTGTTATATAACCAACAAAAATATTGTATGCAATTCCATCAGTGATTAAACAGTGTCACAATGACATTTGCAGAAATTATTTTCCAACTCTCTGAAATATATTAATGAACATAATATGCCGATAATTATTTAAAAATATATATTTTAAAAAATATATTTAACAGAACTAGAAAATAATTAAATTAATATAAATAAATACTCCATAATACTTAGGATTGCTTGGAAAAAAGAAGAAGAAAATCAACTCAAACAAATTTGTAACAAATAAATAACACAAAAAATAAAACAACAACAACAAATAAATATATCAACAAAAAATAATTTCCACTTAACCTGGAAAACCTATTTCAGAACCCATAATCTAGCAATAAATAAAAATAATTTAATTGAAAATCGAACAACAAAATTGAAAAAACAAAATTGATCTCCAGTGAAAAAAAAAATCATACAATAACATTCATACAATTATTAAGAACATAAAGATTTAAAAATAAAATAAAAAACAAGTATAATGCAAAAAAAGAAGAAAAAAAAATCTTACATTAATGTACTTGTGAGTGAAGCTGAGAAGAGAAAAGAAAAGAAAAATTCATAAAATATGTTAATTAAAAAAAAAAACTAAGAAGAGAAAAGAAAAGAGAAGAAGACATACATGAGTTTGGAGGAGAAGAGGAGTTGGGGAGATAAGAGAAGAGAAAGAAAGAAAGGGATGTTGGTGTTTTTTACATAAGGGGGAGAGAGAAAAAGAAGAAGAAGAAGAAGAGGTGTGTTTGTTGTGAAATAAGGGATTCTAGTATTTTTAATGAGGCATTTTACCGACAAATAATTAAATATTAATATTTTTAATTATTTCATCGGTGATTCCGTCTGTAATATTTAATTTAAATTTTCAATTGAATCAAAAATTTTCAGAAACCCCTTATATCACTAATGACTTTTCAATTCATCGGTAATTTAATCTATAAAGAACAATAATTAATAGTGCAATTAAGAAGTGAATAGTTCCAGAGCTTTGTAGAAAATACTAAGAGTGATCATTTTCGGTTCGATTCGGTTTTTACCCAAAAAATAACTAAACCGGAAAAAAAAAGAGATTCAAAACTGAACCAGAACCTACCCAAACCGGCCGGTTCTGGTCCAGTTTTTTATCCAAAAAACCGGATAAATCTATATGCATTTTGGGTTTTTTTTGGACTTTTAATAGGCTTTTTAATGGGCTTTGTAATGGGCTTCTAATGGATTTCTGTTGGGCTTATAATTAATTTTGCTATTGTCTTATTTTCTTTGAAGATTCCAAATATATTTAATTTTTTTACCCTTAAATATTCAATTGTATTAAATTATTATTATCAATCTTATGTTTATTAATTTTTTTGGCCATTGAATATTCATTTATATGAAATTATTAGTGTCAATCTTATGTTCAATATATTTTTTAACTTACTAATATTTTTCTACTTCCGAAAAGTTTAAATAAATAACACACACTCACAATCACACACCAATAAGTTACAATCCAAATTACAAAATACAAACCATTGCCTTCAAAGGGCTTAACAAAAAAACAACAAATAACATTATCATAAAACACTCCAAGCCACAAAAAATAAATCTTCATGTGCACATCATCTCAATAAAAAAGCACTTCAAGAGCATTGCACTTTAATTTATGAAATTCATAATCTAGAATTATAACATGATAAATTAAATTAGAAGATATAAAAATTAAAAAAAAATATTTATACCATACTTTTTCAATAAATGCATCACAATTCATAATCTAGATTATGAAATTCATAATCTAGAATTATAACATGATAAATTAAATTAGAAGATATAAAAAATTAAAAAAATATATTTATACCATACTTTTTCAATAAATGCATCACAATTTGTGAACTAATTATCATCCGTTGCTAAATGCAACTTTCCACCAAATTCTACAAAATAAAATATTAAACATGTTAGAATAAAAATGTGTTAATTAATAAATAATAAAATAAAAGGTGTAAGTTTTTAAAAAACATTATCTGATTCAAGGTTTTCGTAGGTTTCCAAATCATTCATCAAGGTTGTATTATCAGTTGAAATTGGACCATGATGCAACCAATTTTGACAACAAATAAGTGCTTGAACTGTTGTTGGAGATAGAGAACTTCGAAATTGGTCGAGTGTACAACCACTTGTGCTAAAGGCTGATTCGGAAGCCATTATGAATATAGAAATAGCAAGAACATGTTGTGCAACTTTCGAAAGTATCTTATATTTTGAAGCATTAATCTTCCACCAACCCAAAATATCTAATTTATCATTATTAGGATCCTCACAACCATCAACCAAATACCTCTTAACCTCATTGCCTTTTGAACCGAGCTAAAGTGTTAACATCTACCTCCATGTCATCAATAACATCATTATCATCCACCACTTCATCGACTTTCAAATAAAACTCATACAAGCTCACCAAATTATCTTTTACTTTTTTTTGTTAATAATTGTGCTTTGTCATAATTATATAACTCACCAAAACAAAATTTCACATATTTCAACTTAAGACGTGGATCCAAAACATTAGCCACATACAATAAAAAATTCTGATTTGCTTCACAACCCCAACATTTCTCAAACTTACTCATCATGTTCATCGTCGTTCTATTCAAAAGATTATCTCTACTTTTACACAATTGCAACAAGTTTGTATGCATGTAAATCAATTCATTGAAGAAAAAATGTAATGTAACATGCAATGAACCAAAAAATATCAATGTAACCATGTAAAAAATCTTTAAAAACTTCAGCAAAGTTCTAGCATTTTCCCAATCCTCCAAATTAACTAGGTGGCCCTATGTTTTTTTTTTTATTCTCCTTTGAATCAACCTCTAAAAAGTAACTCATATACCTAGGTTCACTTTGACCTAACCTCACAAAATCCTTTTCAAACTTTTCAGCAGCTTCTAACATAAGATAAGTTGAATTCCATCGAGTTACAACATCCAAACACAATGATTTCTTACACTCTATATGCAACTTTTCTGCATATTTTTTAAATGCATGTAGCCTAGAGGGTGAAGATCTCACAAATCTAATTGCATTTCGAATCTTAACAACCGAAACATTCATCTCTTTCAAACCATCACATACAATGAGGTTTACAATGTGTGCACATCATCTAATATGCAAATGTTCATTTGACAATATATTAGTTGGCCAATCTTTCATCACATTCTTCAAATATGAAATAGTAACACTATTAGAGCTTGCATTGTCTACTGTAACAGTTAAAAGTTTATCAATTCCCCAATCTAACAAACAATTCTCAATAACTTGACCAATTGTCTCACCCATATGATTGAAAACTTGACAAAAATTCAGAATTCTTTTATGCAAATTCCAATCATTATCAATCCAATGAGCTGTTAAGGACATAGTTAATGTTTTGGATTGATGTCCATGTATCTGTTGTTAAGTATAATCGTTGACCCTTAATAACTCTCTTTAATCTTTCCTTCTCTTCAATATAAAGTTTCAAACAATCTCTCATAACAGTGAAATGAGAAGGAATGTCAAATCTAGGCTGCAAGGTCCTAGAAAATAATCTAAATCCCTTACCCTCCACAAAATTAAAAGGCAACTCATCAATAATAACTATTTTCACTAGTGCCTTTCTGCATTCATCATAATATAACCATAACTTATTGCCTTGAGAGTTCCCACACTTCGATATCCTAATTCACCCCCTACTTTACTTTATTAGGTTCTAATACCAAATTTTTTTGCTTCTTATGAACCACAAAAGGTAACTTTTTGCATACTTTCAAATGACTCCACATATTACTTGTCCCATTAATAATAGTATGACATGCATAATCCTTTCCATAATAATTACATTCAGCTCTAGAGGTTGTAGGATCACCATCAAGTTTTGTAAAATGATCCCAAATTTGTGACTTTTTTTTTTTTTTTATCATCATTGTCGCACCCTAAAAAAAAAAAATCATATTCATCAAATGCGGGTTCGACTGGCGAATTTGTTTTATTTTTGGTTCTTTGGAGTCGCCACCTAGTATTTTGGTCACTAGGAAACCTAATTGGTCTCAGAGATCGGGTACGGGGACTGGTTGCGTAAAGGGAAGGTATTAGCACCCCAAATACGCCCTACCTAAGGTAAGCTGCATTGTTTTATAGTCTGATAAAAACTAAAGTGTTATTGTACTTCTAGTCGTTGGTCTGTCTATGGTTCAAGAAAAATCCTTCTCGGTAAGAAGGTCTTTTATCTTATCGGGTAAAATCCTAACCGTTCTAACGTCTTTACCAAAAACTTTATTAATAATATGTAGGAATACGTTTTACGTATAAATTCGTAATCCACAAACTAAAAGGAAAAAAATAGATTTTTTTTAGAATTTTTGAAATATTGGCCTAGTTCTCATGGCTTGAATAAACTGGTTATTAAAGCCAAAATGCATGTTAATACATATATTGTTTTGAAAATTTTCTTTGTTGTGTGAAAATATGATGTTATAATATTTATATATATATATTGGAGATACTAGGCCGTATTTTAAAACAAAAACAATTTTTTGGAAAATATTATTATTTTTTTTGCTTTGACGAAAATCGGGTGTTTTAATACTGAGCTTGTATCCTTACGGTATAAAAATACAACCCAATATTAATCCTCTTTGCTAAAAATATGCAGAAAAAATCAACAATATTTTTAGGGACTTTTTAGAAATTTTTTTGAAGGCAAAAACATTTGTTATTTTAAAAAAAAATCTTTGATGTTTTGACGAAAATCGGGTATTTTTTTTAACACTGGTTTTGTATCTTTACAGTATAAAAATACAAACCAACATTAAACCACTTTGACAAAAAAATGCCGAAAAATCACAATATTTTTAAAGATTTTTTTTTAAAATATTTGTTTATATATAAAATATTTTTATATATATATAACATATATACACACACATATATATATATATATATATATTATAGGGCTGGGCCGGCCCAAATAAATGGGCCAGGCTCAGCCCAAAAAAAAGGGGGCGGGCCGGTCTCGGCCCATAATGATATTGGGCCGGTCTCGGCCTAAGACTAAGGTGGGCCGGTCTCGGCCCAAGACTAAGGTGTGCCGGTCTCAGCCCAAAAGCTAACGTGGGCCGGTCTTGGCTTGCAAGGCTGGGCCAGCATCGGGCTGGCCCAGCATCTTATGGCCCGGGGGGGGAGAATTATTTTTCTCCCCCCCCGCCTCCTGCATGCTACATGCAGGAGGCAAAAAATGGCTATGATAAAAAAAATGCAGGGGAGGGAAGAAGTGTGCACCTGGCGTGGAGGCGATCGTTGGTGGAGCTGCGGTGTCGCTGCGGTGTCGTGGCCTCGAGGACGGCGGCGCTGTGGTGTTGCCTCTCTCTCGTTGGTTCTCTCTCTCTTCGGTCTCCTCTCTCTCTCCTCCCTTCGGTTTTTTTTCTGTTTTTGGTTTCGTTCTTTCTTGCTTTCGGTCTGTTTCTCTTCTCCCCTCTCCTTCGTGCGTTATTTCTCTTCTCCCTCTATCCTCGGGTCCTCCTCTCTCTCGGCCTCTCTCTATTTATAAGAAAAAAAAGGGAACCGGCGTGCCTTTCGTTAGTGCGCCTTCAATCACGCAACGGCTTGGTCGGCCATTGATGCTTTCGGTGGTGGTGGTGGGGGCGAGGAGAGAGAGGCGGGAAGTTTTGAAAAAAAGCAAAAAATGGTTTTGTCTCTGTTTCTGTTTATGCGGGGGAAAGGAAGAAGATGAACAGTGTCGTTCAAAACGACACCGTTCTGGTCTTTCCCTTTTTTTTTTTTTTTTTATATATGAAACGGCGTCGTTTTGGATAAAACGCGCCGTTTCATTTAAATGGGTCAAACTTCAAATCAGTCCTCCGAACTCGGTCCCCGCCCCTCTTGTTGGCCGCCTTTTTCACTTTGGTCCTTGGTCTCTGATTTTCACAATTTTAGCCCTCAATTGATTAATAAACTTTTCAATTTCTTCAATTAGGCCCCTGATCCAAAGCAAAACAGCCCCTCCATTTACGCGCCTCTTCCAATTTGGTCCCTGGTTTCGGATTTTCTTAATTAAATCCCTAATTGGCCCTTAAACTTCAATATTTATGCAATTAAACCCCTGATTTGACCCAATAAATTCCTAAAAAATACATTTTGGCCCCAGAACTTAAATTTCTTCAAAGTAAAGCCCAAATTGACTTAAAAATCAATTTTTCTTGGAATCAAATCTTCTATAAATTCAAATAAAAATCCAATTAAGTCCATAAACATCTAAATTTGGGCTTTTCTCCTCAAAATTCAAATTTTCCTTCTTAATAGGGCTTTCATCCTTCAAGAATATACTGTCAAAAATTCAATCCTTGTATTTTTAAATTCCTTGACCAATTTTCTGACTGTTTTCCGAGCGCTTCTGCCTCCTGTTATTTTTCTAACCTCTTTTGGCTATTTATTTTATTTTTCATGGGGACCCAAAAATGGGTTACAACAGATGCCCCCTCTTTATAATGCTTACGGAGCATGGGTTTTGCGCAGTAAGTGTTATAAAGATAAACCCAAAACGGAACTCCCGAAACTGATCTGGTCGAAGCTTGATTGATCTGAAACCTTGTCTTTTGCAACAATCCTCTTTATCCCAAAAACTATGATCCAAATTTAGTCATCTCGAGATCCTTATCCAGCGATCTTCTGAATTCTTACTTTAGTTTGATCAATATGGAAATCCATCTGAGATCCCATCTGGTGATCTCCTTTAACCTGGAACCCCATCTGGCGATTCCTTTACCCATAATCAATACAAAAAATGTGTGTATGGTCTCATTATGATGGGTGACCTGCCCGAGTGGAAAGGGAAAGAGTGGTCTCATTCTTTGGGTGACCTACCCAGGGGAAGAATGGCCTCATTATTATGGGTGACCTACCCAGATAAAAAAAAAATGGAGAAGGGTCTCATTCTTATGGGTGACCTACCCAGATAAAAAAAGATGAAGAATGGTCTCATTGTATGGGTGACCTACCCAGGAAAATAATGGTCTCATTGTACGGGTGACCTACCCAGGAAAATAATGGTCTCATTGTATGGGTGACCTACCCAGAAAAATGATGGTCTCATTGTATGGGTGACCTACCCAAGAAAAATGATGGTCTCATTTGTATGGGTGACCTACCCAAGAAAAAAATGCTGGTCTCATTGTATGGGTGACCGAACCCTAGTGCTGGTCTCATTGTACGGGTGACGAACCCTAGAAAAATGATGGTCTCATTGTATGGGTGACGAACCCAAGAAAAATGATGGTCTCATTGTATGGGTGACGAACCCAAGAAAAAAGATGGTCTCATTGTATGGGTGACGAACCCAAGAAAAATGATGGTCTTATTATATGGGTGACCTACCCAGAGGGAAGAATTCTGTAAACTCCATGCTTTTCTAAGAAATGGTTTCAATATGAGGTCCCTTCTAGCGACCTTCCTTGATGAATGTCGAAGTATGAAATCCCTTCTGGCGATCTCAAATAACTTGGAATCCCATCTGGCGATTCCTTTTATTCAAAGCTGAAATATTAGGTCCCTTCTGGCGACCTCCATCGAAATATGAGATCCCTTCTGGCGATCTCCTTTAGTCAAACAACTTGGAATCCTATCTGGCGATTCCTTTATACCAAAGCTGAAATTTGAGGTCCCTTCTGGCGACCTCCATTGATGAATATCAAAAACGAGACCCCTTCTGGCGATCTCAAACAACTTGGAATCCCATCTGGCGATTCCTTTTATTCAAAGCTGAAATATGAGGTCCCTTCTGGCGACCTTCATCGAAATATGAGATCCCTTCTGGCGATCTCCTTTAGCCAAACAACTTGGAATCCATCTGGCGATTCCTTTTATACCAAAGCTGAAATTTGAGGTCCCTTCTGGCGACCTCCATTGATGAATATCGAAAACGAGACCCCTTCTGGCGATCTCAAACAACTTGGAATCCCATCTGGCGATTCCTTTTATTCAAAGCTGAAATATGAGGTCCCTTCTGGCGACCTTCATCGAAATACGAGATCCCTTCTGTCGATCTCAACAACTTGGAATCCCATTTGGTGATTCCTTTTTACCGAATGCTGTCCATGTCGTTCTTCCTGCTGGCAGGGTTTGAAAACCATTATCTTCTCTTCTTGTTGTTCTAGAATCAACTCAATGATTCTTTCTTCGTCCATAATCTTGTTGGAATGCGCTACGATCTCCTCCTGTAACGATCCAAAAAACATATATGCAATGATTTATGATTAGATGCAATGCATGCATTCATACCTGGTTTTGAAACATAGGTCCCAGCCTCTTCTTCTAGTTCAATGAGACTCCCTCTTAACATGAACTTGCTTTTGAAGTCCGTATGCTGGACTTATCTCTCGTGTTGCCTATCATATTCTTGGAGAAGAAGTCTTTGACTTTCTTCAAGTAGTTCTTTTCTCAAAATGTATGACTTGTATTTGCCTCTCTTGTCATGCTTTTGTCAAATGTTTTAGCTTGGTTTTCAAATCGTAGGCTTTCGTAAAACTTTTCATAAAACATCTCGTCTTGCCCCCAGTGTAGGGGTGCGATCCTAGTCTGGGTTTTTATATAGAGAAGAAATTCATTTCGACTCAAAACAAAACCACCAACAAAAAACTCTTTAGAGAGTGAAAGGACAATAATGATGTGTTTTTTTTCAAAAATGCACATTGTTTAGGATTGATAAACTCTATTTTTGTCTTGAAAGAAAATTTACAGGTGATGTATCAATTCATTATGTTATCCAGAGGTGAGGTTGTATTTCAAGGGTAGCTTTCTTAAATTTCATATTAAACCCATTTTATGATACTTTTATTTGTAACCACTCAACTTGTTCCAAAAGTGCATAATCTCATCATTTATTTAAAGAAAAGGTAGGCTCAAAGACAAACACGAAAAACTGGCTGACAAAATAAGCTCTGAGCTCTGAATGCTCACTAGAGAAAATAAAAGCAAAGACAAAAGCATGCTAAGGCAAATAAAGTTGTTTTACATTTTGAAAACTACGAGAAGTTCTTGGATCAACCGTTCTGAAAACTTCTTCTAGTGTGTGGAAAGTCAAACGAGGCAATGCTTCATCTTCCTTCCCCACTTGCGTTTCCTTGTCTTCTCCTTCGATCTCGCCTTCTTCATTATTGACGACTCTTGACCAAGGTTTTCCAACCTTTATCCCCTATCACTTTTGTCATGACCAGGCAATGGATTTTGAACTGATATTGGGTGCGTCTTCAAATGACACCCATCCTATCTTGATGAGCTTCAACAACTTGTTCTTGAAACCATAGCACGTTTCAAGACAATGCCCGGGAATACCAGCATGGTACTCGCAAGTCAAATCAGGCTTATACCAGATGGGGAATGGTGGCTGTAGTGGTAATGTAGGGATAGGAGCTATTTGTCCAATGCTCAGTAGTTTGGCATATATGTCCTTTAGAGGCATGGGTAATGGCGGTAGTTGTTCTGAAATGTATCTTGGGTTTGGTCTTTGGTGGTTGTTTTGGGTGTTTGACTGGCCATTTGCTCGATTAGGGGAAAAAGGTTTGTTTAAAGTTTATGTGGGCCACATGGGAGGTAGGTATTTGTGGGTTATATGAATCCGTTATCTTGTCATTGGACCCACCTTCGAAGTTGTTAACGGACCTTTCAATTTTCTTCCAAAAAAAAAACATTTGTCTCCGATGGCTCAATTATGCGTCCAACTTTAATCCCCTGCTCTATTCTTTCCGCTATGCGTACAGCATCATAGAAATGTTGAGATGAGCTACCCATTAAATGCTCATAGTAGGGTGCCTTGAATGTGTTGGCGAACAAAGTCACCATCTCCGTTTCTATCAAAGGGGGTTGCACATGCATGGCCTCGTCCTCCATCTTTGCGCATAAGCCCTTACTGATTCTTGGCTTCTCTTTTCCATTGACATAAGGCTCATTCGATCTGGAGCAATTTCCAAATTGAACTTGTATTGCTTAAGGAAAGCCTCAACTAAATCCTTCCATTTCTTGATCTTGGCATTATCCAACCTCATGTACCAACTTAGCGCCGACCCCGATAGACTATCTTGGAAAAAAGTAGATCAGTAACTTATCGTCATGAATCACCTCAGCCATCTTATTGCAATAAGATCGAAGGTGAGTGTTTGGGCATTCCAACCCAGTGTACTTTATAAACTCCGGAATCCCTAAATTTTTTTGGTACCGTGATGTTTGGTACCAAGCATATTTCAGACGCTCGCATGGGGTCAAACCAGTCATTTCCCTCGACTGCTCTTAACCTTTCTTCCAAGGCTGATATCTTGTCATCGTTCATAAATCTGGTGGACCTATTATCGGGAGGCCCTTCCACAGTGATGTGAGCTTGAGGGGGCTGAATGGGAATGGTAGGTGCAAAAGTGCTGCCCCGTCACTGAATCTGCCCCCAAGTTCTGAGATGCCCCCGGAACATGAACTGATGGTGCTCCTATATGTGGTTGGGTAGATGTTCCCTCCCCATTCTTGGCTCTTAAAAATTGCTCAAGCAGACTGGTCAGTCGAGAAACTTCATTTTTCACAGATTCCAACTCGGTCTGGTAGTGCGACTCTAATTGAGCTCTTTCTTCATTTTCCATTCTTGATCTGGACCGGGTTTGGTGGACTCTGGATGTAGGACCTATGTTTCACGATCTGTAATGCATATGATAACAAAATGCGTGATGAAAATGTGATGCACAAGTGATGTACGATGAGTATAACATTATTAATCTTGATGCAAATAAGATACATAACCTAAGGACAAACTCTATTTATTAAGTGATAGTGGGTAAAAAGTTTTCTATCTGGTCTCGAACGGTCTCATATCTGCCCAGTGACGTTCTTCGTAAAGAAGTATGGGGGCGTTGCTAGGAACAGTTAAGACACGTATGTCCACCATTACCAAGCAGGCACTCAGATATGAGTTGGGTGTTTCACGCATTTAAACCCTGACCAATAGTCCTAGGGTAAATCGCTAATTCCCCACTTAACTTAAAGCTTGTGTGTGCTTTTCAAAATTAAGGCAAGTGATGCATGAGACAATTATATACAATGCATGAATAATATGCGTAAAAAAATAAATACGCAAATAAAAGGAAGGGCATATTAACAATAAACACACAAAAAACCAACAAATCAGACAAAAACAAAGCTTAGTCTACAAGGTCCCCAGCGGAGTCGCCATTCTGTCGCACCCTAAAAAAAAAAAAATCATATTCATCAAATGCGGGTTCGACTGGCGAATTTGTTTTATTTTTGGTTCTTTGGAGTCGCCACCTAGTATTTTGGTCACTAGGAAACCTAATTGGTCTCAGAGATCGGGTACGGGGACTGGTTGCGTAAAGGGAAGGTATTAGCACCCCAAATACGCCCTACCTAAGGTAAGCTGCATTGTTTTATAGTCTGATAAAAACTAAAGTGTTATTGTACTTCTAGTCGTTGGTCTGTCTATGGTTCAAGAAAAATCCTTCTCGGTAAGAAGGTCTTTTATCTTATCGGGTAAAATCCTAACCGTTCTAACGTCTTTACCAAAAACTTTATTAATAATATGTAGGAATACGTTTTACGTATAAATTCGTAATCCCACAAACTAAAAGGAAAAAAATAGATTTTTTTAGAATTTTTGAAATATTGGCCTAGTTCTCATGGCTTGAATAAACTGGTTATTAAAGCCAAAATGCATGTTAATACATATATTGTTTTGAAAATTTCTTTGTTGTGTGAAAATATGATGTTATAATATTTATATATATATATATTGGAGATACTAGGCCGTATTTTAAAAACAAAAACAATTTTTGGAAAATATTATTATTTTTTTTGCTTTGACGAAAATCGGGTGTTTTAATACTGAGCTTGTATCCTTACGGTATAAAATACAACCCAATATTAATCCTCTTTGCTAAAAATATGCAGAAAAAATCAACAATATTTTTAGGGACTTTTTAGAAATTTTTTTGAAGGCAAAAACATTTGTTATTTTAAAAAAAATCTTTGATGTTTTGACGAAAATCGGGTATTTTTTTTAACACTGGTTTTGTATCTTTACAGTATAAAAATACAAACCAACATTAAACCACTTTGACAAAAAAAATGCCGAAAAATCACAATATTTTTAAAGATTTTTTTTAAAATATTTGTTTATATATAAATATATTTTTATATATATATAACATATATACACACACATATATATATATATATATATTATAGGGCTGGGCCGGCCCAAATAAATGGGCCAGGCTCAGCCCAAAAAAAGGGGGGCGGGCCGGTCTCGGCCCATAATGATATTGGGCCGGTCTCGGCCTAAGACTAAGGTGGGCCGGTCTCGGCCCAAGACTAAGGTGTGCCGGTCTCAGCCCAAAGCTAACGTGGGCCGGTCTTGGCTTGCAAGGCTGGGCCAGCATCGGGCTGGCCCAGCATCTTATGGCCCAGGGGGGGGAGAATTATTTTTCTCCCCCCCGCCTCCTGCATGCTACATGCAGGAGGCAAAAATGGCTATGATAAAAAAATGCAGGGGAGGGAAGAAGTGTGCACCTGGCGTGGAGGCGATCGTTGGTGGAGCTGCGGTGTCGCTGCGGTGTCGTGGCCTCGAGGACGGCGGCGCTGTGGTGTTGCCTCTCTCTCGTTGGTTCTCTCTCTCTTCGGTCTCCTCTCTCTCTCTCCTCCCTTCGGTTTTTTTTCTGTTTTTTGGTTTCGTTCTTTCTTGCTTTCGGTCTGTTTCTCTTCTCCCCTCTCCTTCGTGCGTTATTTCTCTTCTCCCTCTATCCTCGGGTCCTCCTCTCTCTCGGCCTCTCTCTATTTATAAGAAAAAAAAGGGAACCGGCGTGCCTTTCGTTAGTGCGCCTTCAATCACGCAACGGCTGGTCGGCCATTGATGCTTTCGGTGGTGGTGGTGGGGGCGAGGAGAGAGAGGCGGGAAGTTTTGAAAAAAGCAAAAAATGGTTTTGTCTCTGTTTCTGTTTATGCGGGGGAAAGGAAGAAGATGAACAGTGTCGTTCAAAACGACACCGTTCTGGTCTTTCCCTTTTTTTTTTTTTTTTTTTTTATATATGAAACGGCGTCGTTTTGGATAAAACGCGCCGTTTCATTTAAATGGGTCAAACTTCAAATCAGTCCTCCGAACTCGGTCCCCGCCCTCTTGTTGGCCGCCTTTTTCACTTTGGTCCTTGGTCTCTGATTTTCACAATTTAGCCCTCAATTGATTAATAAACTTTCAATTTCTTCAATTAGGCCCTGATCCAAAGCAAAACAGCCCCTCCATTTACGCGCCTCTTCCAATTTGGTCCCTGGTTTCGGATTTTCTTAATTAAATCCCTAATTGGCCCTTAAACTTCAATATTTATGCAATTAAACCCTGATTTGACCCAATAAATTCCTAAAAAATACATTTTGGCCCCAGAACTTAAATTTCTTCAAAGTAAAGCCCAAATTGACTTAAAAATCAATTTTTCTTGGAATCAAATCTTCTATAAATTCAAATAAAAATCCAATTAAGTCCATAAACATCTAAATTTGGGCTTTTCTCCTCAAAATTCAAATTTTCCTTCTTAATAGGGCTTTCATCCTTCAAGAATATACTGTCAAAAATTCAATCCTTGTATTTTTAAATTCCTTGACCAATTTTCTGACTGTTTTCCGAGCGCTTCTGCCTCCTGTTATTTTTCTAACCTCTTTTGGCTATTTATTTTATTTTTCATGGGGACCCAAAAATGGGTTACAACAATCATCAACATTTCTTTTCCTAGATGCAAGGACTTGAAGTTGTTCACCTTTATTATTCGTGGTGGATCCTACAGTAGTTGATGTTGGGTTAGTGTTTGAAGATGGGGCATTGGTTGATGTTGGGGTAGTGTTGGTGGATGAAACATTTTGATTTTGAAGGTTTTCCATATGTAATTACCAAATGCAAACATGTTCATTATCACTTGGACATTTCTTTTCAGCAATTAATATACATAAAGATTAAAATCATGTTTAAAAATTAAAATGAAACAAATATTACGGAAGTAACATGTCAAAACAAGCTTAGAAAATCAACACAGGCTTATAAACATGATTTTAATCAAACTACTTGGTATGACCTTATAAATCAACCAACACAGTAACAACAGTTCGGTTATTTTTTAGCAATCAACCACCAAAGCAACAAAAACACACAACAACAGGCTACAACAACAGCATCAACAAAATCAACACAACAACAATAACAAAATCAAATATTGAAATTACATAATCATACCGAAATAATCATAATCCTAAACTGCTAAATCCCTTTTATTCAAACAAAGGAAACAAAATTCGTTTTAATCACCCAAATAACTCTAAATTCTTATTTAAACCTAAACCAGAATTCATCACCCAACAAAATTGATTAAAAAAACAATAAGCTTAACTATATGAAATAATTAGAAAGGAGAAAAAAAAAATTAAAACTCACTGGTTTTGAGAGGCTGAGGAAGCGTCGGTCTAATGGAAACACGGGCTGTGTTGATCTAGTGGAGACTGAGGAAGAAACGTAAAAAAATAAGCTTAACAGTATTAAAAATAACAATAACCTTAATCGAATTAATTAATTAGAAAAGGAAAAAAAAACTAAAACTCACTGGTTTTGAGAGGTTGAGGAAACGGCCGAAACACCGGTGGTCGATCTGTGTTTATGTTTTCTTAGTCTAAGGAGAGGAGGCGATGAGGTGAGAGGGGACGGGTTGGTGGTGCTCTGGTACGGGGGCGGCCTTAGCAGAGGCCGAAGAGGGCGGGGGGCGAGGGGGTGTTTACTTAGTGAGTAGTGAGAGCCTGAGAGGAGAGAATCCAGAGATTGTTTGAAAATTGAAATTGAAAGTGTTTACTTAGTGAGTAGTGAGAGCCTGAGAGGAGAGAATCCAGAGATTGTTTGAAAATTGAAATTGAAAGTGTTTAGCGGAGAGAAGAGAGGGGCACGATGTGCAACAACTTTTTCTATTTATACTAGGGAGTAAGGACCTTTTTTTTTTTTTGAATCGGTTCGGTTCGGTTAACCCGGTTTTTGCACTACAAAACTGAAAACCGAACCAAATCGAACCGAGGTTTTTTCTACATAATCTAATCGGTTTAATTGGTTTTATTTTTTGGTTTGGTTTTTTTGGTTAATTGTTTGTCGGTTTACTCGGTTTATTGGTTTTTTTGAACATCCCTATAAAATACCAATGAAATTAATCCATTAGTGATACCCTTTGTAATTGACATGATGAACATTGCTAGAGAGAAGTGAATAGTATACCAACGAGTTTACGGATGGTTTTACCGACAACATTAATACCATCAGTAATTTCGTTAGTATAAATGAAACGTCATCGTACTTTTTAGATTTGTTTTAATTTTTTTTTCCCACTATAATTCTTTTGGTATATACCAAGGGAAACATTTCATCAGTGTTTTCGTTTTTATTTGTTAATTTTCTGGTAGTGTTTGAATGAAGTTTTGTATGATTTTTTTTTTGTAACATTATTTCTAATTAACACAAATTAAAAACCTCAAGAGAATCTTGAAAGAAATCTCAAAAGAGTAAATGGAAATTAACAGCAAAAACATAACACAAAATGAATGTTTTACTTCACTTTACTAACTAGACGTACGTATGAAAGAATTTCTTCCAAAACAGAAAGTGTGACCATGATAAACAAGGGTTAACTAGAAGCCTGCAGCATAAAGTTTTGCCTAGTGACAAGATAAAGTAAATTATTCTGAAAGACCAATATATCCTCTCTTTTGTAACTTGTAAGTAATCATCGTTCTACAGGAGTTCAATATCAAAGTTCTGAGCTTGTGATATTGTTTTGAGAAATTATGCCAAAGTAAGGTATCTATATACTAATTCATAACCCAAATTTTCAGGAAACAGGACTTGTAAAACATCTCAGTTGACTGCAAATTATAATTAAACAACATAGTTCTATTTGATGTAGGTTTTGCTGTGTCTGCCTCAATTAAAATGATATTACAAACTTAAAATTCGAGTTTTAAATTAATTGATTCAAACTCTAGATTTAATTAATTATAGATCTACTCACGTAATTTTAAATTTATATTACAAAGTTATATAAGTATCGATATGATTAAATCTATTTTCACACAAATAGTAGTTCAAATTCATAAAATAATTTATACTCTAATTACATTCATGAATTGAAACTCCTAGATAATAGATATTTTTAATATTTTTGGTTTATGAAATTGATACTGATTACAAAGAAAATTGCAAACCTACTTGATTATCACCTACAAAGTTATCGTCTAGTGTTCTATCACCTACAAAGGTATTGTCTATAGAATTATTGCCTAAAAGCAACCACTTACTTTTATCAACCTACAATTACATGCCTACTTGATAGATAGATTTTGAAAATCCTGTGAACTTGATAAAACTGCACTGTAGTTGTCATTGTTTTGTTAAGTTTGAGTTCTTAGTTGTCTTGCCTTCTTCTTTAAATTATAGAAAAGTTCAAAATAACTTCCAATAACTACTAGTAAATATAAAATCACCTTATTTAAAATAACTTCTATTTAAGATAACTTCTAGTAACTATACATTCACTTTATTCAAGATAACTACCCATTTATTTCTTGTTTTAAGGATCTTGATCTTGTATTATGTAGACTCTTTATATCTTCCATTCACTATCCACATTCAAGTTTGGCATGTTCTTCTTGGTCTAAACTTTATAATTTTTTTGGTCTTAGTGTATATATAACAATCCCCACTATTAATGCTCTTGAACGTATAATATCCAGGTATGGTTTTTGGCTACTATTGAGAAGATATATTGGTATAAAGTCCATCAAGAGAGTGGCCAGAAAGAAAGGTACAGAAGTCTAGCAATCAAAAGTGAAATACAGAAAATTAAAGCCTGCAGGGAACCAAGCCCTCAAGGTTTAGCTTGTGAATAGAGAAATTAATTTATTCTATAGCTGGTGGGAAAGACCTTATTCAGAGGAATAACCCACCGTTAATATGTACGTACGATAAACATTTTATAAAGTTGTATATAGCTTGCGAAGACAGTAAATTATTTATTCTATTCCTACTAAGCAGTATAAAAAACGTTTAACATTTTGCTTCGTGACAGGAATTTCATTTTCAAGTTCATAGTGTTGCACAATATCCTTAAATAAATCACCATCTCTATAAAATAATAAAACACAAATTTGTGGCACCAGGATTGGGAACGCAACTCAAGCTGGTTACACAGCAGCGTAGTCGGCAGACATTTACTTCAACAAACTTTGGGGCTGCAAGTTCTGTGTGAATGTATGTCTATATGCTTTTGTTTTTGCATTAATTTTTTATTTTACTGTTATTTTTGGTGGATATAAATTATGCTATTTTATTAAGCTGAAAGGTTGGCTTAAATGAATGATTATATATATATAATGTATCAGTTTTGTACCTCAACTACTTTTAAATCATATAGATTTCATAGATACATGAGATTCTAAATCTTACCACTCATCAGCCAGTTTATGTGGTTGAAACTTTGTTATGCTATGGCATATTATTTATGTAAAATTTGTATGGTTCTTTATGATTTTGATAGCCAATGTGTTTAACTTGTTGAAAAATGTTCCAATATTTACAAAAATATGTTTCGAAGACTAGAAAATTGATAGTTATGCTTATTATAAATTGATGAATTTGGTGAATTAACTTAAAATTTAATCAATTTGGAGCTTGAACTGATCTCGAATCATTAAATAACCCCTTAGAAAATTCACTTGGTTAAACTCGGATGACTAGCTAGATGAATCCATAATCTGACTTCGTAAAATTAGGCTTGAGACAAAAAAAAATGTTTAGAAATGGTATTGTTTTGCACCAGAGAAAAAAGAACTTTTAGTTTTTAGGCAGCCACAAGCAGTTTGCTTCTTCTTCCCGTCGGCTCTTTATCCAATCTGCTTCTTCTTAATCCACTTCTACTGAGTGTTCGAGCATAAATTCAAGCTTTATTACATTTAATTTCAAGAAAGTTAACCTCATTTTCTCTCAATAGGTTTCAACAAATAGTTTTTACATAGATACCCTTTTTATTCCAAAAAACAAATAGTTTTTACACATATTTTTAGGGTCTTTTTTTTTTTTTTTTTTTTTGTGAAAGGCTTGAATCCTTTTTTTATTGTATTTATATGCAAGAGTTGATACTATTTGGTTTATGGCGTCTTTATACTCCATTTTTCATTTTCTGAATTAATTTACATGAGAAAATTTAAAAGTACTTAAATATATTTTTAAAAATATAAACTCTAATATATATATATAATGAAAAAAATTGTAAACTTAAAGTTTAAAAAATTTATATAGTATTTATAGAGACTGAACTCAGATGCGCTTGTCAAGGCCATAATCTGGGAGTCTAGGTTAATTTAGGGTAATCACCACCAAAATTAAAATTTGAAAACTAAGGATTCCATACAACCCTGAAAAATAAAATTAATTTCTACCCTTTCCCAGATCTCCCTCCAGCCTGAACCATCCTTGCCCGACCCACCAGCCATGCCACTCTCTTCCTCCACACCATCAAACCAATGCCAAAAACCATCTGGAAACACCAGCCGTCCCTTTCTTCCTCCTTTCAAACTGATAGCCCATAAATCACTATTGCTAGCAGTAGCACCGTAGCGAAACTGACGCTAAGAAACCACAGCTGCTTCTTTGAAGCCGACATCAGCGGCCCCTCAACAGACCCGATCTGAAAAAAAAAAGGGGAAGATGAACAAAAGGAAAAGAAAAAGAACATGTTAAAAAGATGTAAGGGGCTTACCGCCGACTACATTTAGGGCAGCCCCCATAAGGTTTTGTTCTCTCTTCGTATTTTTTTATTATTTGCTTTAGAAGCGTTTGGGAACGCGGTGCAAATGATGTTCCCACCAAATTAAATTTTTTTTTTTACTAAAATTTAATGCGGTTTGTACTTTTTAAATCGTTTTGATGTGTTGATGTCAAAAATAATTTTTAAAAAATAAAAAATATCATTGGCATGCATTTCGACATGAAAAGTTATTTAAAAAACAACCGCTACTACACTGCCAAACACGTTTTTTATAGAGAGAAGTCGGAGCTTCTCTCTCTAGATAGCCATGTAACAGTGAGTGTGAGAGATAATATGTGTTTGTCTGTCTAGACTGTGAGACAAGGACTAATAATTCTATTTTCATATATATGAGGATTTCATCTACGTTTTCCTTTTATTCATTTATTTTAATTCTTAAACTATAAGGTTATATATATATATATATATATATATATAATAAGGAAAAAGAAAAAAAAATGGTCCTTTTGTATGTTGTTTATAATTTTCTCTAGTTCGTTTTGATCAAATTGTTTGTAACTATGCTGATTTATTTTTGAAAAATGTGTTTGCTAGGGACGTGTCGTCAAAGATTGATGTAGCCCATCTGTCTCAAGATATTGTAGAACTATGGAATGAATGGCAGATTCGGTCATTAATGCTACTCAGTCTCCTTCTGCAAATCTTGCTCACCTTTTTTGGAGAACGACGGAAGTATACTAATGGACGTTTGCTTGGGACTTTTCTTTGGGTAGCGTACCTGTCTGCAGATTGGGTGGCAACTTTTTCGTTGGGTATCCTTGCTCGCAGCGAAGCCGACTCCGCAAATCCGAAATTAATTCCTGTGTTTTGGGCTCCAGTCCTTCTTGTTCACCTTGGTGGCCCTGGAACTATTCCTGTTTATTCAATGGATCAAGCCAGCAAATTATTGATAGTTCGCCTTCTTCAGCTAGTAACCCGAGTTGGTGTGGCTTGTTATGTCTTGTTCAGGTTATGGAACAACAATGTCATCACGTCGGTATTCATTCCCATCTTTGTTTCAGGAATCATCAAATATGGTGAAAGGATTTGGGTTTTGACGAGAATCTACGAATACAATAATGTGTCGCCACAATCTTGTGCGGAAGTACATCGCATCAAGATTAAAGATATTTTACCCTGCTACAAGAATACAAGAAGCGAGGTCATATATCTCCATGAAGCTCATATTTTATATAAAACGTTCCAGATACTGTCCAAGAATTTTGATCTCGTCGGATTGGATCAAAAATTCACCTATGATTTGGTTTCTATAAAGGAAGCGGAGGAAGCCTTCCACTTGACAGAAGTTGAGCTGGGATTCAAGTATGATCGGCTTTATTCTAAGGTGACAACGATTTCCAGGTCTCGCGTCATTCTCCGCTCTACCACCTTCTTATCATCTATTTCTGCATTAGTTTCCTTCTCAATAATGACAAAGAGCAGTTGTGTCTATTCGAAAAATGATAAGATTATATCTTACGTGCTGCTGAGTGGAGTTGTGTGCCTTGAAACTTATTCCATCATTATGCATCTCTTTTCCGACTGGACTCTCATTTGGCTTACCAGTACTAGTGAAAGAGCTGGTGGTATTCCCCCTGGAATCAATTGTCTTTCTCTGTTACTAACATTTTGTAGGAAGCGCAAAAGATGGTGGTCAGGATCTATGGGACAACACAACCTAATAAGTGCTCAATCAAACAACAAGCTTCTTAAGAAGTACTTTCCACGGATCATAGGGAACATTGATAGCCAGAAAAAAGTGGGCAAGGATTTAAAAGAATTGATCTTCAAACAAGTCAAGGATAAACGTTCAAGGTACGATCCCGATACCAGTGATTTCACTTCCCTCAAGAATCTATTGAAAGAGAGAGGTCGCGAGGCACTTCAAAGCAAGGATTGCGTTGATAAATTGGGATGGAGTGTCGCTGGTGTAGAATTCATTCATAGCCTCCTCACTTGGCACATTGCTACTCATGTTTGTTACTTACATGATTCTGATCAGAAGAATGGTTTTCACAAGAAGCGAAAAAGTGTAATATTGAACAGCACATTATTATCCGATTACATGTTGTATCTCCTGGTTAATTGTCCAACCATGTTAGCGAGAGAGCCCAGCGAAACAAGGTATGATGATACGAGAATTCATTTGCGTCGTCTCCTTTTCTGGAATACACATAAAGAAGTGAAGCACAACATTTCCTTGGAAGAATTGAATGCATTATCGTTTCAGGAAGCTGAAGTGCAAGCCTTTTTCAAAGAATTGCTTCAAAGTCCGTCTACCGTGTTAAAGGAAATTGAAGAACAAGGCAAAGGAGAAATGTCAGCCCTACTAGATGGTTGCATGCTTGCCGTGTCATTGCAGTCATTGGAGACACGGGATGGTTGGTCAAATGACAAGAAATGGGAAATGATAAGTCATGTGTGGGTGGACAAGTTGATGTATGCCGCAAGTCATTGTGGATGGAAGCAGCACATTCATGCACTTGCCCGAGGTGGGGAGCTACTCACTCATGTCTGTCTTCTCATGGCACATCTCGGTTTAAGCAAGCAGTGTCAACCTGGAATAAATGAACAGTTAGCTGATCGGTCTGGAAGGCTTGGTTGTATTCTTGAGTCTGAAAAACCTAGCTCCCTGGGTCTGAGGTATATTTCTGTGGAGTAGTACTATTATATTTAATGCTTCAATAAGGATGGAACTTTCTCATGTATTGTTATACAATGCCTTTTAGCTTTATTTTGTTGTGTTGATGTATTGAAAGTTTGTAAATGTGAGATATCAACTAGCATATATCTATTCATGTCTTGGATGGAGATTTACCTGGTTTTATGTTAATTTTCAACATATTCTTTTAATTTAATCATCAAATCTTTAATACTATATTACAAAAAAAACTATCTTAATAATAAAATTTAAATAGTTAGACAAAAAGTCATTAATGATTTTATATTAATTCTCTAACAAAAAATTAAGATATTATTCATTAGTGATTATAAAAAAAAATATATATTATTCATTGGAATTTTAAATATTTTCAATCTTATGTTTGAAAGTGGATGAGATTAATTTTCTATCATTTGGTACAGGAATATAAACAGGAAATATTATGGGCAGGGAAAATATAAGGCATTTAACTACTTTCAAAGTTGATTTCCCCCTCATGGATCATGTTCAACTCAAACAAAATAAGTAAAGAAAAAAAAATTCAAAACGTACCAACACTAAATCTATAAATGGCTATCTTTTTATTTTTATTTTTAATGAATAACGAGTATTTTTATTACTCTGGGCTGGATCCATCCAGCCCAGTCCGGCTACTGGTTCAGACCAGTACCAGGTGCACAGTGCTTGGTTAATTAAATTTGCAAAACAGAGACGGGGAAGATGGCTTACCTGCTGCTGCGCTTGGAGACGAGGTTGATGACGCTCGTTGCTGGGGAACTGGGGTTCCTCCTTCTGCTTTCGCCTCCCCTCTGTTTCTTCTTCTCTGTTGTTTCTTTTGGAGATAAGGCTTCGCTAGGCGTTGGTGTTTGACAAGGACTCGAACTCCCGGAGTCCTGCCATTGCAGGGGTCTGGGTGGCGGTGCCTTCCCCGTCTCTATGACCTGCCAATGGTGGGAACGGTCTGGGAAGGTGGTGATGGCGGTCTTGGAGACCAATCATTGCACGCATGGGTGGTCTGATCGGCGTGTTTCCTTTTTTTCTTTTTGCAGGGACTTTCCTCTGTTTTCAGAGGAAGAAGACGATGGCCAGAAATGACAAACGGCGCCGCTTGTGGACTGGGCGGCCGTTTTCAATCCGGTCCTCCAATTTTCAAAACTTCTTAATCGGGTCCCTGGGCAGAATTGCTGTGCCTCGTACAAGATGGTCCCTGAACTTCAATCACTTGTAGCGTTGACCTTAATTAGCTGAGGAATTTAATATTTCTTCAATTATGTCCCTGATTTCATTAATTAAACTAATTCTAAGCTTAATTAAGTCCCCAAATTTATTAATTTTTCAATTAAACTTCTGATATCATTATTTAAACCGAATCAATTCTTTCAATTTCTTTCAAAATTAACTTTGAAGGTGATAAATCAAACATGATTAAAGCCTCAAAATTTTTAATTTGTGTGGTTTAGATCTAAATCTCAATTTTTCTTTTATTCGTTTCATTCCTTTTGGTAAATTTATTTTTGTTAAAAATTGAGTTCTAACAAACTTCATGATGAAGTATGTGATAGAAGAATTGTCAAGAACAATCACAACATAACTAAAAGTTATTACACAAGCACCTGGGTTGAGGAGGTGCATTGCCTGGCAATAAAAGGCGAAGACACCTTGGTTAAAAGGTGTGGATAGAGTTCATGAGCACCGCCCTCGATTAAGAGGTGCTCGCGCTGCTTTGAAAGGTGCGAAAACTTTATGAAATAATGGCAATGTTTTCTCCATTGTTGCACATGATGGACGAGATGTGAAAAATGCTGAAGCCACTAAAGGACATTCCCAAAGAAGGAGGATGTGATTATCCTATAACAAAGGGCGAGCGTAGTCACCTTGGTTAAAAGGTGAAAGGCAAAAGGAGTTAGCCCAACAGATCTCTCCAAAGCTGATGATACGACTGAAGATTAGTGGATACGCTTTAGTCTTTTTTCTGAGTGCACTTTCTAATCCTCACTTCAAATACAACCATAAGGATTTATCATTTCTCAATATGATGAGTCCATCATCTCTCAGTCTTCTTTTTCTTTTTTACACCTTTATGGGTTTTTGTTTTTAAGTGTTCTTAAGTTAGTTTTGTAGTTGTTTACATTGATCTGTTTGTGTTTTTGGGTTATTGTTACAGTGGTAAAGCATAAAGGTGTTTGCTTTTTGTTTTCTGATTTTGTTTCTTGGTCGAGGGGTTTTAGTTTGTAATACTAGTTCTTATAGGTGATTTTTCATGGGTTTGATGTGATTTGTAGGTGGATTCTGAATTGGAACCTGGGTTAGTGTCTTTACATAGACATTTTTGAGATTGAATGTTTTTTGTTGAAAGTGGAATTTCGAAAGAGAAAACACATTGTTGATTGTGTAGTATAGAGACATAAAATTAATTTGAGAAAACAGATTTTGAATTTAGTTTGGCAACTTTACTAGGAATCGTTAATTGAATATTGGAGATGAAATAGAACAACTACGGAACTACCTTTGTATATTTGCTAGAGATGACTGATGTTTGGATTTTTATTGTAATATGATTTGTTATATGTCCTTTATAATACTTTTGACAGGTATAATGGAGTTGAACAATGGTATGAAAACATATTTTGGAATATGGATTTTTGTTACAGTATTGTTCTCAAGCATATTAATTTTTTTAGTTAGAGTTTTCATTGTCTTTTCTATGTTGTTTTGGATGGCCAAGATCTTAAATGAAGGGTTAACATTGCTTTCAATTACAGTTTTGAGGTTTTATTTTCATAAATTCATTCCTCCTTTATGTATTCATGACTTTTTGAGTTATTATAATTCCTAGTTATTGACATTTTCAGCTTCTTTTGGGAACTTTAGGGTTTGCACATGTAGTTTAATAATGGCCTCTTCTCCTTTAAGAAACTCAAGTTTATGTACATCCTTTAAACATTACATGCATGTGTATGTGATACATGCTCTTCTATGCTTGCAATTGGCTCCTTGGAACTGGAAATAGGTATGTGCTTTCCACTAGGCAAGTTTTATGATTTAAAAAGTTGCTCATTTCCTTAAAATATATTCCTTGAAAGTGGATGAGCATGAAAAGGAGATGTAAAGGGGCTGGATTGGGAAAATGGCACAATCCTTGCATCTCTTAACTTTTCTGGTTAATCAATTTTATTTTATTTTTAAAGAATTTACTGTATGGTCATTTTGCAAAATGCATCTCCTACATTTTACCATTTCAATTTATGGAAATTTCCAAAACTTTTTGACTTATTTTTTGTTCTTGAAGCTTCATTATTTCTGAAACATTTTTCCTATTGTTTGAAGTTTTCACTCCTGAGCTGATCATGCTTCTTGCATAACTAGCTATGCTGCACTCTTAAGAGTTGCTCTAATTTCTGTTTTCTCTGCATAACTATCTCGTTTCAGTAAATCACTGCTTCAGAGCAATTCGTGCTTGTATTATCTCTGTTCTCAGAATGCTTCATGCAAATGAGACTTCCAAGACCATGTGCCTGATTAGAATTACAGTACTATGAGATGCTTTTGTTTGTTAACTAAATTTACCATTAAACTTTATCATGTTTTGTGTTGAAATTATTACATTCACACTACTAGTTTAATTGACAATATGTAAAAGATGCCAAACTATAAGGGCTTAATTGACAAAAACCGGGGGCAAATTGAAGAAATTGAAAGTTTAATGGTCAATTAGAGGTTATATTGATAAATTCTGAGACCAAGGACCATATTGTAAAAGGCGTGTAACTTCAGGGTTACAATTGAAGTTCAGCAGGGGCTTAATTGCATTAAATCAAAAGTTTAGGGTCAATTATGAGTTCAATTAAAAGAAATTAAAAGATGGAGGACTAAATCAAAATTTAGTAAAAATCCCTAATTCAGGCCACAACGATGTTGTTTTGCATAAAAAAAAAGGACCAGACGACAAGTCGTCTAGTCACTGTTCATTGTCTTACCTGTTTTACCCTAAAGAAACAATGTGGGAGCCTACTTTGTAGGTGCATTTAATGCTTGATTTCTTCATCAAACCGAACAAAACTTGAACGAAAAGGATCCCTTGCAGTTTCTCTACAACCCCATGTGAACGGTTCGGATGAATGATAGCACGACGACGACATAAAGAGGTCAACTCAGGCACCCTTTCCTACAGATTTGATAACTTAGGGAGGCTACTTTGAACCAACGGTTGGGATCCTTCCGAACCAAATCAATGGCTGAAATTTTACCCTGGTGTAGACGAGATTACCCTCTTCCACCGCCTATAAATAGAGACTCTGTTGATGACCTGAGGGGGAAGAAAATTGAACGCAAAGTTGGCCAAAAATCAGCCTTCCCTACTCAATTTTCCTGCAACCAACCCTTTTCTCTTCTTTCTCTCTCCGCTGTGGCCTTCAGCCACCACCACCATCATCACATGTCTTCTCACCATCGTCCCCACCTCAAGTAGCCATCAAACCATCACACGTGGTGGTTGCACCACTTCTCTCTCTCCTCTGTAAAAATCTTCTTCTCTGCCACTATGACCCCGGCAACAATAACAACCACCTTGCCCAGAAGCTTTTATCATTCCCAAAGGCAGCCAGGACATCAGCTCTCTCCTTAGCCACTCCAACAATTCCAACCATGAGCTTCCCTTCTCCTTTGCAGGACTCTGTTCCTTCTTCTTCCAGCTGTGACCAAAGCAAGTTGTCGGCCTCACCACCTCCAATCGCACTGTGCGCCATCAGTCAGGCCACCAGCTCCCTCAATGCCAGGTAAGCCTCCCTCCTCTCTTCTTCTTCTTCCTCCCTTCTACCGCTGCATGATAATAGGGCAACGTGAATTATATATACTTACACTGTAAGATACACATCTGGTATTAAAATGCCTGGTTTTTTATGAAATATTTTCAAAAAAAAATTGTTTTCATGCATACGGCCAATTCCTAAAAATTTTCAAAACATATTTAAAAAAAAAAGAAGAAGAAGAAATTGCATCTTTCTCATGTTTTAATCCAAAAACTAGATATCGTAAATAGTTTATAATCATCCATTAGACTTTGACCAAAATATCAAAAAAAAAATTTCAATTTTTTTAGGGTTCAGATGTAGACTTTAATATCTATGGGGTGTAAAATTACATGATAAAATACACCCTCAGGTATTAAAGATATAAGGTGTAAATAAATGCGATGATAAATTTAAGACTTTACAACGGTTATGATTTAACCCAATAAGATAGAAACTCTCTCATAAAGAGAGAACTACCTTGAGCCTTAGAAAAGACCAAGGAATAGAAACCTGACTTATAAAAAAAAAATCAAACAACAATGCAGCTTATCTTAGGTAGGGTGCATTCGAGGTGATGCGTCTTCCCCTTGCACAACTAGTCCCTTACCTAGACTCTCGCAGACCATAGATTTCTAGTAACCATAATACTAGGTGACGACTGCTAAAAATTAATTATAATTTTATGATTAAATCCAAAAACCCTTCCCAACACACAAAACCTCACATAGGAGGCACGACAGGAGCCTCCGCCGTCGCCAGACTACATCGCGTCGGCACGCCCCCGCAATAGAATCCAGAGAGGGTCCCTTTATAGAAGTTGTAGACGAGAGTGTTATCTTTCCAAAGAGTCTAACCCTGTCTACTTTGGAGTCTTGGAACTCTAGATACAAATAAAAATCTGAGGAGAGGTCAAGCTGCCACCCCTGCTAGCAAATTTGACCAAGTCGACAAAACGACGAGATTTAGTCATATTAAGGGTAGAATTTGTTTTCTTGACCTTTGTAAAACGTGTAATATTGTGTTGTGATTTTTAGAAAGGAATAAAAAATGATTAAAATTAAAGTCATGATGTTCATTAGGATTACTAAAGAGCTGAAATTGTAAAGGATAATAATGGGGGGAATTTAGGTGAGAAAGAATAATGATAAAGAGAAATTAATATTATCACCATTTTTGTTGTTATTTTATGGTATGTGGGATTAACATAGAATAATGATGGGTATTTATGGTTTCAGGAGGAACTGCGGGAGGAGTGCAACAACAACAGGGGAACACCAATCGAGCGTCCATAGCATATAGGTACTCGGTACCTATATCTCCTCTAGTTAATAATTATTTTAACTAACTATTGAACTATATATATATATAATGGTGCTTATTAATGAGAAAAGAAAAGGGAAAAGGTTAAATGGCAGGAAAATGGAAATTAAGAACTAGATTTAATTTATGGGTTCTTTTAGAGGAAATGAACAATAATAATGAATTGTAGGAATGATTGTTCCTCAAATTTGATTAGCCAGTCCCAAATACAGGAGGCTAATGATGTTAGCCAAGTTGGTCAACATCAGCATTATCGGTACGTGTGAGGAGAAATATAAAACTTGATTAACTATTCGGGTTCAAAATAGTTAGTGATATCTGACGAGTAATGTTGATATCGGCAAAATTTATGGGACTTGATTAGCTTTTCAAGGTGAAAGCTAATGATGTCAAGAATCCTAGACATCGGTATACCTGAGAACCTCTTAAGGTAACATGGAACATTGATTAACTATTTCAGTTAAAAAATAGTTAATGACACCAATAGTTGCGTTAGTGTTGACATTTTCATGAATTTGATTAGTTGATCCCAGGAAGGGCAACTAAAGACACTAATGGAGGTCATTATTATCGGCAGTAGTCTTCCCGATGTGGGGAGAAGTAGTTAAATGAAACAAATTTGATAATCCTTAAAAGGGGTTGGTGGTTGTGTATAGAATTACATAAGATTTGAGTAGGTAGATGTGCTGTATAATTTTTCTTCTGTAAATTGTTTGTATTTTAGTTACTTTTAATTATATGGAAAATTTATATGTTGCAGGTCCCCCCCATTCACGCCAAGAATATAATTTAGGTTCCTTGATTGCTTTTTGTATAAGTTAGGAACTTAGGGATTATTTATGTAATTATTATGTAGTAAACATATAACTTGTATAGAATAGTATACTTGTATTATTTTGTTTTTGGAATATTAAATGTATCAATCTATGCTTGAGATATTATAATGTATTGGCTTATGTTTAGAATGCTAAATTGTGTTGTCTTTATATATGAAATTTAAGTGTTCGAATGGTTCTCTTAATTATTAACTAATGCACGTGATATGAGATGGTGATTGGGTATGAAGATTTGTCCTAGTATGTATATTCTTGAATGAATAAAATGGTTGATTGTACCCATTTTAGATGTGATTATAAGTGTGTACAGGGTAAATTGCCGATAACTTGGGACCTCTTGGTATAAAGGAGACTTTGCCAAAATTTCAGTGAATTTTTTTTTTGCTCCATATACCTTTTATGTGGAAGATAAACGAATAAACTAATTAAACAATTGGGGTTGTTATAGTTCTCTTTTGCTGAGTCTATGAGATGAGAGAGATGGAAGGTGGTCTTTTCATTTTGTGCTCTACTCAGTCTGGGTTGCGGGGATAGGGGACGGTTAGTATAAGGTTTGCCGCACCCTTCTCTCTCTCTCTCTCTTTTATGTTTATGCACTGGGATCTATATTTATAGTGCAAGAGTCTTATCACATGTGAGAAATAAAGTCCTAAACAAACTCATTCTCTTCTTTGAATTTTGAATTTGATTAAGAATCAAATTCAAAAGTAGATAACTATCATTGAAGTCCTTAGTTTTTGCGTAAGTTGACAAATCACACTTTTCATCAAAATAAATCTTTGATATTTTAATTTTATCTGTTAAACCCTATAAAAATTAAATGAAAAGCAAACAGGCCAAACTTAGGTTACAACATATACTATCATTCCATCGATAATAAATTTACTGACTGGATCATTGTAAAACTCTCGTCGGTAATTTTTGGGTCTGTAGGTGAGTTCGTTAATAATAATAAAATATTTATTATCGATGGATTTACTGATGAGAAAAGCACGCCGAAATTTTTTTTACCTGTTTTATTCCGTCAGTATTTCCCTCGAGAAGCTCATCATATAATCAATAAAAATACTATATGCAATTATGTCAGTGATTAAACAATGGCACAATAATATTTGCAGTAATTCTTCTCAAACTCTCTATAATATACCAACAAACTTAATATGTCGGTAATTATTTTAAAAAAACTAGAAAATAATTAAATTAATATAAATCAACACTCCATAATACTTGGGAAGTGAGTTGCTTGAAAAAAAAAGAGAGAAGAAAATCAACTCAAACAAATTTGCAACAAATAAATAACATAAAAAAATAAACAACAAAAAAATTAGCGAAAAACAATTTCCCCCTAACCTAGAAAACCTATTTCATAACCCATAATCTACCTACAAATAAAATAATTTAATTGAAATTGAACAACAAAATTAAGAAACAAAATCCAACAAAATTGATCTCATATGAAAAAAAATCCTACAACAACATTCATACAATTATTAACATAAAAATTTAAAAAATAAAATAAAAAACAATTATGATGCAAAAAAAAAAAAACACAAAAAAAGAAAAAGAAAAAAAATCTTAGCTTAATGTAGTTACAAATGAAGTTGAGAAGAGAAAAGAAAAGGCAAATTCATAAAGTAAGTTAATTAAAAAAAAACTGAGAAGAGAAAAGAAGAAAAGAGGAGAAGACATACCTGAGTGTGGAGGAGAAGAGAATAGAAAGAAATAAAGGTAAGTTGGTGTTTTTTTTACGTAAGAAGAAGAAGAAGAGGCGCTCCTGTTGTGAAATGAGGGATTCTGGTTTTTTTATTGGGACATTTTATCAAAAAATAATTAAATATTAATATTATTAATCATTGTTGTTGCTACCTAATTTTTGATCCATGTTTTGATAAATTTTCACAAATAAAAAAATAAAAAAATAACAGTTTACATGTGGTGATAACATAGAGCATCAAGGCTAATATTAAGGAAGCAATATGTCAAGGAGATAATTATTAAATCATATACAATTACTGCAATATAAAATACCATAGATATATGATTTGATTCGTGCTAGTTATGGAAAATAATCAATGCAATATAAAATACCATATATATGGGATTTGTTGGTGATGGTTATAGAAGACAATCTTCGCAATATTTTTTTAAATAACACATATAGAGATTTTCTATATAAATAAACATCCAGTCATAATAAAAAAGGAAAATAAAATTTACAAAGAGAGAATAAAAAGAATGAGGAAACCCAAGAAAACCTAAAATCATCTTGAAGAGGCCGCGACACACTCCCCATCTCTACCAAAAAGAAAAAACCTAAGCAGCCATTCCCCGGGGTCATCTCACCATCTCTTTTTTCCGATTAACCCACCTTCTAGATCCCCACACACAATCTCCTACCTTCCTCCTTTGTATGTTTGACAATGTAGCACGTAGCTCTACATATTCCTTTATGGATGGATTTTTGGGCTACAGTCAGATAAAAATGACTTTAGGATAATGAGAAGAAATCTTTGTAACACCATGAGGTACCTTTTACTATAAAGTCATGCCATTTGGGTTAAAGAACGTTAGGGCCACCTACCAAAGAGCCATGGTAACTTTATTTCACGACATGATGCACACATAGATTGAAGTATATGTGGATGACCTGATTGCTAAATCTAGAGAGGAAGAGAATCATGTCCAAATATTGAAGGAATTATTTGAAAGGCAAGTTGAGGCTTAACCATGCAAGGTGTTCGTTGAGGGTGAAATCTAGAAAGTTGTTGGGATTTATGATGAGTAACAAAGGGATAGAAGTGGACCCTGGTTAAGTAAAGACTATTCAATCTATGCCAATTCCCAAGACTGAGAAGGATTTAAAAAGGTTCTTGGGAAGTGTCGCACGTCACCCGCGCGGCGTCCGATGTCGTTTTTTTTTTTTTGTTTTGTTTTTGCTTGATTGGTTCTTTGGAGTCGCCACCTAGTATTTTGGTCACTAGGAACCCTAACTGGTTTTTTAGAGATTCTAAGGTAAGGAACTGGTTACGTAAAGGAAAGGTATTAACACCCCTAGTACGCCCTACCTAAGGTAAGTTGCTTGGTTTTTAGTTTGCTCTATAATTGCAATGGTGTTTGGTGTTTTCTAATCCCATCAGTTTTTCTAGGTTTGATTCAAACTAAATTTATTAAGATAGAAATCTAAGGAGATTCCATGTGCTTTCAAAGCTCATTTTTTCCTTTAGTATTTCAAGAGTTTGTGACTCATAAATCGCAAGGAAGAGGGACAAAAATTTAGAAATCTAGGGTGCTTTAAAAAAAAAAAAAAAACCTATTTTTTTAGGTGTTTTATACTCTCACGTCTCATAAACAGTGGAGTAAAATTTTTTGAAATGTCCTCGATCATAATCAAGGCTTCCTTCAAAGATATGTGCGGATTTATTATTCCCAATAATATTTTGGATATTCATCCTTTAAGGATTTCTTTATCCAAACATTAGCGGTGAATAATAGATGAATTCCCACCAAAATAAGATTTTTATATTTTTTGGAATATTGGCCAATACCCTTTGGAGTTTTACAAACATGTTGTAAAATCCAGAAATACAAGAAAATATTTTTTTGTTGTGTTTAAGAAATCTATGTGAAAACACAATTTTTGAAACTTCAAATATATATATATATATATATATATATATATATATATATATATTTGTCACATTGCGCCAAAAACCGGGTATTTTAAATACGAGATTTATGTTTTTACAATATAAAAATAAAAATAAAAACCACAAAGTAAATAATAAAAAAAAAACGATATTACTTGTTTTTTAGGGGCTGGGTCTAGCTCAGCCCGTGTGGCTGGGCTGAACCCAGCAGGCCTAGCCGGGTCACTAGCCCAAACCAGTGACCCAGCTGGGCACAAAGGCATGCGTGAGTTTCCTCATGCATGCCTTGGCTGGTTATTGTTCAAGTGAATTAAATTTCACTTGAACAGTAACAATGCAACAAAAATGCATGCAAAGTTGGTAAGAAAAGTGAGAGAGCTTACCTGCGAACCCAATTTCTTCAGTCCTCACTGTCTGCTCTCATCTGTTGTTCTCTCGCGTCTCTGTTCTTTTTGGTTTGTTTTGCTTCCATTTCTCTTCTCTCCCTCTCCTCCGTTCTGTTTTTTCTTTTTGTCTCACAGTAACAAAAGGATGAAGGAAAGCAACTCCCTTTGTTCTCGTGTTGTTGGAAGGGAAGGATGGCTTCTGTTGATTCTGCTACTGCGGCTGAGGAAATATATGGCTGCGGAGGAGGCCTAGATGGGCGAGTGGCTCAGCTCGTTTCTAGTTGCTGTTGGTGCTGGCCATGGTTCAACAGAGGTGGAGCTACTAACTGCTGGGATTTTTCGAGGGAGGTCGTTCTGAGGTTCCGGTGTTGCTTCTCTGTTACTGTCGGGGGAAGGATTGGCTGTGGCTTATGGTTTTGAATGTTTATCTAGCGGGGCTGAGCTGAGGGAGATATGGGATGAGTGGAGAGTCCTTTCCTAGGGTTGTGTTGATAGAGAGTGAAGGCCTGTAAGTGGTGTTCACAATGGTTGCACGCTGGGGAAGTGAGGTCGGGCAAAGGGAGAAGAGAAGCTTGTGTGCAGAGGGAAAGTCTTAGCTGAGAAAGGGGGAGGAGCAATGATGACTGTTGTGGAGAGGGAGAGCTGCGCCGATTGCCTCTTGGTTGGGAGAGAAGACCGTGAGTTTGTGTTCAGCTAAGAAGGTAAGGTCGTGCATGTGGGAGCTGAGGGAGGAGAAGAAAATAGTTGGGGAGGAGGGGAAGACTGCAAACCAAACAAAAACAGGGGAGAGGGGGCGATGGCTTGGTTTCGGCCGGGAGAAAAAAATTAGGTTTAGGTTTTTTTTTTTATGGTTGCCCTAAATTTCTCTCTTTAAAATTTTTTTTTGTCCATTGTAAATTTTCCTCCCCCCTCACTATTATGACTGGATATTCATTTATATAGAAAATCTCTACACGTGTTATTTAAGAAAATATTGCAATAATTATTGCAGAAATTGTCTTCTATAACCAGCACCAACAAATCCTATATATATGTTATTTTATATTGCAATGATTATTTTTCTTAATCATCACGAATCAAATCATATATCTATAGTATTTTATATTGCAGTAATTATATATGATTCAGTAATTATCTCCTTGACATATTGCTCCCTTAATATTAGCCCTGATGCTTTATGTTATCACCACATGTATACCCCTTATTATTATTATTTTTATTTTTTTGAAAAATTTATCAAAACATAGGTCAAAAATTGGGTAGCAACAGGAAGGTTAAATTACATTACTCGGTTTATATCCCAATTAACCACGACTTATGACCTCATCTTCAATTGTTAAGGAAGAAGAATCTTGGAATTTGGAATAAGAGTGTGAAGAAGCTTTCGCAAAAATCAAGTAGTACCTATTGAATCCACCCGTATCTATCAAGCTGAATTGAAAAATAACAAGTTCTACTAGCTGAGTACGACATAGTATATATTACAAGGAAAGCCATGAATGTCATCACCAATCACCTAGCTGACCATGATGTGGAAGATTATGAGCCGTTAAAATTTGATTTTTCTGATAAAGATGTGCTTTTAGTCGAGGAAGGGAAATCAGATTGGTGAATTATGTACTTTGATGGTGCCATGGTAATGAAGTGGGGGCAGTGCTAATCTCTCATAATAAAAAAAACATTACTTGGTTTCTTATAAGTCGTAGTTTGGGTGCACTAACAACACAGTTGAGTATTGAAGCTTGCATTCTCGATTTTAGAGGTTGCATTGGAGCTAAACATCAGAAAGATAAATGTGTATTGGAGACTTAATTTTTATTATTTTCGAAGTGAAAGGAAAAGGGCAAATCAAGTGTTGCTACCCAATTTTTGACCTATGTTTTGATAATTTTTTCAAAATAATAATAATTATAAAAAAAACAATAATAAGGGTTTACATGTGGCGATAAGATAGAGCATCAGGGCTAATATTAAGGGAGCAATATGTCAAGGAGATAATTACCGAATCATATATAATTACTGCAATATAAAATACCATAGATATATGATTTGATTCGTGCTGGTTATGAAAAATAATTACTATAATATAAAATACCATATATATAGGATTTGTTGGTGCAGATTATAGAAAACAATCTTTGTAATAATTATTGTAATATTTTCTTAAATAACACGTGTAGAGATTTTCTATATAAGTGAGGAGGAGAAAATTTACAAATGGAGAGATTAGAGAAAAAGAGAAAATTTTAGGGCAACCACGGAAAAAAACAAAAAACCTAAACCTTATTTTTTCTATCGGTCGAATCCAAGCCACCACTCCCCTCTCCATCTTCCCTGCAGAACCAAGAACCTCAGCCCCTTGCCTTTGCAAAACAAACTAGAGAATCATCTCTCACCCAAATACCACTCGCCCTCTCTTCCTTCTCTCTCGCCAAAACTAGTATGCCCTGACTGGCCTCCAATGTTTTTCCCATCCCCCCCCCCCCTGTTACACAGCCTCCTACCTTTCTCCTTTGTTGCTGCTTTCCCCAGCAAACTTTGAGACCCAGCGCTCTCCTTCCCACAGCCGTCACTGCCCCTTCCTCAGCCAAAACTTTCCCTCTGCACACAAGCTTCCCTTCTCTTTTCAGCCGCACACTCTCCCATCCCTTTCTCTACACAGAAGTCACCTCTCATTTCCCTTTGCCAATCAACCATTTCAGCTCCTTTCTTCTCCCTTTCCCCGTTGGTCCCCATTCCATCTCTCGGCCAACCTCCCTTTCTTTGCCAAGGACAAACCAGACATACCTCTTTCCTTGGCGAAACCTAGACTAGTATCCACCGCTCCCTGCCCATGTTTATTTTTCTCTCCAGGAACTGACCGCATAAACCAGCCACACCACTATCTTCCATTTGTTCTCGGTTTAGAAACAGAGAAGGTGCACCCCCTGGGCTGTTAAATCTCTCTTTGAGAGACATCGTCCTTTACCATGATAGCCTTGCACTTTGCCAGTTTGTCCTCATCAGCACCGCGTCTGCAACACGTCCAGCACTGCGACAAACCTGGCTCCACCGTGAACAGCGAGGAGAGACGTCTTTCGTGAGCAGCAACCAGTAGTCTCCCTCCACTTTGCCTCCAGCCGCTGCCTCACCAGAAAGGAGACCGACACAAGCAGAGAACAAAAAGGAAAAGAGCTGGAACAGACGAACATGGACAGACCAGCCATCACGCCTTCAACGTCGCTGCAACTCCTTCATTTTTCTCCAGTCGGGCCGCTGCCTGACCAGAAAGGAGACCGACGCAAGCAGAGAACAAAAAGGAAAAGAGCTAGAACAGACAAACATGGACAGACCAACCAGCACGCCTTTAACATCGCTGCAGCTCCTTCATTTTTCTCCAGGTCTGTTATTCATTTCTGCATGCATGTTTTGATTCCATGTGTTACTATTCAAGTGAAATTTAATTCACTTGAACAGTAACTCACCAGCTTTCATTAAGCTGTATGTGTCCAACCGGGTCACTTGCTTGGGCAAGTGACCCGGCCAGACCTTTTTTTTTAAAAAAATAAAAATAAAAGGGAAAGAGATTTATTTTGCATATTTATTTCAAGGTCTAGATTTTTTTTTTGTAAAAAAAACATCAATCCTGTATTAAAAATGTACATATATATCAAAAAAATGTTTTCTTATGTGTTGCATACGGCTAATACCCTAACATGTTTTTTTTAATGTCTTGAAAAAAACAAATATTTGAACTTTCAAAAATGTGTTTTCGCATGGATTTCTTAAACACAACAAAAAAATTATTTTCTTGCATTTCTGGATTTTACAACATGTTTGTAAAACTCCAAAGGGTATTGGCCAATATTCCAAAAAATACAAAAATCTTATTTTGGGGGGAATTCATTTATTATTCACCGTTAATGTTTGGATAAAGAAATCCCAAAGGGATGAATATCCAAAATATTATTGGGAATAACTTGTTATTATTCACTGTTAATATTTGGATAAAGAAACCCTCAGTGGTAAATATCCAAAATAATTTTCTAGGAATAATAAGTCGTCAAACATCATTGAAAGAAGCCTTGATTATAATCGAGGACATTTCAATTTTACTCCACGGTTTACGAGCCGTGAGAGTATGAAACACTAAGGCAAAAATAGACTTTTAAAGCACCTTGAATTTCCTTAGATTTCAAAAAATTGTCCCTCCTACTTGTGATTTATGAGTCGCAAAACTCTTGAAATACTAAGGTAAAATGAGCATTCAAAGCACATGGAATCTCCTTGGATTTCTATCCTAATAAATTTAGTTTGAATCAAACCTAGGAAAATTGATGGGATTACAAAACATCAACACCGTAGCAATTATAAAGCAAACCAAACACTAAGCAGCTTACCTAAGATAGGGCGTACTAGGGGTGCTAATACCTTTCCTTTACGCAACAAGTCCCTTGCCTTAGAATCTCTGAAATACCAGTTAGGGTTCCTAGTGACCAAAATACTAGGTGGCGATTCCAAAGAACTAATCAAGCAAAACAACAAACAAACAAAAAATCACCATCGGACGCCGCGCGGGGGATGTGCGACACCAAGGATGAGAAGTTGAGACCTTACCAAGAATACCTATCTAATTTGTGTAGAGAATTTCAGGAAATAAAGTTCACCCATCTAGGAAGGGAAGGAAACCATTCTGATGTTTTGGTCAGGCTAGCTTCTATGGCTAGATTAGACTTTAGGCACAAGGTACAACCAATACACATTGATATAAGAAATAGATGGAAACCCTTGGTACTATGATAT
The DNA here is from genome assembly GCF_005239225.2 of Populus alba. NCBI lineage: Eukaryota > Viridiplantae > Streptophyta > Magnoliopsida > Malpighiales > Salicaceae > Populus > Populus alba. Next base: position 1,274,483 of record NC_133289.1, on the reverse strand, counting down.
CAAGAATTTCATCCAAAATCTTTGATTCACTAAGATTTTCTTGAATGTCATTTTATTTCTATTATTATTCATAAAAATCCAAAAAAGTTAAGAAAAAAATTTAAAATTCAAAATATATTTTTCTCGAGTCAACTGCATCTTTCCATAAAAATCGATTTCATCAGGTCAATATGGGTCAAACCATGTCGATCAGATTAAAAAATGAGCTTTCATGACGTTTCGGGTCAAAACCGTTATTTTTTATCAAAACTGAGTCCACCAGGTCAATACGGATCAAACCATGTCGACCATGGTAAAAAATGAGTTTTCATGATGTTTTGGGTCAAAACCGTCATTTTCAGTCCAAACCGTCATTTTTTATCAAAACCGAGTCCACCGGGTCAATACGAGTCAAACCATGTCGACCAGGGTAAAAAATGAGTTTTCATGATGTTTTGGGTCAAAACCGTCATTTTCGGTCCAAACCGTCATTTTTTATCAAAACCAAGTCCACCGGGTCAAACCATGTCGACCAGGGTAAAAAATGAGTTTTCATGACGTTTCGGGTCAAAACCGTCATTTTTTATCAAAACCGAGTCCACCGGGTCAATACGGGTCAATCCATGTCAACCAGGGTAAAAAATGAGTTTTCATGACGTTTCGGGTCAAAACCGTTATTTTTTATCAAAACCGAGTCCACCGGGTCAAACCATGTCGACCGGGGTAAGAAAATGAGGTTTTAGACTGTTTCGGGTCAAAACCATCATTTTTTGGTCAAAACCCGATTCACCGTGTTGATACCCATCAAATGTTTTTTTTTTGTGTTCCAATACAATTTTCGGTAATTAAAAATATTTTTTTTTGCGGTTGAAACGAGCTTTTTCTAATACTGATTTAAGTTTTTTAGTTTTACCCATATAAATATTTATTATTATATATAATAAAACAAAATTAATAATACAGGAATGTATTATAGTAGTTGGGTTAGTTACGACGATGCATTTTTTTCTTTTGAAATAAATACGTTGTCCCCTGAGTATTGGCTATAAATAGCCACGATAGAAGAGGGAAAAGAAAAAGAAAGAAAGAAAGAAGAGTATCACTATTTGAATTTTTTTTAGTTTTTTTTCATGCGGGTAAGATATTGTTTTTTTTATTTTTTCTATTAAAAATAATTTGAAAAATATCAAAAATATCATAATCGTTCGATCTAATGGTGTTAGTTCTGGACCTTTGATTTAATAGGATACAATATGGTTTACCACACTAGATTAAAACCCAAATTCATCTCAGCCTTTGAAATAATCTGCCTTTTGATCTTGGCATGCCACGTCACCCCGTGTACCAAGCTTTTGGTGCACCGCGCCACACCAGATCAAAACCCAGACAATCCGGACAGTCGATCAACTTGCAAATCAATCCAATCACAGCCGAAGGATCAGTTCATCCGCGATCCAACGGTTCACATCCTTCAGCTGCACTAGTGTACCATGCTAGCGTTCACACCATAGCGAAACCTTAGAGCCTCTCTCTCCTCTCGCCGGCGACTCCCTCTCTCTCATCCGATCTTCCATTTTCGATCGTCTCAAACCTTCGAACCACCACAGAAAGGTTGCTACCCTCCTACCAAGCAAACCCCCGACTTTTTTCAGCGTTTTCACCTCCTTATCTGGCCGGAAAAAGGCCGCGATTTGTGTTAGCCACCGAAACTTCAAACCAACGATTCTCCCTCGTTAGCCATCAACGGCCGTCGAAAACACCTTCATCTGAATCCTCTCCCTCAGATATACCAGAATCCTCTTTTACCTATATGGTGGTACTCTGTAATTTTTTGAGATTCCTAGCAGTTTTTTTTTTATATATTTTTATATATAAATATTTGTAAATTTTCTTGCATGTAAAAAAAAAAACAAAAAAATAAATATAAAAGGAATAACGATGCGGGTCTAACACCCATCTTATAATGTTATCGTTCATGGGTCCAAAGCCTAAATCTTAAATATGGTTATACTCATTTCTCAACGATATCAAAATAATTTTTGTTTTATAAACGAATATTGTTTGTCAACACGTCTCTTTTTACAGAAAATGACCGATGTCAAAAGTTTAAATACCAAATATAGATTATGTCCATAATTTTTTTGGTAACTCAGACGTACTTCTCCTTTTTAGGGTTAAACATCAATATTTTAGACGAGTCACCTATTTTTAGGGACTGATGTCATTTTTAACGTGTCTTCTATTTTTAGGGACCGACATTAACCATTAAAAAAAACAAAATTGCAAATAAGCTCGAAATATAATATCATTTGAAACAAATAAAAAAAACACACAAGTAAGGGTAACCTTTCTCTTGAAAGGATGTTTTAAGGGTAGTGTCTACCTTCCCTTAATCATAACTAACCCAGTACCCGAATCTCTAGGACCAGTGTCTAATTTGGGATTTCTAGTTCCCTCATATTACTAGATGATGACCCCAATAAAATCTTCATTTCCCCCAAGTAAAAAAAAAATCTTTTTGTTAAATAAACAAAAAGGTGGAGCCGTTGCCCGACGTCGTGTATCGACATATCCCATGGGTGCATCCACAATCGACAAGAAGACTTTGAGGAGTTTGGCAATGGATTTCTATCTTGATGGGGAAACTTTGTATAAGAAATCATCTGACGAAACTTTGTTGAGATGTTTGGATGACGTGAAAAAAAAAGTGGTGAATAAATTTATGGAAAGATATTTGATCTGTCGATATGGTCCACTAGAAAAATTAATAATGCCCAGAACTTCAATAGTAGGATGATAATAGAACTCTGCGCTAAATGAAAGAATCAAGTATGCCAATTCCTCACCATATAGGTCGAAGATGAATAATGCAGTAGAAGCTGCTACCAAAAATATCAAGAAGATTATTTAGAAAATGGTAGTCACTTACAATGATTGGTATGAGATGTTGTCATTTGCCCTTCACACGTACCACACTGCAATCCGAACCTCAATAAGAGTCGCCTTGTATACATTGATATATGAAATGAAGGCGATAATACTTTTAGAAGTTGAAATCCCCTCATTAAGAGTATTGATAGACTTTGAGCTAAAAGAGGTAGAGTGAGTAAAAGTTAGATATGAATAGTTGAATCTGATAAGTGAAAGAGGATAGCTGTAATCTGCCATTCTCAACTATACCAAAGAAGAATGGCCAAATTATATGATAAAAAGGTTCGACCTCGAGGATTCCATGAGATCTTGTACTGAAGAAAATATTGCTTTTACTAGGAGATCTTTTACCTCGGGAAGAGCTTTATTGTTATCTAGAATGGATGGAGAACATCTAGTTAGACATGTGAATGCTGACTCTATAAAGAAATACTATGCTTCCCGATCAATGAAATAAAGTTCGGCCATGAATTCTCTCTATAAAGAACCTTTTCTTTATAAAGTGCATGATCGCATAGCATTCAAAATCTTTTACTTAAAAGAACTGTTTTTATACATAACTAAGGAGATGACTCCATCGATTCTCAAATTGGAGGGATCTAAACCAAATTTAAACCTGATAGGTATTGCATACCACACTGGGGGCAAAACATGCACATAGGGGTTTATAGTGAACCAAAACCTAAAGGGGTATCATCAAATAACTTCTAAAACACCTTTTATAAGAGTTGCTTAAAACAAAATATGATTGAAAGTTTTAGTTTTCATGAAAAAAAACAAAAATTTTTGAGTTTTCCTCTTAGAAAATAATTTCTCAAAAATGGAAAAGACAATACTCAATGGAGTAAGAAAAGGCCCCATAAAAGAAGTATAGTGCGTGGATCATATTCTGGTTCAAGAGGACGGGTCAAACAAACAAATGGAAACAGGAGCTCAAGAAGTCTACAACGAAAAGGGAGATCTATGTTTTTTTTTTTTTAAAGTAAGTAACAAAAAAACATGCATATTATATTGTCTTAACACTTGTCGCACGTCAAAATCTGCGCGGCGATTCGACTTTAGTGATTTTTCGTTGTCTTTGCTTGATTTGGGGTCTTGGGAGTCGTCACCTAGTATTTATTAAGGGTTCCTAGGAAACCCAGATTTATTGGTCGTGGTCAAAGATTTGTGGGTAAGGGACTAGTTATAGCTAGGGAAGGTATTAGCACCCCTAGCACACCCTACCTAAGGTAAGCTGCTTTGTGGTTTGATGTGATTTGAAAATTTAAAATATTAATCAAATTCTTAAGGCTTTAATAAATTAGTTATTAAATCCCAGAATATATGTAGAAACATGTTCTTACATTTTCTTGGAAAATATAACATAATTTTATTTGTCCTTAGATATTTAATCATATTCAAATTTAAAACTAAATTCTTTTTTGTCTTTTTTAATTTTTATAATTCAATAACATAAATAAAAATACAAACACACACACACACATCTCTTTTCTTCTTATTATTTCTTTTATACATTCTTTTTTACATGTAAAACAAATAACGAAAATTCAAAAATAAATCAAATACAATTCAAAAATTACAAAATAAAAAACCCAAAAATCTACAGTAACTGCAGGGAAGGCCCGTAACAGTGCTGGAAGGTTTCTGGGCATGGAAACAGTGGCGGCGCGTGGGTCCATGCGCCGCCGTGAAATCCAGAGAACCGGGGGGCGATCCGTGATGGTTTCCTCCCCTCTTCACTCTCCTGTCGGTTGTGAGCAACACCGTTACCTGCAGAAAACCAAAAAACGCAAGCAACAGTCTGTTTTAGTTTCACTTTTTCTCAAATACGGTTCCTTCGGGTCTATCACGGTTTGTTGCCCGAGAGTTCATCCCTGTAGCGCATCTGGTTGTTGGGCATCATCGGCGTTGATGGCGGCTGGGTCTCGGTCCAGATCTGCTACACGGGTTTGAATCGAAGGAGGACTGGTTGCTGAAGGGTTTGCTGGTGGTGGGTTACTGGCGGTGTCCTTGGTGATGCTGGAGCTGACGGTGGCGCTAGGGTGTTTTTGTGGCGCTGTAGTCGCCTGAGTCAGTGGGCGGCGATGTCATCTTGGCCGCGAGGGAGATCGGCGGCTAGTGGAGGGGCGCGGCCGGCTAGCTTTGGGTCACAAAGCAAGGGAACAGTTTTGGGGAAGAAAACAGAGGATGAGGAGGGCTGATGGAGAGGCTAGGGACGGTGCCTTTGTTTTTTTAAGGCAAACGGGTGGCCGGTCTCTGTTTTTGACAGAGGAAGTGAGCAGTTGGCTGCTCTGGTTTTGGAGAATGAGGGGCTATCTGTGGCCGGCTAGTAGAAGGAAAATGAGGGAGCTTTTTCTGGTTTTTCGGGAGAGGGAGAGGTGGTTGCTCATGTGGGGGGAGTTGTGGCTGCTCTGGCTTTTGTGGTTTCAAAGGGAGAGGGAGGCGGCAGCCAAGTGGAGAAGATTAGGTTTTTTTAGGTTTTCTTTTCCTTTTCTTTTTTTCACCATTTTTCATCTCCCTAAATGTTTTCTCTCCCATCTAAAAATTTTGTCCCCTTCTTTTCTTTTCACTATAGCATTGTATTTATAGGAAAAGTTTTGCTAGGTTTTCAAACTAGTCCCTCAACTTTTTCTTTCCTTTTCCTTTTCTTTTTTTTTTTTTTGTAAATTTTGATGTTTCTTATTTTTTGTATTTTTTAAAGTGAGCAATATCAACATCAACTCAACAAGAAAAATCAGTGATCATAAAATTTACGCATTAAAAATTGAACGCGTTCCAAATACCTTTGAAAATTTAAATTCTTTTGAGTTAACGTTGAAAATGCTAAAAACAATGCAAATATATCAAAAATGCATTTTTGTGGTTTTTTCTTTGTTTTTTTGCTATTTTTGATTTTTTCTGAAAATTTATAAAAAATATGGGTCAAAAATTGGGTAGCAACAACACTAACCTGGCAGGAAAAGGTGTGACGAAAGCCAATATAGTTCCAAGTTTTAGGAAACCGCTGAGGTACAAAATCTCAGGTCAATGGAACTACAGAAAAGGATAGGGATTGTAAACCAACACTGCTTCATTTCCTCAAGGTACGATGTTTTCTTTAAGAATTTTAAGAGGAGCCAGTCACCCGATGTTAAGTTTGTTTCTTAGAAAAGCATGGTGTTTTCTAAGAATTTTAAGAGGGGTTGGTCACCTGATTTTGAGATCATCTCTTAGAAAAGCATGGAGTTTTCTAAGAATTTTAAGAGGGTCGGTCACCCAATTTTGAGACCATTTCTTAGAAAAGCGTGGAGTTTTTTAAGAATTTTAAGATGGGCCGGTCACGCGATATTGAGACCATTTCTTAGAAAAGCGTGGAGTTTTCTAAGAATTTTAAGAGGGGCCGGTGACTTGATGTTGAGACCATTTCTTAGAAAAGCGTGGAGTTTTCTAAGAATTTTAAGATGGGCCGGTCACCCGATATTGAGACCATTTCTTAGAAAAGCGTGGAGTTTTCTCAGAATTTTAAGAGAGGTCGGTTACCTGATATTGAAACCATTTCTTAGAAAAGCGTGGAGTTTTCTAAGAATTTTAAGATGGGCATGTCACTTGATATTGAGACCGTTTCTTAGAAAATGGTGGAGTTTTCTAAGAATTTTAAGATGGGCAAGTCACCCAATATTGAGACCATTTCTTAGAAAAGCGTGGAGTTTTCTAAGAATTTTAAGAGGGGCTGGTTACCTGATATTGAAACCATTTCTTAGAAAAGCATGGAGTTTTCTAAGAATTTTAAGATGGGCAGGTCACCTGATATTGAAACCGTTTCTTAGGAAAGCGTGGAGTTTTCTAAGAATTTTAAAAGGGCCAGTCACCCGATATTGAGACTGTTTCCTAGAAAAAAAGCATGGAGTTTTTCAAAAAAAAAAAAACATGGAGTGGTTCTAAATTTTTTAAAACGGGTAGGTCTCCAGATATTGAGACCCCTATCTAGAATCCTTTTATCTTTCATGTGGGTAGGTCACCCATTAGAATGAGACTATTCTCCATTTTTTTTTTAATCTAGGTAGGTCACCCATTATAATAAGATCATTCTTCCACCAGGTAAGTCACCTATAAGAATGAGACCACTATTTCCCTTTTTCACTTGGGTAGGTCACCCATCACAATGAGACCATCATTTTTTCTAGGTAGGTCACCCATTAGAATGAGACCATTCTCCATCTTTTTTATTTTTTTTACTTAGGTAGGTCACCCATTATAATGAGATTATTCTTCCCTTGGGTAGGTCACCCATAAGAATGAGACCATTTTTTCCCTTTTCCACTTGGGTAGATCACCCGCCATAATGAGACCATCTTTTCATAATGAGACCATCTTTCATTTTGGGTAGGTCACCCATCATAATGAGATAACACATATATTTTTATATTGGTTGTGGTTAAAGGAGATCGCTAAATGAGATCTCAAGTTAACCCAACCACATACATAGTTTAGCTTTGGTTAAAGGGAATTACCAAATGGGATTTCAGATTGATTGAGCTACACATCAACTTTGCTTCGAGTTAAAGGGGATTACTAGATGAGATCTTAGTTTAACCCAATCAAAAGGGCAGGTTGCCCGTGAAAATAGACCAGCATGAGTATATGGGCAGGTTGGCCCTGAAAATAGACGAGGTTGAGTGTGTGTGGGTAGGTCGCCCGTGAAAATAGACTAATTTTTTTTTTTTTTTTTTAAAAGTGAAGTCCTTGGATGAGTGGATCACTCAGCCAGTAAGGAAGACTTTTTTTCTTTACAAGCTTACTATGCAAAACATTGAGGAGTTTTGCTTCGTAAGCATTGTAAAGAGAGGGCATCTGTTGCTACCCAATTTTTGACCCATGTTTCGATAAATTTTCACAAATAAATTAATAAGGGTTTACATGTGGCGATAACATAAAGCATCAAGGCTAATATTAAGGAAGCAATATGTCAATGAAATAATTATTAAATCATATATAATTACTGCAATATAAAATACCATAGATATATGATTTGATTCTTGCTGGTTATGAAAAATAATCAATGCAATAAAAAATACCATATATATGGGATTTGTTAGTGATGGTTATAGAAGACAATCTTTGCAATATTTTTTTAAATAACACATATAGAGATTTTCTATATAAATAAACATCCAGTAATAATAAAAAAGGAATATAAAATTTACAAAGAGAGAATAAAAAAAATGAGGAAACCCAAGAAAACCTAAAATCATCTTGAAGAGGCCGCGACACACTCCCCATCTCTACCAAAAAGAAAAAACCTAAGCAGCCTTTCCCCGGGGTCATCTCACCATATCTTTTTTTCGATTAACCCACCTTCTAGATCCCCACACACAGCCTCCTACCTTCCTCCTTTACTGCTGCTTTCCCCAGCAAACTTTGAGACCCAGCGCTCTCCCTCTCACATTCGTCACTGCCCCTTCCTCAGCCAAAACTTTCCCTCTGCACACAAGCTTCCCTTCTCCCTTCAGCCGCACACTCTCCCCTCCTTTTCTCTACACAGAAGTCACCTCTCATTTCCCTTTGCTAACCGGCCATTTTAGCTCCTTTCTTCTCCCTTTCCCGTTGGTCCCCATTCCATCTCTCGGCCAACCTCCCTTTCTTTGCCAAGGACAAACTAGACATACCCCTTTCCTTGGTGAAACCTAGGAACTGCCCATGTTTATTTTTCTCTCCAGGAACTGACCGCCTAAACCAGCCACACCACTATCTTCCATTTGTTCTCGGTTTAGAAACAGAGAAGGTGCACCCCCTGGGCTGTTGAATCTCTCTCTAAGAGACGCCGCCCTTTACCGTGACAGCCTTGCACCTTGCCAGTTTTTCCTCATCAGCACCGTGTCTGCAACATGTCCAGCACTGCGGCAAACCTGGCTCCACCGTGAACAGCGAGGAGAGACTTCTTTCATGAGTAGCAACCAGTAGTCTCCCTCCACTTTGCCTCCAGCCGCTGCCTGACCAGAAAGGAGATCGACGCAAGAAGAGAACAAAAAGGAAAAGAGCTGGAACAGACGAACATGGACAGACCAGCCAGCACGCCTTCAACGTCGCTGCAGCTCCTTCATTTTTCTCCAGGTCTGTTATTCAGTTCTGCATGTATTTTTTGGTTGCATGTGTTACTGTTCAAGTGAAATTTAATTCACTTGAACAGTAACTCATCAGCTTTCATTAAGGTCGGACCTATTTTTTTTTTAAAATAAAAAATAAAAGAAAGGGAAAGAGACTTATTTTCTGGCATGTTTATTTCAAGGTCTGGATTTTTTTTTGTTGTAAAAAAAATATCAATCCCGTATTAAAATACCTGGTTTTTTGACGTGATGTGACAAATATACATATATATCAAAAAAAATATTTTCTTATATGTTGCATACGACCAATACCCTAACATGTTTTTTTAATGTCTTAAAAAAAAATGAATATTTGAACTGTCAAAAATGTGTTGTCGCAAGGATTTCTTAAACACAATAAAAAAATTATTTTTCTTGCATTTCTGAATTTTATAACATGTTTATAAAACTCCAAAGGGTATTGGCCAATATTTCAAAAAATACAAAAATCTTATTTTTGAGGGGGATTCATTTATTATTCACCGTTAATGTTTGGATAAAGAAATCCTAAAGGGATGAATATCCAAAATATTATTGGGAATAACTTGTTATTATTCACTGTTAATATTTGGATAAAGAAACCCTAAGTGGTAAATATCCAAAATAATTTTCTAGGAATAATAAGTCATCAAACATCCTTGAAATAAGCCTTGATTATAATCGAGGATATTTCAATTTTACTCCATGGTTTACGAGCCGTGAGAGTATGAAACACTAAGGCAAAAAAATAGGCTTTTAAAGCGCCTTGAATTTCCTTAGATTTCTAAAATTTTTGTCCCTCATCCTTAAGATTTACGAGTTGCAAAACTCTTGAAATACTAAGGGAAAAATGAGCTTTCAAAACACATGAAATCTCCTTGGATTTCTATCCTAATAAATTTTGTTTGAATCAAACCTAAAAAAATTGATGGGATTACAAAACATCAACACCGTAGCAATTATAAAGCAAACCAAACACTAAGCAGCTTACCTTAGGTAGGGCGTACTAGGAGTGCTAATACCTTCCCTTTACGCAACCAGTCCCTTTCCTTAGAATCTCTGAAAGACCAGTTAGGGTTCGTAGTGATAAAAATACTAGGTGGCAACTCCAAAGAACTAAATCAGCAAAACAAATGAAAAATTACCATCGGATGCCACACGGATTTGATGTGCTAAAATTTTATCAATGATTTCGTCTGTAATATTTAATTTAAATTTTCAATTGAATAAAAAAAATTCAGAAACCCCTATGTATCACTAATGAATTTTTAATTCGTCAGTGATTTAATATGTAAAGAACACTAATTAATAGTGCAATTGAGAAGTGAATAGTTCAAGAGCTCTCTAAAAAATATTTATGAAATTAATCCATCAGTGATACCTTTTGTAATTAACATGATAAACAGTGTTAGAGAGAAGTGAACAATTTACCAACGGAAACATCCATTAGTGTTTCTATTTTTATTTGTTAATTTTTTGGTAGTGTTTGAATAAAGTTTTGTATGAGAAATTTGTTTTCTAATTAACACAAATTAACACTAATTTGTTTTCATCAATAAAATTACATTATTTCTAATTAACACAAATTAAAAATCTCACGAGAATCTTGAAAAGAAATCTCAAAAGAGTAAATGGAAATTAACAGCAAAAAACATAACACAAAATGAATGTTTTACTTCACTTTACTAATTAGATGTACTAATGAAGAATTTCTTCCAAAACAGTAAGTGTGACCATGATAATCACGGGTTATCTAGAAGCCTGCAGCATAAAGTTTTGCCTTGTGACAAGAGAGAGTGAATCATTCTGAAAGAACAACATATCCTCTGTTTTGTAACTTGTAAGTAATCATCATTCTACACAGGAGTTCAATATCAAAGTTCTGTGCTTGTGATATTGTTTTGAGAAATTATACCAAAGTAAGGTATCTAGATACTAATTCATAACCCAAATTTTCAGGAAACAGGAATTGTAAAACAGCTCAGTTAACTGCAAATTATAATTAAACAACATATTTCTTGTTTGGTGTAGGTTCTGCTGTGTCTGCCTCAATTAAAATGATATTACAACCTTAAAATTCGAGTTTTAAGTTAATTGATTCAAACTCTAGATTTAATTATAGATCTACTCACATAATTTTAAATTTATATTACAAAGTTATATAAGTATCAATATGATTATATCTATTTTCACACAAATAGTAGCTCAAATTCATAGTGATTCATACTCTAATTACATTCATTAATTGAAACTCCTAGATAATAGATATTTTTAATATTTTTGGTTTATGGAATTAATACTGATTACAAAGAAAATTGCAAGCCTACTTGATTATCACCTACAGAGTTATCTTCTAGTGTTCTATCACCTACAAATGTATTGTCCATAGAATTATTGCCTACAAGCAATCACTTACTTTTATTAACCTACAATTAAATGCCTACTTGATAAATAGATTTTAAAGATCCTGTGAACTTGATAAAACTGCAATGCAGTTGTCGTTGTTTTGCCTTCCTCTTTAAATTATAGAAAAATTCAAGATAACTTCCAATAACTACTAGTAATTATACAATCACCTTATTTAAGATAACTTCTAGTAAGTATACGTCCACCTTATTCAAGATAACTACCCATTTATTTCTTGTTTTAAGGATCTTGATCTTGTATCATGTAGACTCTTTATATCTTCCATTCACTATCCACATTCAAGTTTGGCATGTTCTTCTTGGTCTAAACTTTATAATTTTTTGGTCTTAGTGATATATAACAATCCCCACTATTAATGCTCTTGAACGTATAATATCCAGGTATGGTTTTTGGCTACTATTGAGAAGATAAATTGGTATAAAGTCCATCAAGAGAGTGGCCAGAAAGAAAGGTACAGAAGTCTAGCAATCAAAAGTGAAATACAGAAAATTAAAGCCTGCAGGGAACCAAGCCCTCAAGGTTTAGCTTGTGAATAGAGAAATTAATTTATTCTATAGCTGGTGGGAAAGACCTTATTCAGAGGAATAACCCACCGTTAATATGTACGTACCATAAACATTTCATAAAGTTGTATATAGCTTGTGAAGACAGTAAATTATTTATTCTATTCCTTCTAAGCAGTATAAAAAACGTTTCACATTTTGCTTCGTGACAGAAATTTCATTTTCAAGTTCATAGCGTTGCACAATATCCTTAAATAAATCACCATCTCTATAAAATAATAAAACACAAATTTGTGGCACCAGGATTGGGAACACAACTCAAGCTGGTTACACAGCAGCGTAGTCGGCAGACATTTACTTCAACAAACTTTGGGGCTGCAAGTTCTGTGTGAATGTATGTCTGTATGCTTTTGTTTATGCATTAATTTTTTATTTTACTGTTATTTTTGGTGGATATAAATGATGCTATTTTATTAAGTTGAAAGGTTGGCTTAAATAAATGAATTTTTTTTACATATTTTTTACTTCAACAATTTTTTTTGTTTAGAAATGGTATTGTTTTGCACCAGAGAAAAAAGAACTTCAGTTTCTAAAATAGGCAGCCACAAGCAGTTTGCTTCTTCTTCCCGTCGGCTCTTTATCCAATCTGCTTCTTCTTCTTAATCCATTTCTACTTAGTGTTGACCTTAAATTCAAGCTTAATTACATTTAATTTCAAGAAATTTAACCTCATTTTCTCTCCATAGGTTTCAACAAATAGTTCTTACACATATTTTTAGGTTTTTTTGTGAAAGGCTTAAATCTTTTTTTATTGTATTTATATGCAAGAGTTGATACTATTTGGTTTATGGCATCTGTATACTCCATTTTTCATTTTCTGAATTAATTTACATGAGAAAATTTAAAAGTACTTAAATATATTTTTAAAAATATAAACTCTAATATATATATATAAAGAAAAAATTTTAAATTTAAAGTTTAAAAAAATTTATATAGTATTTATAGTTCATGATTTTTATTTTATTTTTATTAAAGAAAAGAGACTGAACTCAGATGCTCTTGTCAAGGCCATAATCTTTGAGTCTAGTTAAATTTAGGGTAATCACCACCAAAATTAAAATTTGAAAACAAAGGATTCCATACAACCCTGAAAAATAAAATTAATTTCTACCCTTTCCCAGATCTCCCTCCAGCCTGAACCATCCTTGCCAGACCCACCAGCCATGCCACTCTCTTTCTCCACACCATCAAACCAATGCCAAAAACCATCTGGAAACACCAGCCGTCCCTTTCTTCCTCCTTTCAAACTGATAGTCCATAAATCACCCGATCTTCCCCCAAAATCCAAACACCCGATCTCCTCACTATTACTAGCAGTAGCACCGTAAAGAAACTGACGCCAAACCAGCTAAGAAACCACATCTGCCCGTTTTCTCCTTCCTCCTTTGAAGCCGACATCACCGGCCCCTCAACAGACCCGATCTCCTCCCAAAAACCCAGCCCCCGATCTACTCTCCGTTGCTACCAGTAGCCCGGCATATAACCCTGCCTTGCCTCTCTTTTCTCCCTCACAAACAGGTTCCAGGAGACCCGCAACATATCCGAACTTTCCCCTCATCACAAGCAGCAACCTGCAACAAAAATCAACCCAATTTCGGCCATAAATTACAGCCCCATTCTTACCCAAAAAAAACCACTGGCAGCTCAAAGGAGGAAAGTCTTCTCCAAATACTACAAACATACTAACCACTTCACCTATGGCCACAACTTCAAGGAACTAGTAAAAAAACTAGATCTAGATCTGAAAAAAAAAAAGGGGGAAGATGAACAAAAGGAGAAAAAAAAAGTTAAAAAGATGTTAAGGGGCTTACCGCCGACTATATTTAGCCGAGGGTAGCCCCCATAAGGTTTGGTTCTCTCTTTGGTTTTTTCTTATTTGCTTTATAGAGAGAGGTCGGCGCTTCTCTCTCTAGAAAGCCATGTAACAGTGAGCGTGAGAGATAATATGTGTTTGTCTGTCTAGACTGTGAGACAAGCACTAAAAGGTTGTCCAATGCAAAATGTTATTTTTAAAAATTAAATTGATAAAACAATATTTTAAATAGTATAAAAATTCTAATGAAAAAAAATTATTTGAAGAACTATTTATATTGGAGTGAAAAAAACAAATATTTTATTATTTTTTAATAAATTTGATATTATTATTTTTTATCACATTGCTATATTTAATTGGTTTATTTTTTTAATGACCCCATTTTGTTGGTTTTGGTTCTTTAAAGAGATATATAGAAATAGCATTTGTGGAAGAGAAAAGACATTTTAATATTTTCTTTGGCTTTCCCCTTCAAGTGTGCAAAACAAGCAAAGAAAAGCTAAACTATTAATTTTTTTTTTTTTTGACTTTCCATTTAACTTATCCATTGGACATGCTCTAATAATTCTATTTTCATATATATTAGGAGTTCATCTACGTTTTCCTTTTATTCATTTATTTTAATTCTTAAACTAAAAGGTTATATATATATATATATATATATATATATATATATATAAAATAAGGAAAAAAGAAAAAAAATGGTCCTTTTGTATGTTGTTTTTAATTTTCTCAAGTTCGTTTTGATCAAATTGTTTGTAACTATGCTGATTTATTTTTGAAAAATGTGTTTGCTAGGGACGTGTCGTCAAAGATTGATTTAGCCCATGTGTCTCAAGATATTGTAGAACTATGGAATGAATGGCAGATTCGGTCATTAATGCTACTCAGTCTCCTTCTGCAAATCTTGCTCACCATTTTTGGAAACCGACGGAAGTATACTAATGGACGTTTGCTTGGGACTTTTCTTTGGGTAGCATACCTGTCTGCAGATTGGGTGGCAACTTTTTCGTTGGGTATCCTTGCTCGCAGCGAAGCCGACTCCGCAAATCCGAAATTAATTCCTGTGTTTTGGGCTCCAGTCCTTCTTGTTCACCTTGGTGGCCCTGGAACTATTCCTGTTTATTCAATGGATCAAGCCAGCAAATTATTGATAGTTCGCCTTCTTGAGCTAGTAACCCGAGTTGGTGTGGCTTGTTATGTCTTGTTCAGGTTATGGAACAAAAATGTCATCACGTCGGTATTCATTCCAATCTTTGTTTCAGGAATCATCAAATATGGTGAAAGGATTTGGGTTTTGACGAGAATCCACGTATACAATAACGTGTCGCCACAACCTTTTGCGGAAGACCATCGCATCAAGATTAAAGATATATTACCCTGCTACCAGAATACACGAAGTAAGGTCATATATCTCCATGAAGCTCATATTTTATATAAAACGTTCCAGATACTGTCCAAGAATTTTGATCTCATCAGATTGGATCAAAAATTCACCTATGATTTGGTTTCTAAAAAGGAAGCGGAGGAAGCCTTCCACTTGATAGAAGTTGAGCTGGGATTCAAGTATGATCGGCTTTATTCTAAGGTGACAAGGATTTCCAGGTCTCGCGTCATTCTCCGCTATACCACCTTCTTATCATCTATTTCTGCATTAGCTTCCTTCTCAATAATGACAAAGAGCAGTAGTGTCTATTCGAAAAATGATAAGATTATATCTTACGTGCTGCTGAGTGGAGTTGTGTGCCTTGAAACTTATTCCATCATTATGCATCTCTTTTCCGACTGGACTATGATTTGGCTCACCAGTACTAGTGAAAGAGCTGGTGGTATTCCCCGTCGAATCCATTGTCTTTCTCTGTTACTAACATTTTGTAGGAAGCCCAAAAGATATTGGTCAGGATCTATGGGACAACACAACCTAATAAGTGCTCAATCAAACAACAAGCTTCTTAAGAAGTACCTTCCATGGATCATAGGGAACATTGATAGCTGGAAAAAAGTGGGCAAGGATTTAAAAGAATTGATCTTCAAACAAGTCAAGGATAAACGTTCAAGGTACGATCCCGATACCAATGATTTCACTTTCCTCAAGAATCTATTGAAAGAGAGAGGTTTAGAGGTGCTTCGAAGCAAGCATTGCTTTGATAAATTGGGATGGAGTGTCGCTGGTGTAGAATTCATTCATAGCCTCCTCACTTGGCACATTGCTACTCATGTTTGTTACTTGCATGATTCTGATCAGAAGGATGGTTTTCACAAGAAGCGAAAAAGTGTAATATTGAACAGCACATTATTATCCGATTACATGTTGTATCTCCTGGTTAATTGTCCAACCATGTTAGCGAGAGAGCCCAGCGAAACAAGGTATGATGATACGAGAATTCATTTGCGTCGTCTCCTTTTATGGAATACACATAAAGAAGTGAAGCACAACATTTCCTTGGAAGAATTGAATGCATTATCGTTTCAGGAAGCTGAAGTGAAAGCCTTTTTCAAAGAATTGCTTCAAAGTCCGTCTACCGTGTTAAAGGAAATTGATGAACAAGGCAACGGAGAAAAGTCAGCCCTACTAGATGGTTGCATGCTTGCTGTGTCATTGCAGTCATTGGAGAGACGGGATGGTTGGTCAAATGACGAGAAATGGGAAATGATAAGTCATGTGTGGGTGGACATGGTTATGTATGCCGCAAGTCATTGTGGATGGAAGCAGCACACTCATGCACTTGCCCGAGGTGGGGAGCTACTCACTCATGTCTGTCTTCTCATGGCACATCTCGGTTTAAGCAAGCAATGTCCACCTAAAGTAAATAAACAATTAGATGATCGGTCTAAAAGGCTTGCTGGTATTCTTGAGTCTGAAAAACCTAGCTCCCTGGGTGTGAGGTATATTTCTGTGGAGTAGTACTGTTATTTTTAATGCTTCAATAAGGATGGAACTTTCTCATGTATTGTTATACTATGCCTTTTAGCTCTACGCGCTCTTGATCAGCTGGTTTTTTCCTTTTGGGGTTTAGCTTTATTTTGTTGTTTTGATGCGTTGTAACTTTTTTTTCCCATTTCAGAACCAAAATATTATTATAAGGGAGAAGCCGCAATCAAAATATATATAGCCTTTTATAATGGATCAGTTCCAGTACATATGGTTTAAAGCTTGACTAAGAAGAATTTATTCTCGTTATTATTTTGGAAATGTTTGTGCTTGAACTTCTGTTTGTGTTTTTCATTTTTTTCACAAAACAAATTTTGTCTTGTTTTTCACTATTTTCCTTTTTATTGGAAGAGATCTTTTCTTGTTTTCCCTTACCAATGGTGGACAGAAGGCTGTCAAAAGCCCATAAACTGACTAAAAGAACAAACCCTGTATGAGTCCAGAAATACAAAAGAGCCCAAAGTAAGTTCAAAGACGAACCCCCAAAGAACAGCACATGCCAGTGGGCTTGCCGCTGACTTGCTCACCAGCGATTCAGTTACTTGACACCGGAAATCAACACCGTATGTTAGGCGGACGAAATGTATATTTGCAATTTTAATAGTGGTGGAAGTTTAAATTTTAAAGTGTTTTTTTAAAAAATATATATTAAAATAATTTTATTTAAAAAAAAAATATTTTTAACACTATTACATTAAAATAATTCAAAAAATATAAAAAATATATTTTATATTAAAATAATAAACCAAACATTCTTTAAAGACATGACCTCCATCTAATTTGATCTTCGGACACTTAAGGTAGATTAATGTATTATATTTATATGAATGTAAGCATTAATTTTAAATATGAAATAATATGTGATCTGAAGTCATTTGCAATAATCGTTTGTCAAAAATTTAAGAAATTTCACCAACTAATTAAGCTTTCGAATGATTTTCCATTTTATTGGAAAAAAAATTGTACTACTACATTAAGGGACTTTTGATAAATTGGGTTCAATTAGGATCTTGACTAACATTTTTGAGATACCGGTTTTCATGAATATTTTCAAATATTCTGATTGATTTCACCTTTATTATAGATTAGCGATAATCCAGAGATGAATTCAGCTATTATTATTATTATTAATTATTTTAATGAAATAGGTCTTCTCAGTTCTTACAACTATGACTTATATATCCTGAGACTATATTTAGCTAAATGGTTCTGATTGTTTTCGCTAATTAAATCTCCATGCGCATAATTAATTATCTTTATCAGGGATTAATTAAGGCACAGATTACTGATTGCAATCAAATCACAGGCTTGCATATTAGTCTTCTATCCGTGATCACAATTTTAAACCCTACTTGTTAATCAATAATTAGCACTCCTTGATTCTATATAATTTGAGCAATCAAAGATAAAATACAAATAAAAAATTCATTGATTATTTATTTATTTATTATCAAAACAAGGTTGTTTTACCCATATTTACCTAGCATTTTGCCCACGTTTTATACATAAATGACTTGATATTTTTTATTTTAAGTTATGAAGGTATTTTTTAATATAAGATTAGAAAAGAGAGTAATTTGGAGAAAAGATTCAGATCATGTTCCAATATGTGTCAAATATTGGCAGATTTGACATTTCATCAATGTTTCACGCATAACTTAAATTATAGAGGTTGAAATGAAGTGATTCTAGTAGCATTAGATAGCTAACATCTATATTTTTCTATACATATATGGCAAGAGAAAAGAAGAAAGAACATAGAAATCACAGCCTAAAAAAACAAGTCTTGTATTCTTCAACTTTTTACCTTCGATCATTTCGACTTGAATATCTTGAGTTAAAGAAGTCCATTTGATGCAAACTTAATTTTTTTTGGATTCTTGACTCAAAGACATATCAACAAACCAAATTGTAGCACAAAAAAGCTCATATGAGATGTCACACGTCCAAATCCGCGCGGCATCGGCTGTCAATTTTTCATTTCTTTGCTTGATTTGGAATCTTGGAAGTCGCCACTTAGTATTTATTGAGGGTTACTAGAAAACCCGGATTTACTGGTCATTGTCAGAGATTTAAGGGTAAGGGACTGGTTGTGGCTAGGGAAGATATTAACACCCCTAGCGCACCCTACTTGAGGTAAGCTACTTTGAGGTTTGATGTGATTTAAAAAATTTAAGATATTAATTAAATTTTTAAAGACTTTAATAAATCAATTATTAAATCCCAGAATATATGTAGAAATTTATTTTTACATTTTCATGGAAAATACAACTTGATTTTATTTATCCTTTTATTTATCCTTGAGATATTTAACCATATTTAAATTAACAATTAATTCTGTCTTTTTTTTTTATTTTTATAATTCAATAACATAAATAAAAATAAAAACACACACACACACACATTTTTTTTAATTATAATTTTCTCATACACCACATTTACATACTACAAAATAGCAAAAATTCAAAATTTACCCAAACAAAGCCTTAACAGTTACAAAATTACAGAAAAGACCCCCCCCCCAAACACAGAATTGCAGGAAAGCCTTCTGGGATCACATTGAATAGTGGCGGCGCGTGGAACCACGTGCCGCCGCCGGCGAAGACCAGCAACCTGGTGGATCGGGATCGTCTCCTTCATCTCTTCCCGCCCGTACCGGCGGTGCATCTCCCGGTCACCTGCAAAGCAACCCAATCAACACAAACAGTTTCCGATTCTCCTTTTTTCAGATCTGCCTCGGTCTACCCTCTTCCTCCCGGTTCGTTTCCCTCTGCTGGTGGCAGATCCGGCCGTTGATTCACAGTCCAGATCTGCTACATGGGGTTGAACCGATAAAGAAGAGTGGGGGATCGCAGGGTCTTCCCGAGCGGGCAGCTGGTCCAGGAGAATGGGTTGTCGAGACCGAGTGAGGAGAAAGCTGGGTCTCCAGTGATGGCAGCGCTGTTGTGGCTGGTTGCAGAGTATGAAGAAGAGAGTGTTGCCCCGGCGCTGCCGTGTGTTGACTGCGGGCTCACTGGTGAAGACGGCGCCGTGCTGTTGGCGTCTATTCAGCTGGCTTTGTTGGGGAGAAGAGAAACGAAAATGGTCGGGGGGGTCTGTGTGCAGGCGGCTCCTCTCCTCTGGTGGTCTTTTTGACCAAGAAAAGGGGAGGACTTTGGGCGGCTTGTTGGCTGGGGAGAAGGGGCCAAGAGAGGGAATCAGTCCAGTGCTCTCTGATTCGCTTTTCGAAGACCGGAGGGGGAGGTGGTGGCTGCTGTTTGGCTTGGAGAAGAAACCCCAAAATTCAAGCCGTTCGGGTTTTTTTTTTAGGGTGGCGGCTGCCGGAGAAAGGGTTTTAGGGTTTTTCTTTTTTTAAATATCCCTTGTTTTTTTTCATTCCTCTCCCAGTGAATAAATTTTTTTTCTCTAAAGTTTTTCTCCCCCTATTTTGTGTTCACTGTAGCTTAGTATTTATAGGGAAAGTTTTACTAGGTTTTCAAACTAGTCCCTCTACTTTTCTTTTTCTTTCTGTTTTTTTTATTTTTAAATTTTGATTTTCTCTCTTTTTTTGTGTTTTCGAAAGCGAGCAATATCACCATCAACTCAACAAGAAAAATCAGTTATCATAAAATTTACGCGTTAAAAGTTGAACGCGTTCCAAAATTCCTTTAAAAATTTAAATTCTTTTGAGATGGCATTGAAAATGTTTAAAACTATGCAAATACATCAAAAATACATTTTTTTGGGTTTTTCATTGTTTTTCTACTATTTTTTATTTTTCTAAAAATTTATCAAAAATATGGGTCCAAAATTGGGTAGCAACATGAGAGATATATGATTTTTCTAAGATAACCCATAAATTATGTTAACAGACAAGTTTTATAAAGAAATAAGTCCAACTTACTTATCAAGCATCCAAACCGAAATGAAAATTATTTATTCATATGAAAGAGGTCTTTATTTGATCAAATAAACTTCACTAAAATTAAAGTCAAAGTTTGAAGATTTTATGCAAGACTATTTTTTCTTCTTTATAGGAAAGTAGTTATTGTACTTTTTAAATATAAATTGTTTATTTTAGAAAGGACTCCTTTTTTTTTTTTAGGATACAAATGAACTAGTAGCAGTATGGGGAAAAAGGTTTTTCTATCATATAAAAAGAAAAGCAAGAAAGAAAAAAAGGGTGGCGGCTAGAAAGAAGAAAGAAATTAACTCTAACCTTTTTTCCTACACATGAAATTATCTTTTGCGGCCACAAAGACGAAATAAACTGTAATCTTTTTTCCTACACATGAAATTATCTTTTTATCTTTTCTCTTAGTTTTTTAACAGTCATGTAAAGTTAAGTTGTTTTTTTTGGTTGAAAGGATACAAAAGACTTTGGATTTCAAAAATTTTGAGATCTATTTTATTTTTTATTTTCAGTTTTGTTACTTTCAATTTTCAACCCTATTTTGAAGTATTTTTTAGGGGGAAAAAACAAAAAAAAAATGAAAACCCAAAAAATATAATCTTGATATATTTGTGTCATTATTAACATTTTTAGCTTTATTTCAAAAGGATTCAAATTTCAAATGTTTTTTCAATGCGTTGGGCTTTTAACGCATCATTTTTAAAATCATTATATGTACTAATTGAGTCGACATTGATATTACTCATTTAAAAAAAAAATCAAAATACAAATGTTAGGCCAAACAATTAAAGAAAAAAGATAAATATTTTTACCTATAAATATAAATATAGGTGTACACACATTGAGAGGGAGCCATAAAAAAAAAAAAAAAAAAAAAAACATAACACAACAATACCTTAACCTATTTTTCTTTTGGCAATTGTGCCGGCACCTCCTCCCTTCGCCAAACCAGAGCCCCTGCAGTTTTGCTAAACCTTCTGTCGGTTAATATATTAAAAAATAATATAAAATATATTTGATTATTGTGCTTCAACTTCTAGAATTTAGGCTCTAGCTCTTGAAAACTGGATCAACGCCTTATTGGCATAAGATCAATTATTGCTATTCATTATTACACGCAAGATTTTTGGAGCAATTGAAATTCATGGCCATGTCATATGCTAATTCCGAGTAAGAAAAGCACTAAATATAAGTACTATTAACTTTAATGTGCTGCCCAATCTTTTAAAGATTTGGCTTAATTGCGACAAAAGAGATATATTCTCACTTTATTTTTTTTTTTCTCTTTTTCAATAGCCCCCCCGGTAGTTTTAATTTAATTTTTGGGTAGTAATGCATGCGGTGTAAAGAAAATTCAAATTTTGTTTGATTCTAGCATATGAAATTTATGATTTATTCTTGTTTTTAAATTTATGCATTACAGTAAATTATTATGTGATTACTAGCATTTTCTTTGATGTTTCTTTAGTTCAACATCATTTAAGCTGGTTAGAAGTTAATGTGCTAAAAGTGTTATTATTTTCTTATTTTGGTTGCTGGCACAACTGGTCTAACTGAAGGAAAATGATCAAACATGAGCATTCATTCATAATGTGTCTGAAACTGTTCAAAAAAATAGATTTCCTCTCCTATTATAACCTAAATTAATTTGATTCCCTTAAAGACAATAGGATAGCACTATCACTTGACATAATTTGCTACTAAAATAATGATATTAATTATTAAATTGCTTTTATGAATAATTATTTAATCAAATAGTTTAATGATAATTAAAAATATGTTTTCTTAAGGTAGTTAAAGGGAAACACTAAATCCATATAGGATTTTCTTGAATCATAGGTATTGTTATCCATTTTTCTGTCCTAAAACAAAAAAAAAAAAAAAAAAAAAATCAAAAAATCAAAAAATTACCAGAAAAAAAAAAAAAAAAATAATAGCGATGATAAAAGGATGCCGAAGCGCCTAGAAAATGCTCAAAAATTGGTTGAGGAAGTTCAACAATACAGGGATTCAAATTTGACAATATATTTTTTTTATTGATGAAGGCTCTATTGACAAGGAAAATTCAATTTGAGGAAGAAAAGTCCAAAATCAGATATTTAAAGACTCAATTAAATTTTTTTGAAGGTTTAATTGAATTTATGGAGGGTTTAATTGTAAGAAAATTGATTTTTTAAGTTAATTTGAGCTTTAATTAGAAGAAATTAAAATTTAGGGGTCAAATTATATTTTTTAGGAGTTTAATTGGTCAAATCATGAGTTTAATTGCATAAATATTGAAGTTTGATGGGCAATTAGGGACTTGATTGAAAAAATCCAAAATCAAAGGACCAAACTAGAAAAAACATGTAAATATAGGGTTTGAAATTGACCAAAATCAAGGGCCAAATTACAGAAATTGAAAGTTTTGCTAACCTTCTCTCAGTTAATATATTAAAAAATAATATAAAATATATTTGATTATTATGCTTCAACTTCTAGAATTTAGCCTCTAGCTCTTGAAAACTGGATCAACGCCTTATTGGCATAAGATCAATTATTGCTATTCATTATTACACGCAAGATTTTGGGAACAATTGAAATTCATGGCCATGTCATATGCTAATTCCGAGTAAGGAAAGCACAAAATATAAGTATTATTAACTTTAATGTGCTGCCCAATCTTTTAAAGATTTGGCTTAATTGCGACAAAAGAGATATATTCTCACTTTATTTTTTTCTCTTTTTGAATAGCCCCCGGTAGTTTTAATTTAATTTTTGGGTAGTAATGCATGCGGTGTAAAGAAAATTCAAATTTTGTTTGATTCTAGCATATGAAATTTGTGATTTATTCTTGTTTTAAATTTATGCATTACAGTAAATTATTATGTGGTTACTAGCATTTTCTTTGATGTTTCTTTGGTTCAACATCATTTAAGCTGTTTATGTGCTAAAAGTGTTATTATTTTCTTATTTTGGTTGCTGGCACACCTGGTCTAACTGAAGGAAATGATCAAACATGAGCATTCATTCATAATGTGTCTGAAACAATTCAAAAAATAGATTTCCTCTCCTATTATAACCTAAATTAAATTTGATTCCCTTAAAGACAATAGGATAGCACTATCACTTGACATAATTTGCTACTAAAATAATGATATTAATTATTAAATTGTTTTTATGAATAATTATTTAATCAAATAGTTTAATGATAATTAAAAATATGTTTTCTTAAGGTAGTTAAAGGGAAACACTAAATCCATATAGGATTTTCTTGAATCATAGGTGTTGTTATCCATTTTTCTGTCCTCAAACAAAAAAGAAAAAAAGAAAAAAGAAAAAAATCAAAAAAGTTACCAGAAGAAAACCAAAAAAAAATAATAGCGATGAGAAGAGGATGCCGAAGCGCCTAGAAAATGCTCAAAAATTGGTTGAGGAAGTTCAAAAATACAGGGATTCAAATTTGACAGTATATTTTTTTTATTGATGAAGGCTCTATTGACAAGGAAAATTCAATTTGAGGAAGAAAAGTCCAAAATCAGATGTTTAAAGACTCAATTAAATTTTTTTGAAGGTTTAATTGAATTTATGGAGGGTTTAATTGCAAGAAAATTGATTTTTTAAGTTAATTTGAGCTTTAATTAGAAGAAATTAAAATTTAGGGGTCAAATTATATTTTTTAGCAGTTCATTTGGTCAAATCATGAGTTTAATTGCATAAATATTGAAGTTTGATGGGCAATTAGGGACTTGATTGAAAAAATCCAAAATCAAGGACCAAACTAGAAAAAACACATAAATATAGGGGCTGAAATTAACCGAATCAAGGGCCAAATTATAGAAATTGAAAGTGTGTTGATCAATTAAGTGTTAAAATGCACAAATTCAAAACAAATGATCAAAGTGAAAAAGACGACCAACTTCAGGGCTGACATTTGAATTTAGCATGGATGCAATATAATTGATTCTTAAAATCAAAATTTCAATGGAGTACTTAGTTGAATAAATAGAAAATTGAGGACTAATTTGGAAATTAACAAGTTTTGGCGCCACTTTTCTTTTAAATGAAATGTCGTGTTTTGTTCAAAACGACATCCTTTCATTCACTATTCACATAAAAAATAAAGCTATAAACGGTGCCGCTTTGAGGCCATTAATTGTTAGCCATCTTCTTCCTCTGGGCAAGCTACAGGCAAGGGAAGAAGGTTGTGTTCCCCTTGCAGCCCCTTTCTCACTCTATCTTATAGAAACTCAAAAAACCTGACACAACCTACACCCATGGCCTACCACGAGAAGAAAAAATAGAGGGGACAAGTCTTGCAGGCTCGCCTAGTGGCTGCTCGACTGCCCCACCCCTATATCATGATTAGACATGAGTAATTGCTCTCTCTCCCCTTTTTTCTCCTTATAAATACCACGGGAGAAGAGAGGAGAGAGGAGGAAGAAAAGAGAAAAAAAAGAGAGAAAGACTAGAAAAAAGATGAAGAAAAAAAATAGAGAGCAAAACAAAAGACAAAAAATCAAAGAGAAAAGCAAGGGAAAACAAAGAGAGAAAAGAGAAGAAAAAAATGAAACAACAGGGCATAAGAAAATAAAAGAAAAGAAAGAGAAACAAGGGAGACCAAAGGAAGAAAAAGGAGAAGAGCAGAAAACAAGAAATGAAAAGGAAGGAAAGAAAAAGAAAGAGAAGCTTGTGTCTCTACCAAAAAAAGAAGAGGAACTATCTCTTTCCCCTCTCTCGCCAGCCACCATTTCTCCTCCCTCAGCTTTGAAACAGTGCTTGAAACCATTTCCCAACCACCACCGTTACTCTTCCCAGTTGCTACTAGAGCCCCCCAGGTAACCCTCTCTATCTTTGTTTTGTCTTCCCTTGCATCTTTACTTGCATGTAGAATATGCACAGTTCATGTTTCTGCAGCAAGGATTATAATTAATTGGTTACTGTGCTCAACACAATAACTGGTTAATGGTTCCTTAAGCTGGACTCTTAGCCCAACCCACACGAGTGGGTTGGGTGCAGCCCCTAAAAAAAGGTTTTGTTAGGCCTAGATTGACCCAAGCCCTTTTAGGAAGAGATCAGTCCAACCCCTTGTCAGGTCAAGACCAACCCAATCCTTTTTGGGCTAGGTCTGACCTATCCTATCTGTAAACCCCTATAAAAAAATATAGGATTAAAGTAATAAGGTTTCGAGGAATAATGGAGATTCGGTATGAAAAAAATAAATAAATAATGGGAATGATAATAAATGTCATGTAGGAGAAAGAATGATCTCCATAAATAAATTTAAAGGTATTATTGAAGTCGAAATGAGGGTTATACATTTTAGTTTAAAACTTATAACGTTGGAGAAACTAGTGACGAGTTTCAATGAATAAAAGAATAAGAAAAATGAGAAGATATGTAAACCCCGATCAAAAACCTAATTTTGACAAATTAGTGATAAATAGGGTAATATTGAATTTAATGAGTATAAATTAAGGGAAATTTCATGATGATCTAAGTAAATAAATTAATGCATGAAATTCAGATTTTAGCACAAAAGATACTAATTGTCTAGGTTTACACTATTGATGATATATCTCAATCTAACCATTGGATCAGGCTAAAATGTTATAAGCAATCTCTAGACTTGTTGTTTTATCTTAAGTTAAAATTTTATGTTTATCAGAGTTTGGGAAGGCTTTACGAGAATATTGAAAATTGGGTAAATTAAAGAAGATGACACGAGCTATTAATAAGGGTGTTTTTGGTAATTTTATCAAAACAAATATTCTCCTCTCCTTCTTTAAAGACAGCCCATGTCTTGTACAAAAGGAAAATAGGAGGGAGACCATTTATTTTTCTCCCATTTTCTTCATCTTCTCTCCATTTCTTCAACCTAAATAAAAAATGAGTTTTCTTGGAAGGATTATATCCAAGAAAACAAATTAAGTGACTAAACTTAAAGAGTTGGAGAGCTTGAGAAAAATAAAGAGAAGAAGTTGGAAATTGGAAGAGGAGGACATGATTTTTTATAGATTTTTGCAACAATTCACTTAATAAGTTAAAGTAGCAAAGATAAAGAACATATCGTTAAAGAATTTTGTTTTTCTCTCTTGTTCTTAGATGAGGAGAAGAAAACCTCCAAGTTTCAAATTCTAGGGTTCATGTAAATATTTTAGGAAATGTTTTTTAAGTTTGGTTTGAGAAATATTGAATGAGAATATGATGTTTAGCATAAAAAGTCTATTTTGAACCTAAAGATAATTGTAATGGGTTTAATGATGATGAAAATGTTTGAGAATTGCCTATGTTGTGTTTAAGTCATGTTTGATGTGTTGATAAGTGATGGATACAATTAAATTCTATAACATGTGTTTATAACCCAATTTTTGACCATTTTATTTTTATTATCATTATTATTTTATTTATTGAAAAGGATAAAAAAATTGATGAAAAAAAAAGATAATAATGATGATGAAAAAACAAGTAAAATGAAATAAATGAAGAATGAATTAAATTTTGGATTAAGGGCAATATGAATGGAAGTTTTGGGGTTTAATTAAACTTTGGAATTAATTTATTTAATCCAAGTAAGGGTTTAATTGGAGAATTGATAAATTTTTAGACTTAATTAAGCTTGAAATTAATTTAATTCATCGAATCAATGATTCAATTGGAGAATTAATAAGTTTTGAGACTTAATTAAGCTTGAAATTAATTTAATTAATCCAATCAGGGACTTAATTGAAGAAATATCAAAGTTTGAGGTTTAATTGGGGTCCAAATTGAGAAAATTAAAATTCAAGGACCAACTTGAAAATGGCACAGAAATGTAAGGATCCAATTACATTTTAATCAGGGGTTTGATTGCAAAATTAGAAGAATCGTAAGGACCAAATTCACAACCAGCAAAACGGCATCGTTTTCTCTTTTACTCTGCAACTGTTCACCGTCTCTGCAACGGCTCTGCAATTAAAGGCAAAGGCGTTTCGTCCGTTGGCGCTGACGTTTCTTCATTGAAGGCACCGGTTACGGAGCATTTAGGAGGGCAGCCGTTTCCACCACCAAGGCTGCCGCTGACTCTATAAAAGTTGAGCGAAGGAGACCTCGCGAAGAAGAAGAAAAACAGAGGGAATAAACCCAGCAGAGACAGAGTGAGACAGAGGGAAGAAACCCAGCAATACCGAGAGAAAGAAAACACCACAGCCAAAAACAAAACAGAGAAAACGCAAGTGTAGAAGCCCAGAAAACCAACCTTATCATCACTTTCTTCTCAATCGCCCCCTGCAAACCAGAAAGAACCCAAGAAGTCAGTCGTGATCTTCATCATCACCAAAGCAAAAGGAAAACAGAAGGGGACAGCCATACCCATACGAGCACGAAATCACTGTGCTGCAAGCCACTTCACGATTTCCAGAAGCAGGTAAGCCATTCCCATTCTTCTCTTCATTCTCGTTTGAATTTGAACATAATGAAAGAACTGTGCGAAGGTAATTTAATTACCTTCGCACAGTTGCTGCACGCGTGAAATTGCTTCACGCGTGCAGTTTAGATGCAGAATTAATTAAGTTCTGTGGCTGGCTGGGCCCAGTCTAGCCTCTTTTGGGCTGAACTGGGCCCGACCCAAAATATATATAGGTAATAAAATAAATAAATAAATAAATAAAAATTGTAGAAATAAAAAATGAAAAAATATGTGTATGCATGGAAAAAAATAATATAAATTTACCGGTTTATTCACCGACGCCAGAGTCGGGAATAAATACTGGTCTAAGTTTATATTATTTTTATTCGTTATATATATATATATATATATATATATATATATATATATATATATTTTAATTTGGCAAGAAAAAATATATGTGCATGTATGAAAAATGAATTTATTTATTTATTTATTTATTCACTGACGCCAGAGTCAGGAATAAAAACACTGATTTAATAATAATTATTTTTTTACTACATAAAAAACAAAAAAAATCTAGATTTAATTTCTTTTTTACTACGTAATAATTACCAACGCCAGAGTTGGAATTATCCATAGTTGAATATTCATTGATGCCAGAGTTAGGAATATTGTGAATAAATCGTCAGAACATAAACCAATAAAAAATTTAGCAATTTAAGACAAAAAACAGAAATGCAGTTTGCCTTAGGCAGAATGTTTAAGGGGTTATAATATCTTCCCTTTTACGTAACCAGTCCCGAACCATAGAATCTCTGTTGACCAATTAGGGTTCCTAGTGACCATAATACTAGGTGGCGACTCCTCAAGCAAGACATTTTCCCCTAAAAGAACCGGATGCCAGAAATCTGTTCTTTTTCCATAATTAATCTAAGAAGATTTATTTTTAGGGCCGCCGCGATGTCGGGTGCGACAGAATGGCGACTCCACTAGGGAACCTAGGACTAAGCTTCTTTTTTTTTTTGTTTCTTTTATTGCTAAATATTTTTTTTTTGTTTGTTTTTTTGTTGGTGCTTATCAAGTTATCTATTTATTTATTGTTTATTATGTATTTTTGTGTATTTTATTTTATTTTTGTTTTTTATTTTTATTTTTTATTTTTACTGTTTTAGCACGCGTAATTATTCATATTTATCGTGAATATATGTTAATATGAATATCATTCAAGCTCATTTATACACACACACACACACACACACACACACACACACACACGTGTGATACCAACTTTAAGATAAGTGGAGAAGTAACGGCACCCCAATGGCTTTAGCCTGGGTAAGGCTCGCGAAATTATCCAACTCTCGCATGATTTGTTTGCTCGACAGTGGTTGATATGCCAAACTGATTTTACTCAGGGCCTCTATCTTCACGCTGCTTGTAAATCTCATATCAACCTTTCGAGGACGATCACTGAGCATGCGAAAGACCTTTGAGACTAGATAACAAAACTACCCAAATGCATTTAATGACTAGAACCTATTCTTTAGGTTGGTCCCTGTATAATTTCATCGAGATAAGCATAACATTGAAGCATTTTCATTACAGGACTTTCGGGTGACATAATGACCATTATTCGTGAGGTAACCACTGTTGAGTATGGACTCGAATCTGAATCCTTGCAAATGACTGAGGGAGACTACCCTAGACCAAATGCCAGTGGGACACCGCTACTCAAAGATGTCAGGTGCATAATAAATGACACTAGCAGATTGTTTTCACTCACTAAGTATCAGATAGATGAAGCAGAATTTGCTATGAAGTATGTGAGGATTTTGCACCTTTTGAAAGTGCCAGTTTTTCCATCAGCTATAAAAGCCATGATACATTTTTGGGATCCCGATTACGACGCTTCACACTTTCTGAAATGTTGACATGAACCTACCATCGAAGAGTATAGTGTGTTGACTGAATTCCACGAAGATGCCTACAAAGTGTACTTCCGCCAGAGAATTGATTAGTACTTAAAAGTGCATGTTTATCAAGGTTTTATATCATCATTTTGCACTTGAAGTATCAATAACTCCTTAACTAAAGCATGTTTTATAATAACAAGTTTGATATTATAAGATACCTTAATTTATGGTAAATGCTCATTTTAAATGCAGGACTATCACATAAATAAAAGGATTGATTTGATGAGTTTAAGCATTGAAAGTTAAAGGACAAAGAGATGGCCAAACTTAGAAAAGAGATGTCGGTGCAGTCCAAACCGGAACATTGCTCGGTAATTGGATCATATCTGGAGCTCTAGATTTCGGATTTAGGTCCACTTTATATGGATGGAAAGGTAAGACAAAAGCTACAACTTTCATGAGGAGCCCAAGATTTGAAAAAGGTCATTTTGAAGTCCAAATTGAAAGAACAACGAAGAAGTCCGAAGCTGTTCCTGCAGCCCAACACTATTTAGTGTTCAGCCCATATCTTGAGTTCTAGAAGTCCAAATGACCTCATCTTTTTTTTGTTGGAAAGCTGAGACAATTTCCTAGAACATTTTGAGGATTCTGGGGCAAATTATGATGTTAGCAATGACGTCTTGATCAGACAAGAAGATAAGGATTGTTATCTAGTCTAGATGTGGCCACTCACTCATCAATTAGTCAACAAATCAATAGTTCCAAATTTTGGCCTATAAAAGGAGCACTTACCATGTATTGAGGCATCTGGTTTCCAGATCAAGATCATGCTCTTGCTTTATCTCTTTGTATTGCTTATGTCTTGCTTTCATTAATATCAAGTTTATGCACTTCATTTCCTTTCCTTTACTTAGATAACTTCTTTCTCATTTATGTTCTTATCTTGTTTTATTTATGTTTATTTCTTTCATTATGTTTAGCTAAGTTAATTATGTCAAGGTGAAAAGGGCACACTAATGGTGTAAGAATAAGTATAAATATAAACTTAACATGGACCTTAACGATGGATACTAACATGTTTTATATTTGTTATCTTGTTCACTTTTAATAACTTTGCTTGTTAAATGGTTAATCTAGATTTATTGTTGTATAACACTTGGTACAGACAAATACTTGGTTACTTTCATAGCCCATACTGTATGGTATAACCGACACCTGAGCTATGAAAGGGACTTGATTTGTTGTTAACATAAGTTATAATCATGAATGCCTGCCAACATTTACAAGTATTAGCTTTATTCGAATAAGATAACTAATGTAATCATGTTAACAATTTATAATCTGATTGGAACCTCCTTTATGTGTGGTTTCCAATTGAGTAATAAGAGTTTATATTATACTTGTTTGAAGTACCATTAGTGGATCCTCTAACCTTGACATTTGTTTTTATCATTGTTTAATCCTTACATTAATCTTCCAATTCAAAGTTCTCATTAATTTCTTCATCTTCTTCTATTGCTACTACTACTACTATTATTATTTTTATTATTGTTATTTTTGTTATTTACATTCTGTAATATATCCCTTTGATATTTTCATAAACTCAGTATATAGGCTGGAAACCTGTGACCCGATCTTTGGATCATTCTCAGGTGTAACAACGCCACGTACTGAGTATTATAATAATAATTATTGTTATTATTGTTATTGTTGTTGTTGTTGTGTTGCTA
Organism: Populus alba; assembly: GCF_005239225.2. Taxonomy (NCBI): domain Eukaryota; kingdom Viridiplantae; phylum Streptophyta; class Magnoliopsida; order Malpighiales; family Salicaceae; genus Populus; species Populus alba. Next base: position 1,242,833 of record NC_133289.1, on the reverse strand, counting down.
TTTATAATTTATACAATTAACCTCTCTGTGGTTCGACCCCGGTCTTGCCGGGTTATTTATTACTTCGACACTCCTGCACTTGGGAAAAGACATCAAGCTTTTGGTCGTGTCAAGAATCGACAACACCATGGATGAACTTGCCAAGTTGCTAAGGATCCCTCAACTAATACCGTATAGAGAGAAAGATAACTCTGGGGGTCTTAGATGGAAACGGCTAGAGGAGTTGTTGATTGCTAAAAAAGCTAACCCGGATGCTAAATTAGAGAAACATAGAATATTGGCTTTGTGAATATTTGGTTTGGTTTCTATGTCCCTCTACTATGGGATTATCAGTTTGAAGCTGCCAATTTGTTTGTGGAATATGAAAAGACAAAGATCAACCCGTGTGCCGCGATTTTGGCGGAAACCTTCCTATCTCTTAGTCATTGCAAGAAAACGGGTAAAGGTTCCATGAGGTGTTGTGTCTCTTTACTATTCATCTGGTTGTTAAGTCATATAGAAATGGAGACACCAATATTCAATAATTTCTGGTGGTTTGACCAAAAGCCACTCGAGTTGTTCGTATCAAAAGAATGGGAGAGCTTTTCGGAAGATGATTGGAGGGTAAAATTGCAAAGGCTTCCATTAAGCATTTTTAATTGGAAAGCTCCTTGGATGAGGAATATGACAAGCTTGATGAGTTATGGAGAAAAACCTTGGGTACCATTAATTGGAGTAACGGGATACGTCAATTACGCACCTGCTTTAGTTGCAAGGCAGCTTGGGGGCATACAAAGTGTTCCAAGGACAATTGACATAGCTCAATTTACCGGGGTCTATAAAGGGGCCGCCATGGAAATGTTAGAAAGCATTAAGCAGGATTGGAACTCTTTGTTGTTGATAAAGAAGGAGAATGGATCAAGGAATCCCACAGTTAGTGAAAAGTATCCTGAATGGCGTGACAGAAGAGTCTCCGACATGGTAGAAATTTCAGAATCCGTGGGCACCCGAAGAAAGAGGGTAAGTTGCGAAGAAGAACTAAGAGAACAAGTAAAACGATTGCAAGCCGAGCTTAAAACAAAGGAGGATTTGAGACTATCATTAGAGCATCAGTTGGCCGAAGAAAAAGCTATAAGGAAATTGGCTGAGGAAGAAAGGGACTCGTTGGGCCGAGATCGAATGAAAGCAATGAACGATTTGGAATCCCTAAAAGTCATCAATGAGGAGAAGACGCTTCAGGTGGAGAAGGCCCAATATTGGGAGGAATTGGCTGTAAAAAATCAAGCTGTGTCAAGCAAGCGTTTAACAGATCTGAAAGAACTCAAGGGCCAGTTAAAAGATGTTGAATTGGAATTGGTTAAATCCAAGAAGATAGTCAAAGCCACGCAGAATTTGAGAGCTGAACTCAATAGTAGTAAAATTGAAGCAAAAGCATTGAGGACTAAATTGGCAAAGGGAGAAGCAAAGACCGAACAATTGCTAGAAAGTCAGAAAATGTTGGAGAGTCACATTCAAATACTAGATACTGCTAATAATTCTCTATCCAGAAACAACTTGATCCATATTGAAAGAATAAGGGAATTTCAAGAGTAAATTGATCGAACTGCGGCCGAGGCTCATTGGCTAAGAGTAGAGGCTCGTCAAGTTGGAGGGGACATCGCGAAGTATCGAGGGAGCATGAACAACACCGATATGTTTCTAAAAGCTATATCTAATAGAGGCAGTGCCTTCCCCCCTGTAATAGATTAAGATGAATCATTTGTTGTAATGAAAGTTTTATGGGTTAAATAAAAAAGGCGAAGACCTTTATTTATTTTTGTTCAAATGAGTATACAAGGCTGAAAGCTCAGATGGTAAAAGGTTAAACAGATCTCCTCTCGGCATTGCAATAAGTATCGGATGTAGATCTAACCAAGCATCCAAATAATAACGGTTGTTATGTCACCCTCCCATGAAATAATCCATGCCCAATATGTTGCATTCACATTCATGCATTTTTGAACATACACTTATGAACTGTCATAATGCTACACAATAGGTGAAATATAGGTCCCCCATTAAAGCACACTCATAACACACGATTGTGGAAAAAGATGGAAAATGAAGAAAGAACTCAATTGGATGCCCAACATCAAAAGGAGTTGAACAGTCTGAAGGAAGATGTCACTAGGCTTACTAGCTTACTCGAACAAACTCTGAGATCTAAGTCGGGAGAAGGGACATCCTCTCAACCAGCATTTACCACTCAGGTACCACCAACGCCTCCAGTGTTCTTCAACCTACCAAACATGGGAGTGGGTGGATCTTCGCCTGAGCCTCAATATGCTACGCATTTCCCAGCTCAGCCTATATACCCGATGAGGATTCCTCATGCTGATGAGTTAACCATGGAAGGGTCTCACAAAGAAAAAATGATAGGAGCTGAAGGTTTAGAGAGGTGGGCTGCCCTAGAAGAGAGGGTAAAGGCAGTTGAAGGAAATCACCTGTATGACCCGGTGAAAGCTGCCGAGATGTGTTTGGTACCTAACGTAGTCATTCCTAAGAAGTTTAGGGTGCCAGAATTTATCAAATACACTGGAACTCAATGTCCAATAACCCACCTTAAGTCATATTGCAATAAGATGGCCGAGGTGGTGCAAGATGAGAAATTGTTGATCCATTTCTTCCAAGATAGTTTGAGTGATGTCGCACTCACTTGGTACATGCGTTTGGACAATACCAAGATAAGGGGATGGAAAGATCTAGTCGATGCTTTTATTAAGCAATATAAGTTCAACGTAGACATAGCCCCTGATAGATCAAGCTTACATTCATTGGAGAAGGGTTATAAGGAATCTGTAAGGGAATATGCACAAAGGTGGCGCGAAACGGCAGCACAGGTTAATCCACCACTATTGGAAAAGGAAATGATCAGTTTATTTTCCAACACCTTCAAAGGTCCATACTTTAAATACTTGGTTGGAAGTTCTGCACAAAGCTTCTCTGATTTGGTTGTTATAGCTGAACGAATTGAACAAGCCATTCGAACGGGTAGGATCATACACCCTAGTGAAAAAAGGGGTTTTGTTGGACGCAAGAAGGAGGCTGACGTCTACAATGTAGAAGGTGAAGGTAAGGGAAGAAAGCATAATTTCAGGCCACCCATAACCATTCCCCCCACATCTAACATAAATTTCACCTCACCTTATCTAAAAAACCAAACAAATACCCAAAATATCCCATACCGCCAAAACAACACATTTTACCCACGCAGAAGCTTCCCCACAAACCAAGAAGAACTGCCCCCACTTCCCATGCCTCTTAGTGAGATGTATCAAAGATTGCTCAGCATTGGCCAAGTAACACCTGTTCATTTGACACCTTTGCAACCACCTTTTCCTCAATGGTACCAACCAGACCAGAAATGTGAGTACCATGCTAGTATCGTCGGCCATAATATTGATAGTTGTTTGGCTTTCAAAAGGAGAATCCTCCAACTCATCAAAGCAGGTTGGATTTCCTTTGATGATTTTCCAAATGTAAAATCCAACCTGCTACCGCACCATGCTTCTGGAAGTGGAGGGGTGAATGCTTTGGAAGAAGAAGAGAGGGATACTAATGTCTTAAAGTTGTCAATGGAGAGATTGTACAAAATGTTGGAGCAAACTAGGTACCTCCAAACACCCCTCAAAAAGCAAGCCATAGAGCATAAGGGTGAATATTGTGAGTATCACCAGCATATGGGACACCATATAAACTCTTGTAAAGAGTTTCGGGTGAAAGTAGAAGATATGATGACATTGGGAGTGTTGAGGATAGGGATGCCTGAAGAAAAGCTAGTAGGAACCATGACTGGTTTCGACAAGAAGGTTGAAGTTTGTAGATATCAACCAACAGAAAGAGGACCCCCAAGAATGATCTTGGCTAGACCTACAAGCACAATTAGTGGAAATTATAATGCCATACCTCATAATTATGGTTATTCTTTCCACACCGCGAGACCAGCTCCAACTCTTCATGCTGAAATTGGGGGGTTAACCCGAAGTGGAAGGTACTATACTCCTAAAGAGTTAGAAGACCAAAGAAGGGTAAAAGGAAAAGAATGTGGTGGAGTTGGCCAAGATGGATGAGGTCAACAAACCAGTGAGCGACGAGGAGCTAAATGAGTTCTTGAAGCTAATGAAGCACAACGAATATAACGTGGTGGACCAGTTGAAAAAGACCCCCGCCAGAATCTCTCTATTATCATTAGTTTTGAGTTCAGAGTTGCATAGAAACGCTCTTTAGAAAGTCCTTAACGAAGCATATGTTCCTCAAGATATCACACAGGATTCTATAGAACATTTGGTGGGAAGGATTCAAGCCACTAACTATCTCTACTTCACAGATGATTAATTAGATCATGAAGGAACGTGTCACAATAAGCCGTTATATATCACTGTGAAATGTAAGGATTGTGTGATCACTAAGGTGCTGATAGATAATGGTTCCGCTTTGAATGTGTTGCCAAGGCATGTGCTTGATAAAATGCCAGTTGATGTCTCTCATATGAAGCCAAGTACCATGACAGCTAGAGCATATGAATGGTTCGCCAAAGGCCGATTATGGAAATATTGATGTTGAGCTCGTAATTGGCCCCCAACCATTCCAAGTAACTTTACAAGTGATGGATATTCATCCCACATACAACATGTTGTTGGGAAGACCTTGGATCCATGCAGCACGAGCTGTTGCATCCTCATTACACCAATGGGTTAAGTTTATCATCAATGGAAACTTGGTGACAGTAAGGGCTGAAGAGGCTTTAGCTATGGTGAGAAACGTGTCGATTCCTTATATAGAGGTTGAAGAGAATAAAGACAGAAACCTATATGCATTTGAGGTAGTAAATGCTGAATGGGTACCTGAGAATACGGTGCGAAGGAAACCAGAGGTTTCTGAAGCTGCAAGGATGGGTGCTAAATATTTTCTGAAGCATGGATTGCCATTCCAATATGACCCTATCACAGGAATGCCCGAGAGGATCAATGTAATAAAGATGAAATGTGCAGATCAGAGGTTTGGTTTAGGTTTTAAACCTAGAAAGGAAGATTTCATGAGAGTGGCTGAGTTTAAAAGAGAAAGGAGTTTAGCTCGAATTGAAGGAAGGGAGCCTAATGAAGGTCGAATCCAGATCCCTCCAATTCACGTAACATTCCCCCGACCTGCACAAGTGATCAATGCTGGGGGTGAAATTGAGAGGATGAGTAAAGAATTTAGCAGTGCTACCATCCACTATCTGGAAGAAATCAACAAACAAGAACCCCAAGGGGGTTTTGAAGACAAAGAGAGCCCGTATAAAGAACTACCCCAACTGACTGTGAGTGCTCTAGAGGATGGTCTACCTGAGTTTGTGAGAAGATTAACTGAAGGGGAAGAGTTGAACAATTGGGAAATTCAAGAAGTCCCAGTTATCTTTAAAAAGTAAACATTTGTTGGTCGCTTGCTTTTTATTATTGCTGCATTTTGTTTGAATAAATTTACGTTGCCAGTAATCGTGGCTCAAGATATTGGCAACAAGATTTTGTGTTGAGCCCTTCTATCATTTCAAGTTTTAATGAGTCATGCTTGGTTTTTCCCTTCATCATGCCTTTTAGTTTCATTTTTTCCATTATGCACTCATAACAAAGGCACTTTCTCCGCTTTCAGGGAAATCTGAAAGCGGACAACGATAAACTTACAAAACCCATTGCATTGAGAATAATTGGCCTAATTTTGATAAAACCATAACTTCAATGGATGAGGAAGAAGATGGTGAAGATGACTTTGAGGAGTTCAAAAAGCTTATAAAACAATCTGAACATGCATGGGAGCCTGCAAAAGAGGAATTAGAATTAATAAATGTAAGTACCGAGCATGATAAAAAGGAGTTGAAAATAGGGATGTTGATCAATACAGTTATGAGGAGTGAGTTGGTCGCCCTTTTGCGGGAGTATGTGGATATTTTTGCCTGGTCGTACGCTGACATGCCCAGTTTGGATACTAAATAGTAGTGCATAGGTTACCTTTGATTGAGGGTTGTCGTCCAGTCAAACAAAAGCTAAGAAGGATGTCGCATGTCAAAATCCGCGTGGCATCTGCTGGCGATTTTTTATCATTTGTTTTTGCTTGATTTTGTTCTTTGGAGTCGCCACCTAGTATTTTGGTCACTAGGAACCCTAACTGGTCTTTCAGAGATTCTAAGGCAAGGGACTAGTTGCGTAAAGGGAAGGTATTAGCACCCCTAGTACGCCCTACCTAAGGTAAGCTGCTTGGTGTTTGGTTTGTTCTATAATTGCTATGGTGTTGGTGTTTTCTAATCCCATCAATTTTTCTAAGTTTGATTCAAATAAAATTTATTTGGATAGAAATCCAAGGAGATTCCATGTGCTTTGAAAGCTCATTTTTCCCTTAGTATTTCAAGAGTTTGCGACTCGTAAATCGCAAGGAGGAGGGACAAAAAATTTAGAAATCTAAGGAAATCACAACGCTAAAAAAAAAAAACTGCCTTAGTATTTCATACTTTCACGGCTCGTAAACCGTGGAATAATAAAAATTGAAATTTTGAAATGTTCTCGATTATAATCAAGGCTTCTTTCAAAAACGTGTTCGGATTTATTACTCCCCAATAATATTTTGGATATTCGTCCTTTAAGGATTTCTTTATCCAAACATTAGCGGTGAATAATAAATGAACTTCTTCCCCCAAAATAAGATTTTTTATAGTTTTTTACAACAAACATGTTGTAAAATCCAGAAATGCAAGAAAATAGTTTGTGTTTAAGAAATCTATGCGAAAACACACTTTCAAAAGCTTTTTAATATTTTTTTTTTTTGTAAAAAAGAACATTCAAAACATGTTAGAGTATTGGCCGTATGCAACACGCAAGAAAACATTTTTTTTTTTTTTTGTAAACATTTTTTTTTACGAAATCGGGTATTTTAATACTAAATTCGTATCTCCACAGCATAAAAATACAAACCAATATTAAGTCATTTTAAAAATGTGAGGAAAAATCAACAATATTTTTAAGGAATTTTAGAAATTTTTTTTGAAAGCAAAGAAAACATTTTTTATCTTTTGAAAATCTTGGATGTCTTGACGAAAAACCGGGTATTTTAAACACTGAATTTGTATCTCCACAGTATAAAAATACAAACCAATGTATAAAAACAAATATATATTTATATGAAAAGAAAACAACAATATTTTTTGAACTTTTCAGATTTTTTTTTCTTTTTTTTAAAATATATATATATATAATATATATATATATAGATGCATAATATAATAATATAATATAATGATATAATATAATTTATAAATATATTAATATTAAGTGGGCTGGGCTGGGCGGAGACGATGGCTTGCTGCGGTGCTGCGGTGGAGGCAGTGGCAGCGTCCTAGCTCACGTACGGCGACTCCTCACGATGATTTCCCAAACAATCCGGCGAAGTCCTCTTAGTTCGTTTGCTTGGTTTTTGTTTTCTAAATTCCATCCCGGCTTCAAACTTTCCCTCTTCTCTTGGTTTTTCGGGTTTTCGTTGGATCTCTCTCCTCGGTTGGGTGTTTCTCTCTCTCTTTGGTTTTCTTAGTTTTCTTTGGGTTCTCTTTTTTTTTCCTTTTTTTTCCTCCCCCGGTTCTTTTATTATGTTCTCTATTTATAGAGCCAGTGGGCGTGGCTTCACCGTGGAGCCAAGGAGCGGGTCGAGGAGCGGCTGGTCGGGGAGCGGCTGTCCAGGCGGGCCTCCCTCGGTTTCGGCAGCGCGGCGGGTGGTCGGCCAGTGTCTTCTGTCGGGGGCCCACCGGCGTGGGGTCTTGGTTGGTCGAGGGACCTGCGAAAAAAAATAAACAATGCAAACTTTTCCTTCTTCCCCGCTGTATGTTCGGGGGAAGAAGAAAGGTGAACAGTGCCGTTCAAAACGGCACCGTTCGGTCTTCTCTTTTTTTTTTATGTATGAAACGCGTCGTTTTGGAGAAAACGCGTCTTTTCATTTAAAAAAGGCGCCAGAACATTTATTTGAATCGGTCCTTAATTTATCATTTGTTCTATTAAGTCCTTCAATCGAGTCCTGATTTTAAGAATAAAATTCAATTGCGTCCCTGCCAAATTCGGTCCCTACCCCTATAGTTGGCTGCGTTTTTCACTTTGGTCCTTGGCCTCTGATTTTCACAATTAAGCCCCTAATTGATCAATAAACTTCCAATTTCTTCAATTAAGCCCCCGAATCAATTCCAAACAGCCCCCTCTATCTTTGCGCCTTCTCCAAATTGGTCCCTGGTTTCGGATTTTCACAATTAAGTCCCTAATTGGCCATTAAACTTCAATATTTACGCAATTAAGCCCCCGATTTGACCTAATAAATTCCTAAAAAATATATTTTGGCCCCAGAACTTAAATTTCTTTCAATTAAAGCCCAAATTGACTTAAAAATCAATTTTTCTTGCAATCAAATCCCCTATAAAATCAATTAAAAATCCAATTAAGTCCATAAACATCCAAATTTGGGCTTTTCTCCTCAAAAATTAAATTTTCCTTCTCAACAGGGCTCTCATCCTTCAAGAATATACTGTCAAAAATCCAATCCTTGTGTTTTTTTAACCTCCTTGACCAATTTTCGATCATTTTCTGAGCGCTTCTGCCTCCTCTTATTTTTCTAACCTCTTTTGCCTATTTATTTTATTTTTATGGGGACCAAAAAAATGGGTTACAACAGATGCCCCCTCTTTATAATACTTACGGAGCAGGGGTTTTGCGCAGTAAGTGTTATAAAGATAAACCCAAAACGAAACTCCTGAAACTGATCCGGTCAAAGCTTGATTGATCTGAAACTCTGCATTTATAGCAATTCTCTTCAACCAGAACTACAATCTTTGTGTGGCTAGGCTAAACTAAGATCCCCTCGCCGATCCTCTTCAACCAGAACCAAAATCCTTTCCAATTAGGTTAAACTGAGACCCCATCGCCAGTCCCCTTCAACCATAACCAAGGTCTGTGTGGTTAGACTGAACTGAGATCCCTTCGCCGATCCCCTTCAACCAGAACCAAAATCTTTTCCAATTAGGTTAAACTGAGATCCCTTCCCCGGTCCCCTTTAACCATAACCAAGGTCTGTGTGGTTAGACTGAACTGAGATCCCTTCGCCGATCCCCTTCAACCAGAACCAAAATCCTTTCCAATTAGGTTAAACTGAGATCCCTTCGCCGATCCCCTTTAACCATAACCAAGGTCTGTGTGGTTAGACTGAACTGAGATCCCGTCGCCGATCCCCTTCAACTAGAACCAAAATCCTTTCCAATTCGGTTAAACTGAGATCCCTTCGCCGGTCCCCTTTAACCATAACCAAGGTCTGTGTGGTTAGACTAAACTGAGATCCCCTCGCCGATCCCCTTTAACCATAACCAAGGTCTCTGTGGTTAGACTGAACTGAGATCCCTTCGCCGATCCCCTTCAACCAGAACCAAAATCCTTTCCAATTAGGTTAAACTGAGATCCCTTTGCCGGTCCCCCTTTAACAATAACCAAGGTCTGTGTGGTTAGACTGAACTGAGATCCCTTCACCGATCCCCTTCAACCAGAACCAAAATCCTTTCCAATTAGGTTAAACTGAGATCCCTTTGACGGTCCCCTTTAACCATAACCAAGGTCTGTGTGGTTAGACTGAACTGAGATCCCTTCATCGATCCCCTTCAACCAGAACCAAAATCCTTTCCAATTAGGTTAAACTGAGATCCCTTTGCCGGTCCCCTTTAACCATAACCAAGGTCTGTGTGTGTAGCTCGGTCAACCTGGAATCCCATCTGGCGACTCCCTTCAACCAAAGCTAAAATCTTCATATTGTGGTTAACCTAAGATTCCTTCTGGCAATCTCCTTTAACCAAAAAATATTCCTTCTTCAAGATGATAGGGTTTGAATTGAAGACTCTTCTTCATTGATCTTCCAATTTCTTTGAGATTTCCCTAATGTTAGGGTTTATCTCATTTTCCTCCCGTTCCAGGGTCAAAACTATGATTCTTTGTTGTCTTCCAAATCAACAATTATTTACCAAGTCAACAAAAATGTTTGATGCAATGCCTTGTGGTTGGATGCCATGCATGCATCCTTACCTGTTTTGGAAACATAGGTCCCATCACTTCCTTCAATTTCTGACACTCTCTTTTGATACGACCTTGTTCGCGTGCTCGAAATGGCATGCTGGATCCCTTTCCCATTGAGTCTCTTCTTTCCATCTCATCCCAGGGAAGAAGATCCCCAACCTTGTCATTAGGTGACCCTTTTCTAAAATGCATGATTTGTCATTGCTTCTTATCATGCTCTTATCAGTGCTTTAATTTGTTTTCATCCTTAACAAAAGATCTCTTATTGCCCCTAGTGTAGGGTGTGGTCTTAGTCGGGTTTTTGTAAAGAAGAAACTCAATCCGGCTCAAAGGGGGACTACAAAGGATAAAATCTTTAGAAAGTGAAGGGATGACAAAGATGGCCTTTCCTCATTTCAAAAGGCACATTATTAAGATTGATAAACCTTGTTCTTATCTTGGAAGGAACATGCGGGGTGATTACGAAGATAATTGCCCCACCATTTATCCATACAATTCAAAATGCTATCAGGGACAAGGTTTCATCATATGGTTAGCTTTAGGGTTTGCTTAGTTCGGTCACCTCTTTACTGGGAAGAGCTTAAATTTCATTTTTTTGAGTGTTTTATAATATATTCCTTGTAATCATGCACAAAAACCGGTTCTTTCAAGATTTTTTTACACAAAGAAATCATGGCCAAACTTGCTTTATTGATTTTAGGAGAAAGCTGAACACATTAAACATAATATCTCTTTACAGAATCAGAATTCACAGGTCTGGCTAGATCTTCTCCATCCATTCTGGATAACTTCAAAGCTCCCCTTGAGAAAGCCTTCTTCACTATATAAGGTCCTTCATAATTTGGTGGCCATTTGCTTCGATCTTCTCCTGGTAAAGCCAATAGTTTCTTCAGCACTAGATCTCCTTCTTGGAACTTGCGAGGTCAAACCTTCTTGTCGTATGCCTTGGCCATCCTCTTCTGGTAAAGTTGGTGGTGACAGATTGCAGCCAACCTCTTTTCACTAATCAGGTTCAACTGTTCATATCTTACTTTGGCCCATTCAGCTTCTTCTAATCCCGAATCCATTAGCACCCTTAACGAAGGTATTTCTACTTCCAAAGGCATCACCGCCTTCATTCCATATACTAGAGCGTACGTAGTAGTTCCTGTAGAGGTCCTTATGGCAGTGCGATATGCATGGAGAGCGAACGACAACATCTCATGAAAATTCTTGTGAGTGATTACCATCTTCTGAATAATTTTCTTGATGTTCTTGTTGGCTGCTTCCACGGCACCATTCATCTTTGGCCTATATGGTGAGGAATTTGAATGCTTGATTTTCCACTTGGTGCAAAGCTCCACGATCATTTTGCTGTTGAAATTCTATGCATTATCGGTCACTATCTTTTCTGGCGGACCATAGCGACAAATCAAGTCTTTTTCTATATGCTTCTTCACCACTTTCTATGTTACATGAGCATACGAACTGGCTTCTACCCATTTCGTGAAGTAGTCAATAGCTACGAGGATGAATCTATGCCCATTGCTGGTTTTTGGGTTAACTGGTTGACACGACCAAAAGCTTGATGTCATTTCCCAAGTGCAGGAGTGTCGAAGTAATAAATAACCCGGCAAGACTGGGGTCGAACCACAGAGAGGTTAATTGTATAAATTATAAATAACAATACAACAACAAAAACAACAACAACAACAACAACAATAACAATAATTATAATTATAATACTCAGTACGTGGCGTTGTTACACCTGAGAATGATCCAAAAGATCGGGTCACAGGTTTCCAGCCTATATACTGAGTTTATGAAAAGATCAAAGGGATATATTACAGAATGTAAATAACAACAACAACAATAATAAAAATAATAATAGTAGTAGTAGTGGAAATAGAAGAAGATGAAGAAATTAATGAGAACTTTGAGTTGGAAGATTAATGTAAGGATTAAACAATGATAAAACGAATGTCAAGGTTAGAGGATCCACTAATGGTACTTCAAACAAGTATAATATAAATTCTTATTACTCAATTGGAAACCACACATAAAGGAGGTTCCAATCAGATTATAAATTGTTAACATGATTATATTAGTTATCTTATTCGAATAAAGCTAATACTTGTAAATGTTGGCAGGCATTCATGATTATAACTTATGTTAACAACAAATCAAGTCCCTTTCATAGCTCAGGTGTCGGTTATACCATACAGTATGGGCTATGAAAGTACCAAGTATTTGTTGTACCAAGTGTTATACAACATAAATCTAGATTAACCATTTAACAAGCAAAGTATTAAAAGTGAACAAGATAACAAATATAAAACATGTTAGTATCCAACGTTAAGGTCCATGTTAAATTTATATTATACTTATTCTTACACCATTAGTGTACCCTTTTCACCTTGACATAATTAACTTAACTAAACATAATGAAAGAAAGAAACATAAATAAACAAGATAAGAACATAAATGAGAAAGAAGTTAACTAAGTAAAAGAAAGGAAATGAAGTGCATAAACTTGATATTAATGAAAGCAAGACATAAGCAATACAAAGAGAGAAAGCAAGAGCATGATCTTGATCTGGAAACCAAGATGCCTCAATACATGGTAAGTGCCTTCTTTTATAGGCCAAAATTTGGAACTATTGATTTGTTGACTAATTGATGAGTGGGTGGCCACATCTTGACTTGATAACAATCCTTATCTTCTTGTCTGAACAAGACGTCATTGCTAACATCATAATTTGCCCAGAATTCTGAGGAATGTTCTAGGAAATTGTCTCAGCTTTCCAGCAAAAAAAAGATGAGGTCATTTGGACTTCTAGAACTCAAGATATGGGCTGAACACTAAATAGTGTCTGGGCTGCAGGACAGCTTCGGACTTCTTCGTTGTTCCTATATTTTGGACTTGAAAACGGCCTTCTCAGATCTTGGTGTCCAAATGAAAGTTGCAGGCCTATCTTTTACCTTTCCATCCATATAAAATGGACCTAAATCCGAGATCTAGAGCTCCAGATATGATCCAATTACCGAGCACTGTTCCGGTTTGGACTGCACCAACATCTCTTTTCTAAGTTTGGCCATCTCTTTGTCCTTTAACTTTCAATGCTTAAACTCATCAATCAATCCTTTTATTTATGTGATAGTTCTGCATTTAAAATGAGCATTTACCATAAATTAAGGTATCTTATAATATCAAACTTGTTATTATAAAACATGCTTTAGTTAAGGAGTTATTGATACTTCAAGTGCAAAATGATGATATAAAACCTTGATAAACATGCACTTTTAAGTACTAATCACACCCCCCAACCAGCTTATTACTAGTCCCTAGTAATCTAAAGCGTTAAAATAGAGAAACAATTTGCAAGTATCACAAAGCAAGGCATTCATCATTCAACTTCCATCAATCTATCCAGATAAACAAACTCTCATTAAATTTATATTCCTGCTTCATACTTCTTAAACAAGATATTAATAAACCTTCTTTTTATGTGCTCAATATATGAAAACATAGATGATGGGGCTTTTGTTGGAAGAAAACAATATTATGTTCAAATGTTTAAGGTGAACTTCCTTGGGTTGGGATTATCATTATTACTTTCTTTTTTCTTCTTCTTTTTTTTTTTATTTTTATTTTTTTTTATTTTTATTTATATACACATACAACTTAAAACATAATGTATCTTTAACCCATGTAACGAGTTTTAGGCTAATGACTCCCAGACCAGTTGGTCTTAGGGCATTAGGTGTTGAGACACCCCTACGAGCTTAACAACTCGGGTTGCAGATACTGATACGTAGATAATGCAATGTTTGATTCCCTTAAGCTTTTCTCCTTAACCCATGTAACAAGCTTTGGGCCAATAGCTCCCAAGTCAGTTGACTTTAGGGTATTAGGTGTTAAAAACACCCCTTCGGGCTTAATTGCTTAGGTTAGGGAGGCTACGAAACCAAACTTATCCACGTTTTATTATCATCAATACTATCTTTTTTTTTCTCTTTTTTTTTTCTTTGCAAATTATATACTATCCTTTTCCCTTAGTTGTTACCTTCAACAAAAGAACATAATTAATGTAATAATCCAATGTGCAACCCACAATCATATGTTAAAGTGTGTGTGTGAAAATGAAGGTTTAATAATACTTGTTAAATGAGTATAGGAGCAGAATCAAGTGATAACAATGTGAGAGTTTGTAAACCTGAATATTTCAAGAAGTATTATGATAGACCTTGGTAATGAAACTTACTAAGATGCGTCTCTAGAGTCAATAAAATTGATTCCATACTCTACCATCCTAATAACAATTTTGTCAAATGGTTTTAATAATAGCAAAAACAGTTAGCAAGTTAGTATTTTTTTTTTTTAAACTACTACCCTCTCCCCCCAACCAAAACGAGACATTGTCCTCAATGTTCGAAGGTAGAAAGATAGAGTATAAAAGACATCACCTGAAACAGCGAACAATGACAAACCTGAAACACACTTAAACAAACATAAGAAGTAACAAAACAAAATAATATGCTATTAATAAAACCAAAAGACACAAGGTTTCACAGATGAAGGCTCAAATCTAATCTAAGCTCTTTACGGCTTTCCTTAGTTGACCAATCTAGACGACTCATGCAGAGATCAATGACAGGGATGAAAGATTGTAGTTGGTCAATCAATTGTTCAGCAGTAGCAGTAGAGATTATGATTTGTCGTGCCGAAGATGTTAGAAATTCCTGTTCCACAGCTTGATCAAGGAAAGACAGCAACTTATCATAAAAACCATTAACATTTAACAAACCTATAGGTTTATGGTGAATGTGCAGTTGGGCCCAAGATGAAATATGAAAGATCTCTTCCAATGTGCCCAGACCACCTGGTAAGGCAATGAAGGCATCAGCATGGTTAAACATGGTATTCAGTCGGTCAGACATTATTGGGACCTGTAGTTCCTCTCCAATTGTTTTTCCAATGATGTCCCCAGTTGCTAAAGCTTTGGGGACAACCCCCAAAACTTGACTGCCTCCTAAAAATGCAGCCATTGACACACCTCCCATTAACCCAAGGCTGCCTCCCCCATACACTAAATGAATCTTTCTCTCAGCTAGTACCCGACCAAGATGATTTGCTGATTCTAAAAACTCTTTTTCTTTCCCAGAACTGGATCCACCGAAAACACAAATATTTCTTATATGATGACTTGAGGAACCTGCCATTTCTACACACTTCTATATTTGATGAATATATGGGATGAGTAGAAATGAAGGGAAGGAAGAGAAGAATTTATAGATGAAAAAGTGAAAATGCAATCATACCACCTATATGTAGGCCAGCTGTCGTCTCACACTCTCTCTCTTTATTTATTTATTTTGACAAAGCATGTATGTACAGGTAGTTGTGATTGTGGCTCACATCTTCCCTTGGTTTTACGTCCAAGAACGGCTTAAACGCCCTCTATGGGTCGGGGATAGGCTTCCCATCCAGTTTTCTTGAAAACTGGCAAACAGGGTCTTTTTTAGTCAGATTCCCAAGACTAAGTCGATCATGTTCTTTATGGAATTGTGGCCATAAATCATGAATTACACGATGCACATCTCCACTAGGATGCGTCTTGATTAGTACTTCTATCACATAAATAAAAGGATTGATTGATGAGTTTAAGCATTGAAAGTTAAAGGACAAAGAGATGGCCAAACTTAGAAAAGAGATGTTGGTGCAGTCCAAACCGGAACAGTGCTCGGTAATTGGATCATATCTGGAGCTCTAGATCTCGGATTTAGGTCCATTTTATATGGATGGAAAGGTAAAAGATAGGCCTGCAACTTTCATTTGGACACCAAGATCTGAGAAGGCCGTTTTCAAGTCCAAAATATAGGAACAACGAAGAAGTCCGAAGCTGTCCTGCAGCCCAGACACTATTTAGTGTTCAGCCCATATCTTGAGTTCTAGAAGTCCAAATGACCTCATCTTTTTTTTGCTGGAAAGCTGAGACAATTTCCTAGAACATTCCTCAGGATTCTGGGCAAATTATGATGTTAGCAATGACGTCTTGTTCAGACAAGAAGATAAGGATTGTTATCAAGTCAAGATGTGGCCACCCACTCATCAATTAGTCAACAAATCAATAGTTCCAAATTTTGGCCTATAAAAGAAGGCACTTACCATGTATTGAGGCATCTTGGTTTCCAGATCAAGATCATGCTCTTGCTTTCTCTCTTTGTATTGCTTATGTCTTGCTTTCATTAATATCAAGTTTATGCACTTCATTTTCTTTCTTTTACTTAGTTAACTTCTTTCTCATTTATGTTCTTATCTTGTTTATTTATGTTTCTTTCTTTCATTATGTTTAGTTAAGTTAATTATGTCAAGGTGAAAAGGGTACACTAATGGTGTAAGAATAAGTATAATATAAATTTAACATGGACCTTAACGTTGGATACTAACATGTTTTATATTTGTTATCTTGTTCACTTTTAATACTTTGCTTGTTAAATGGTTAATCTAGATTTATGTTGTATAACACTTGGTACAACAAATACTTGGTGTCGCACGTCAAAATCCGCGCGCACGCGGCACCGGCTGGCGATTTTATATCTCTCGTTGTTGTATTGCTTGAATTGGTTCGTTAGGAGTCGCCACCTAGTATTTAATTGAGGTTACTAGGAAACCCTGGTGGACTGGTCATGGTCAGAGACTCGCGGGTAAGGGACTGGTTGTGGTTAGGGAAGGTGTTAGCACCCCTAACACACCCTACCTGAGGTAAGCTGCTCCGTGGACTTGATGGGTTAAAAGAAGTTTAAAAAATTGTCTTTTCATCGGATTTTAAAAATACAACTTCCGTACAAGTTTGTACTTCTACACCGTGATCCAATCAAAATATTAATTCCTTCTTTATTCCTGCAATTTTACCATAAAATTCACAAACACAATGCGCACACCACATTCAAACTTCGTGAGCTTGATGTAATTTTTAAAATAGAATTTTAGCCCACTTCTAAGGCTACGATACATCAGTTATTAATTCCCAGAATATATGTAGAAACATGTTCTTACATTTTCATGGAAAATACAACATGATTTTATCCATCCTTAGAATTTGTGCATGCTCAAATTAAACAATTAATTCCTTTTTTGTTTTTTTTTATTTTTTATAATACAATATAATAAATAAATATAAAAAACACACACACACAACTTTTTTTATTATTATTTGTTTTTCTTTTCTTTTCCACATTTACATATTACAAAAATACAAATTCAAAAACTAAATAAAAATTACATTAAATAACTTAAAATTTACAAAATAGTCCCCCAACACTCCAGGAATTGCAGGGAAGGACTTCTGGGGCTGCATGAACAGTGCCGGCGCGTGGATCCACGCACCACCGTCACTGGCGGCGCGTGGGTTCACGCGCCGCTGCTGGAAACCAGAAAAAACAGAGGCGCCTGGAGCGGCTTCTTCTCCTCTTCAATTTTCAGCCGGCGGTGAGGGTCCGGTCACCTGCAAACACAAGAAAAACACACAGAGCAGTCGGTTTTACTTTGTTGTTTTTTTTTTAGATCAGTTTCGTTTTTTCCTTTTTTAGATCTGCAATCAAATCCTTCTATTCCCGGTGGCTGCTCCTTCGTTCTTCAGACAGCGGAGTGTTGGGTGGCTCGCCGGGCGTTGCTGCGATGGAAGAGGGGATCGTGGGTCTGCCACCGGTTGAAGGAGATGATGACGGTGCTGCCCCGGCGCTGGATCTGTTCGGTCGTCGCTGCTGTGGAAGGAAACTGAAGGAGAAACAGCCGTGGCTGAGGAGGAGATCGTGACCTGGGAGGCGCCGGAGCTGGAAGCTATGGGAAAGAAGAGAAAAATAAATCAAACCCGCGGGGAGAAGAGTTGTGGCTGGTTCTCCGTGGGGAAAGGAGAGTGGTGCTGCTGGTGGGTCTGTGTTGATGACCGGGCTGTCTTGGTTATGAGGAAGCAGTGAAAACCGGCTGTAGAGGAGGTTGGTTTGGCTGCAAGAGGCAGATGACGGGGAGATGGGGAACTCAATCGAAGGAGGGAGCTAGCTGGTTGGCTTTGGTTAAAGGTCGGGGGCCAGTTTTTCGGTTTGTTTTGGGGCTGAAGGGACGCGAAAACTTTGGCTGGCGAGAGGGGAGAAATGGCTGGATGGAGATCGAAGGGGGAAGCTGATTAATACTTAAAAGTGCATGTTTATCAAGGTTTTATATCATCATTTTGCACTTGAAGTATCAATAACTCCTTAACTAAAGCATGTTTTATAATAACAAGTTTGATATTATAAGATACCTTAATTTATGGTAAATGCTCATTTTAAATGCAGGACTATCACATAAATAAAAGGATTGATTGATGAGTTTAAGCATTGAAAGTTAAAGGACAAAGAGATGGCCAAACTTAGAAAAGAGATGTCGGTGCAGTCCAAACCGGAACATTGCTCGGTAATTGGATCATATCTGGAGCTCTAGATTTCGGATTTAGGTCCACTTTATATGGATGGAAAGGTAAGACAAAAGCCTACAACTTTCATGAGGAGCCCAAGATTTGAAAAGGTCGTTTTGAAGTCCAAATTGAAGGAACAACGAAGAAGTCCGAAGCTGTCCTGCAGCCCAAACACTATTTAGTGTTCAGCCCATATCTTGAGTTCTAGAAGTCCAAATGACCTCATCTTTTTTTTGTTGGAAAGCTGAGACAATTTCCTAGAACATTCTTGAGGATTCTGGGCAAATTATGATGTTAGCAATGACGTCTTGATCAGACAAGAAGATAAGGATTGTTATCTAGTCAAGATGTGGCCACCCACTCATCAATTAGTCAACAAATCAATAGTTCCAAATTTTGGCCTATAAAAGGAGGCACTTACCATGTATTGAGGCATCTTGGTTTCCAGATCAAGATCATGCTCTTGCTTTCTCTCTTTGTATTGCTTATGTCTTGCTTTCATTAATATCAAGTTTATGCACTTCATTTCCTTTCTTTTACTTAGTTAACTTCTTTCTCATTTATGTTCTTATCTTGTTTATTTATGTTTCTCTCTTTCATTATGTTTAGTTAAGTTAATTATGTCAAGGTGAAAAGGGTACACTAATGGTGTAAGAATAAGTATAATATAAACTTAACATGGACCTTAACGTTGGATACTAACATGTTTTATATTTGTTATCTTGTTCACTTTAATACTTTGCTTGTTAAATGGTTAATCTAGATTTATGTTGTGTAACACTTGGTACAACAAATACTTGGCACTTTCATAGCCCATACTGTATGGTTTAACCGACACCTAAGCTATGAAAGGAACTTGATTTGTTGTTAACATAAGTTATAATCATGAATGTCTGCCAACATTTACAAGTATTAGCTTTATTCGAATAAGATAATTAATGTAATCATGTTAACAATTTATAATCTGATTGGAACCTCCTTTATGTGTGGTTTCCAATTGAGTAATAAGAGTTTATATTATACTTGTTTGAAGTACCATTAGTGGATCCTCTAACCTTGACATTTGTTTTTATCATTGTTTAATCCTTACGTTAATCTTTTATCTCAAAGTTCTCATTAATTTCTTCATCTTCTGTTATTATTATTATTATCATTGTTATTATTATTATTTACATTCTGTTTATATTATATAATATATATCTTTGATCTTTTCATAAAGTCAGTATATAGGCTGGAAACCTGTGACCCGATCTTTAGATCATTCTCAGGTATAACAACGCCACGTACTAAGTATAATAATAATTATTATTGTTGTTATTATTGTTGTTGTTGTTGTTGTTGTCTTGTTATTTATAATTTATACAATTAACCTCTCTGTGGTTCGACCCCGGTCTTGCCGGGTTATTTATTACTTCGACACTCCTGCACTTGGGAAAAGACATCAAGCTTTTGGTCGTGTCAAGTTTTTGGCGCCGTTGTCGGGGAGGTAAATTCTTGTATAAATTATAATATTTAATTTATTTTCTCTTTTCACTTTTCATTTTATCTATTTTTGTTTCCTTTGTTTTGTTTTGTTTCTTTTTCTTCTATTTTCTTTTCTTGCTTTTATTCTTTTCTTACACGTGCATGAGAGTTTGGTCACGTACATTAAGTGGTAGACTTTGTAGGGTATCCTCATCATTTTCAGAAAATATGGCCGAAGAAGATAATCAATCACTTCATAATGAGAATAATGAGAATAACCGTATGAGAACACTTAGAGACCACATGAATCCCACAAGAACAAGTGCACCCTCATGCATAGTTTTCCCTCCTGATGCATCTCATTTTAATTTTAAGCCAGGCATTATTCAACTTTTACCATCTTTTCATGGCTTAGACTTAGAAAATCCATACTTGCATTTAAGGGAATTTGAGGAGGTCTGTAATACCTATAATGACTCAAATTGTAGCATGAACACCATTCGATTAAAGCTTTTTCCTTTTTCATTAAAAGATAAAGCTAAAACATGGCTACAAAATTTGAGACCAGGATCCATTCGTGCTTGGGATGATATGCAACAACAATTTTTAAAGAAGTTTTTTCCATCTCACAGAACAAACTCTTTTAAAAGACAAATCATCACTTTCACTCAAAAACCAGGAGAAACATTTTACCAATGTTGGGATAGGTATCGAGATTTGCTTAATACTTGCCCACATCATGGTTTTGAAACATGGAGATTGGTTTCACATTTTTATGAGGGTTTAACACCTAGAGATAGGCAAATGGTTGAATTGATGTGCAATGGAACTTTTGAAGATAAAGACCCTAATGAAGCAATGGAGTATCTAGACTTGCTAGCTGAAAATGCTCAAAATTGGGACACCACAGGTACTTATGAGGCACCAAGTAAAACTCAACCTCATACATCTAGTGGGGGTATGCACAACCTTAGGGAAGATCATGACCTCCAAGCCAAGTTTGCATCTTTAGCTAGAAAAGTCGAGGCACTAGAATTAAAAAAGAGTGGTCAATTAAAATCTGTTCAAGACATTGTGTGTCAAATCTGTGAAACAAATGAGCATGCAACCAATGATTGTCCAACTTTGCCTTCTTTCAAGGAATGCCTCCATGAACAAGCCCATGCTTTAAACAGTTTCCAAAGACCCAACCATAACCCATACTCACAAACATATAACCCTGGTTGGAGAAATCACCCAAATTTTAGTTGGAAGAGTGACAACAATAATACACAAACTTCACAACCACCGTTTCAAGCACACCATAATTTCCAAAATTCTTATGGATATGCACCTCCTTATGCTCCACCTCCTAGAAGAAATTTTGAGGAATCATTGCATGCATTCATTGAAAAGCAGGAGACAATCAACACTCAACTTGCTCAAAGCATGACTGATTTTAAAGATGCTCTTGCAAAATTAACATCTGCTCTCAGTTTCCAAGAGAAAGGTAAGTTTCCTTCTCAACCACAACAAAATCCAAAGGGGCAATACAATGCAAATGCAAGTAGTTCTGGAAGCCAACACATGGATCAAGTCAAATCAGTCATCACTCTTCGTAGTGGTAAGGTTATTGAAAAACCCATTCTTGAACCTTGTGAGAAAGATGATGAGTCTATCTCTGAGGGTAAGGAAGGGGTTGAACCTGAACATTGCAAAGAAAAGGCTGATTCCCCGCCAGCACTTCCATTTCCTCATGCCATGACTAAACAAAGGAAAGTTAGTCACAACTCTGAAATCTTTGAAATTTTCAAACAGGTAAGGATCAATATACCTTTGTTGGATGCTATTAAACAGATTCCTTCCTATGCTAAATTTTTGAAAGATCTGTGCACTGTGAAGAGAAAACTGAATGTGAAAAAGAAAGCCTTTTTAGCCGAACAAGTAAGTGCCATTCTTCAAAACAATAATGCTTTGAAATATAAAGACCCTGGTTGTCCTACAATTTCTTGCTTTATTGGAGAACACAAAATTGAAAGAGCCTTACTTGATCTTGGAGCTAGTGTGAATTTACTTCCATATTCAGTCTTTCAAAGTCTCAATCTAGGTGAGTTAAAACCAACCTCTATAACTCTTTTACTTGCTGATAGATCTGTAAAAGTGCCTAGAGGAATAGTTGAAGATGTGTTGGTACAAGTTGATAAATTCATTTATCCTGTGGATTTTGTTGTCTTGGACACGCAACCTGTTGAAGCATGTAATTCAATTCCTGTCATTTTAGGACGTCCATTTCTTGCCACTTCTAATGCATTGATTAATTGTAGGAATGGACTGATGAAGCTATCATTTGGAAACATGACATTGGAGATGAATATTTTCAACATTTACAAGCAACCTGAAGATGATAATGATTTACAGGAAGTGGACTTTATTGAAAAATTAGTTCATGATCAATTTCAAACCACTTCCAGTGAAACTGAGATTGATGAATCTGATGATTTGCAAATGATCTACTTTCAGGAATCAAAGGCATGCAATTGGAGACCACAAATTGAAGAATTGCCACCACGATCAATTGAGCCCATACCTTCAAGTGATCAAAGAGTTGCAGGTCATGAATTTTATTGTTTCCTAGATGGTTATTCAGGTTACAATCAAATTGAAATTGCATTGGAAGATCAAGAGAAGACTACTTTCACATGTCCATTTGGTACTTTTGCATATCGAAGGATGCCTTTTGGATTATGTAATGCACCAGCCACGTTTCAAAGATGCATGCTTAGCATATTCAGTGATATGGTTGAACGTTTTCTTGAAATTTTTATGGATAATTTTTCTGTTTTTGGTGATTCATTTGATGATTGTTTGACTAACTTAGAAAAGGTTTTGAGCAGGTGTGAAGAGAAGAATCTTGTACTGAATTGGGAAAAATGTCACTTTATGGTAACAAACGGCATCGTACTTGGTCACATTGTTTCATCGAAAGGAATTGAGGTTGACAAATCTAAAATTGAGTTAATTGCCAACTTACCAACACCAAAATCTGTTAAAGATGTTAGATCATTCTTAGGACATGCTGGTTTTTACAGAAGGTTCATCAAAGATTTTAGTGTAATATCTAAGCCCTTGAGTAACCTTCTAACAAAGGATAATATTTTTGAATGGACTGAACATTGTGAGGAAGCCTTTGTTAAACTTAAAAACTTGCTAACTTCTGCTCCTGTCATTCAACCTCCTGATTGGTCATTACCTTTTGAAATAATGTGTGACGCTAGTGATTATGCCGTGGGTGCTGTCTTGGGACAAAGGAAAGATAAGAAACCTTATGTGATTTACTATGCAAGTAAAACTTTAAATAGTGCTCAAATGAATTACACTACCACTGAAAAAGAATTACTTGCAGTAGTATTTGCATGTGACAAGTTCAGATCTTATCTTGTTGGCTCACCTGTTATTGTTTTTAGTGATCATGCAGCATTGAAATATCTTCTCTCTAAGAAAGATTCTAAGGCTAGATTGGTGCGGTGGATTTTGTTACTTCAAGAATTTGATATCACAATCAAAGACAAGAAAGGCACCGAAAATGTTGTCGCAGATCATTTGTTAAGATTGACAACCGATTCGAGATCTGACATTACACCAATCGATGACTACTTTCCTGATGAATCTTTATTTTCTGTCTCTACGATGCCTTGGTTTGCTAATATTGTTAATTTTCTTGTTTCAGGACAATTGCCAGCTCATTGGAGTACCCAAGACAAAAGAAAGTTCTTGAACGAAGTAAAGAACTTTTATTGGGATGACCCTTATTTATTCAAATATTGTCCTGATCAAATATTTCGAAGATGCATTCCTGACAATGAGGTAAGTAGTGTCATTAAATTTTGTCATTCTGAGGCATGTGGGGGTCATTTCTCATCAAGAAAGACAACTGCAAAAATCTTACAAAGTGGATTCTATTGGCCCACCATGTTCAAAGACTCACATGCATTCTGTAAGATTTGTGAAAATTGTCAAAAGTTGGGATCTATTTCGAAACGTCACATGATGCCTTTAAACCCTATTCTTGTCATTGAGATCTTTGATTGTTGGGGTATAGATTTCATGGGTCCATTTCCTCCATCATTTGGTTTCTTGTACATATTGGTCGCAGTAGATTATGTTTCAAAATGGATAGAGGCAATTCCAAGTCGAACCAATGATCACAAAATAGTGATACAGTTTTTGAAAGAAAACATTTTAAGTCGATTTGGAATCCCTCGCGCCATGATAAGTGACGGTGGAACACACTTTTGCAACAAGCCATTTGAGTCTTTAATGAAGAAATATGGAATCACACATAAAGTTGCCACCCCTTATCACCCTCAGACAAGTGGACAAGTAGAGCTTGCTAATAGGGAGATCAAACAGATCTTGGAGAAAACAGTGAACCCTAATAGGAAAGACTGGTCTTTAAGACTTAATGATGCACTTTGGGCTTATCGAACTGCTTATAAAACATCATTAGGTATGTCACCTTATAGACTAGTCTATGGAAAACCTTGTCACTTGCCTGTGGAAATTGAACATAAAGCTTATTGGGCTATTAAAGCTTTCAATTTAAGCCTTGATGATGCTAGTCAACTGCGAAAATTGCAAATAAATGAGCTTGAGGAAATTAGAAATGATGCATATGACAATTCAAGAATTCATAAAGCAAGAATTAAAGAGTTTCATGACAAGAAAATACTGAGAAAAACATTCAATGTTGGTCAAAAAGTCTTGCTTTATAATTCTCGACTCCATTTATTTCCTGGAAAACTAAGAACAAGATGGAGCGGTCCTTTTATTGTGAAACATGTGTATCCATATGGGGCCTGTGATATTGAGAATCCAAAGAATGGCAATGTTTTCAAGGTAAATGGGCATCGTTTGAAAGTTTATTTTGATAATTTTTCGGTTGAAAATGACTCTATTGAATTGAGTGATCCTGTATATAAAGATTGATTCTTTTTCTCACATTGTTTTGTGTTTTGTTGTTTTGCTAGTCTCTCTTTCACCCCGGTCAAATGGCGGATAACGGTACTCCGTGACTTAAGTCGGTTTTTTCAGTTTCCCAAATAACTGATATCTGTATATGTTTGTATAATTCTTAGCTCTTTCTTCCTTCTTTGAATCGCTTCTCTAATTCTCTTTTGAAAATGGACACCACTCTTGAAAAGTTGAAAAGGTATTTTCCCGCTCTGCCTCAGAATGCGATTACAAAAATTTACCGTGCTAGGTGTGAAAGGTTACGGTTGTTAATGAATCATGGAATTCCTGAAGATATTCGCTGGCTAATTGAAGCAAAGGTCCGATTATCAGGTGAGTCCTCCAATTCTTTCATTTCACACATGCCTGGAACAGGTAAAAGCACTTTTGCAAAGAAACGTCGTGCAAAACGACTGAAAGTCTGTCACAGATGTGCCAGATGGACTTGTAATGCGACATGTCGTTCTTTAGGAATGGTATTTGTAAACCGTGAAGATAAGATACAATTCATTAAGGATGGCCTGAGTAAGGGGTCTTTAGATAATCTTTTGTTGACCCTTGAGACGCATCCTAGTGGAGATGTGCATCGTGTAATTCATGATTTATGGCCACAATTCCATAAAGAACATGATCGACTTAGTCTTGGGAATCTGACTAAAAAAGACCCTGTTTGCCAGTTTTTAAGAAAACTGGATGGGAAGCCTATCCCCGACCCATAGAGGGCGTTTAAGCCGTTCTTGGACGTAAAACCAAGGGAAGATGTGAGCCACAATCACAACTACCTGTACATACACATGCTTTTTCAAAATAAATAATTAATAAAGAGAGAGAGAGAGAGAGAGTTTGTGAGACTACAACTGGCCTACATATAGGTGGTATGATTGCATTTTCAATTTTCATCTATAAATTCTTCTCTTCCTTCCCTTCATTTCTACTCATCCCATACATTCATCAAATATAGAAGTGTGTAGAAATGGCAGGTTCCTCAAGTCATCACATAAAAAATATTTGTGTTTTCGGTGGATCCAGTTCTGGGAAAGAAAAAGAGTTTTTAGAATCAGCAAATCATCTTGGTCGGGTACTAGCTGAGAGAAAGATTCATTTAGTGTATGGGGGAGGCAGCCTTGGGTTAATGGGAGGTGTGTCAATGGCTGCATTTTTAGGAGGCAGTCAAGTTTTAGGGGTTGTCCCCAAAGCTTTAGCAACTAGGGACATCATTGGAAAAACAATTGGAGAGGAACTACAGGTCCCAACAATGTCTGACAGACTGAATACCATGTTTAACCATGCTGATGCCTTCATTGCCTTACCAGGTGGTCTGGGCACATTGGAAGAGATCTTTCATATTTCATCTTGGGCCCAACTGCACATTCACCATAAACCCATAGGTTTGTTAAATGTTAATGGTTTTTATGATAAGTTGCTGTCTTTCCTTGATCAAGCTGTGGAACAAGAATTTCTAACATCTTCGGCACGACGAATCATAATCTCTGCTGCTACTGCTGAACAATTGATTGACCAACTACAATCTTTCATCCCTGTCATTGATCCCTGCATGAGTCGTCTAGATTGGTCAACTAAGGAAAGCCGTAAAAAGCTTAGATTAGATTTGAGCCTTCATCTGTGAAACCTTGTGTCTTTTGGTTTTTATTAATAGCATATTATTTTGTTTTGTTACTTCTTATGTTTGTTTAAGTGTGTTTCAGGTTTGTCATTGTTCGCTGTTTCAGGTGATGTCTTCTATACTCTATCTTTCTACCTTCGAACATTGAGGACAATGTCTCGTTTTGGTTGGGGGGAGAGGGTAGTAGTTTTAAAAAAAAAAATACTAACTTGCTAACTGTTTTTGCTATTATTAAAACCATTTGACAAAATTGTTATTAGGATGGCAGAGTATGGAATCAATTTTATTGACTCTAGAGACGCATCTTAGTAAGTTTCATTACCAAGGTCTATCATAATACTTCTTGAAATATTCAGGTTTACAAACTCTCACATTGTTATCACTTGATTCTGCTCATATACTCATTTAACAAGTATTATTAAACCTTCATTTTCACACACACACTTTAACATATGATTGTGGGTTGCACATTGGATTATTACAGTAATTATGTTCTTTTGTTGAAGGTAACAACTAAGGGTAAAGGATAGTATATAATTTGCAAAAAAAAAGAAAAAAAAAAGAAGAAAAAAGAAAAAAAAAAAAGAAAAGAAAAAGAAAAAGATAGTATTGATGATAATAAAACGTGGATAAGTTTGGTTTCGTAGCCTCCCTAACCTAAGCAATTAAGCCCGAAGGGGTGTTTTAACACCTAATACCCTAAAGTCAACTGACTTGGGAGCTATTGGCCCAAAGCTTGTTACATGGGTTAAGGAGAAAAGCTTAAGGGAATCAAACATTGCACTATCTACGTATTAGTATCTGCAACCCGAGTTGTTAAGCTCGTAGGGGTGTCTCAACACCTAATGCCCTAAGACCAACTGGTCTGGGAGTCATTAGCCTAAAACTCGTTACATGGGTTAAAGATACATTGTGTTTTAAGTTGTATGTGTATATAAATAAAAAGAAAAAAAAATAATCCCAACCCAAGGAAGTTCACCTTAAACATTTGAACATAATATTGTTTTCTTCCAACAAAAGCCCCATCATCTATGTTTACATTGAGCACACAAAAAGAAGGTTTATTAATATCTTGTTTACGAAGTATGAAGCAGGAATATAAATTTAATGAGAGTTTGTTTATCTGGATAGATTAATGGAAGTTGAATGATGAATGTCTTGCTTTGTGGAACTTGCAAATTGTTTCTCTATTTTAACGCTTTAGATTACTAGGGACTAGTAATAAGCTGGTTGGGGGATGTGATTAATACTTAAAAGTGCATGTTTATCAAGGTTTTATATCATCATTTTGCACTTGAAGTATCAATAACTCCTTAACTAAAGCATGTTTTATAATAACAAGTTTGATATTATAAGATACCTTAATTTATGGTAAATGCTCATTTTAAATGCAGGACTATCACATAAATAAAAGGATTGATTGATGAGTTTAAGCATTGAAAGTTAAAGGACAAAGAGATGGCCAAACTTAGAAAAGAGATGTCGGTGCAGTCCAAACCGGAACATTGCTCGGTAATTGGATCATATCTGGAGCTCTAGATTTCGGATTTAGGTCCACTTTATATGGATGGAAAGGTAAGACAAAAGCCTACAACTTTCATGAGGAGCCCAAGATTTGAAAAGGTCGTTTTGAAGTCCAAATTGAAGGAACAACGAAGAAGTCCGAAGCTGTCCTGCAGCCCAAACACTATTTAGTGTTCAGCCCATATCTTGAGTTCTAGAAGTCCAAATGACCTCATCTTTTTTTTGTTGGAAAGCTGAGACAATTTCCTAGAACATTCTTGAGGATTCTGGGCAAATTATGATGTTAGCAATGACGTCTTGATCAGACAAGAAGATAAGGATTGTTATCTAGTCAAGATGTGGCCACCCACTCATCAATTAGTCAACAAATCAATAGTTCCAAATTTTGGCCTATAAAAGGAGGCACTTACCATGTATTGAGGCATCTTGGTTTCCAGATCAAGATCATGCTCTTGCTTTTCTCTCTTTGTATTGCTTATGTCTTGCTTTCATTAATATCAAGTTTATGCACTTCATTTCCTTTCTTTTACTTAGTTAACTTCTTTCTCATTTATGTTCTTATCTTGTTTATTTATGTTTCTCTCTTTCATTATGTTTAGTTAAGTTAATTATGTCAAGGTGAAAAGGGTACACTAATGGTGTAAGAATAAGTATAATATAAACTTAACATGGACCTTAACGTTGGATACTAACATGTTTTATATTTGTTATCTTGTTCACTTTAATACTTTGCTTGTTAAATGGTTAATCTAGATTTATGTTGTGTAACACTTGGTACAACAAATACTTGGCACTTTCATAGCCCATACTGTATGGTTTAACCGACACCTAAGCTATGAAAGGAACTTGATTTGTTGTTAACATAAGTTATAATCATGAATGTCTGCCAACATTTACAAGTATTAGCTTTATTCGAATAAGATAATTAATGTAATCATGTTAACAATTTATAATCTGATTGGAACCTCCTTTATGTGTGGTTTCCAATTGAGTAATAAGAGTTTATATTATACTTGTTTGAAGTACCATTAGTGGATCCTCTAACCTTGACATTTGTTTTTATCATTGTTTAATCCTTACGTTAATCTTTTATCTCAAAGTTCTCATTAATTTCTTCATCTTCTGTTATTATTATTATTATCATTGTTATTATTATTATTATTTACATTCTGTTTATATTATATAATATATATCTTTGATCTTTTCATAAAGTCAGTATATAGGCTGGAAACCTGTGACCCGATCTTTAGATCATTCTCAGGTATAACAACGCCACGTACTAAGTATAATAATAATTATTATTGTTGTTATTATTGTTGTTGTTGTTGTTGTTGTTGTTGTTGTTGTCTTGTTATTTATAATTTATACAATTAACCTCTCTGTGGTTCGACCCCGGTCTTGCCGGGTTATTTATTACTTCGACACTCCTGCACTTGGGAAAAGACATCAAGCTTTTGGTCGTGTCAGAAGCCTCTTGTTTTGGTCCGGCGTGTGGCTGCTAGGGGAGCTGGAGTTCGGCCAGGTGAGGGAGGATGGTGGAACCGGCTGTTGGGAGCAAAAATCAAAACCAGCAGGGGGGCCGGCGGCTGGTTTCAGTAGAGAAGAAGAAAAGTTTAGTTGTTTAGGGTTCTCACTTTCCTTCTAAAATTACAAAATGAACCCCCCCTACAAAATGAGTTAAAAACTGCTATTTATAGGCAAAACATTTTTTCGGGTTTCCAAATTGGTCCCTCAATTTGTTGTGTTCAATTGACTTGGTAAAAATTAAATTTGGTCTTAAAATTTCAATCTTTTCAATTCAGTCCAAATTAAGCTCTCAAACTTAATTTTTCACCAATTAAGCCCCCAAATTAATTTGACCCATTTAAAGTATAATTAAGTCCTTGCACTTAATTAAATCCTTCAATTGGACCCAAATTAATTCTTAAACATAATTAAAATTTAATTTGGCCCATGATTAAATCAAAATGGCCCATTAAAAATTTAATTATGTCATTGGACTTAATTTTTATGCAAATTCATCCAATAATCATTTAATTTGACCTTCGAATTTGCATTTAATTTGACCTTCGATTTTTGCCTATTTTTGCGGTTCTTTTTTATCAGCTTTCTCCATATTGCCAGCCTTTATTTTATTTTTTTTATTTTTTATTTTCAAAAAAATGAAATTTGGGGAATAACCCAAAATTGGGTTATGACAGTTGCCCCCCTCTTTACAATGCTTATGAAAAAAAGTTTTGTAAGAGACTTTAGATAATAAGCGTTGTAAAGAAGAAACGAAAAGGAAGATTTTTTTTTTTTTTTTTTTTGAAATGGTCGAATAGTCATGGGTGACCTACCCGGGTGAAAAACACGAAGATGTTTTAAAGTGGTGAAAAATACAGAGATTTTTCAAAGTGGTGAGAAATGCAAAGATTTCTCAAAATGGTGAAAAATGCAAAGATTTTTCAAAGTGGTTTTGTTGTAATGGGCAACCGGCCCAAGATGGAAAGGTTTTGAAAAATACAAAGACTTTTCAAAGAGGTGAAAAATGCAGAGATTTTTCAAGGAGATTTCTCAAAATGATGAAAAATGCAAAGATTTTTCAAAGTGGTTTTGTTGTAATGGGCAACCGGCCCAGATGAAAGGTTTTGAAAAATACAAAGATTTTTTCAAAGAGGTGAAAAATGCAAAGATTTTTCAAAGTGGTGAGAAATGCAAAGATTTCTCAAAATGATGAAAAATGCAAAGATTTTTCAAAGTGGTGAGAAATGCGAAGATTTCTCAAAGTGGTGAAAGATGCAAAGATTTTTCAAAGTGGTTTTGTTGTAATGGGCAACCGGCCCAAGATGAAAAAGTTTGAAGGTGGGGAGAAATGCAATGATTTCTCAAAAATGGTTTTATTGTTATGGGCAACCGGCCCCAAATGGAAGAATTTTGGAGATGGGGAGAAATGCAAGGACTTCTCAAAAATGGTTTTATTATTATGGGCAACCGGCCCAAATGGAAGATGAAAAGAGTTTTGAAAGAGGTCTGATTATAATGGGTGACCTACCCGGGTAAAAAGACAAAATGTCTGAAAGGGATGACATGATAGGACTCGATGGGGAACGAGGGATGAAGAGCGCACTCTAAAAGAGGTTAGCGCACTCGAAAGGAGGTAGGGTTAGAAAAACACACTACCTAAGAGGTGAGTGCTCCAAGGCGCACTCAAAAGGAGGCAAGGTTGAAAAACGCACTACCTAAGAGGTAAGGGCTCAAAGGAGCAATCAAAAGGAGGTAGGGTTAGAAAAACGCACTACCTAAGAGGTTGATGGCCCTAAGGCGCACTTAAAAAGAGGCAGGGTTAGAAAACACACTACCTAAGGGGTTGAAGGCTCTAAGGCGCACTCAAAAGGGAGGTAGGGTCGGAAAACGCACTACCTAAGAGGTTGATGGCTCTAAGGCGCACTTAAAAGGAGGTAGGGTTAGAAAACCCACTACCTAAAGTGGTCGAAGGCTCTAAGGCGCACTTAAAAGGAGGTATGGTTGGAAAACACACTACCTAAAGGGGTTGTTGGCCCTAAGGCGCACTTAAAAGGAGATAGGGTTGGAAACGCACTACCTAAAGTGGTTAATGGCTATAAGACGCACTAAAAAAAGAGGAGGTAGGGTTAGAAAACACACTACCTAAAGGTGGTTGATGGCCCTAAGGCGCACTAAAAAAGAGGAGATAGGGTTAAAAAACACACTATCTAAAGGTGGTTGATGGCCCTAAGACGCACTAAAAAAGAGGAGGTAGGGTTAGAAAACACACTACCTAAAGGTTGTCAAAGGCTCTAAAGTGCACTCAAAAGGAGGTATGATTAGAAAACACATTACCCAAGGGGTGAGACCTCAAAGGAGCTCTCAAAAGGAGGCAGGGGTTAGAAAACACACTACCTAAAATGGTCAATGGCCTTAAGGCACACTTAAAAGGAGGTAGGGTTGGAAAACACACTACCTAAGATGGTTGGGGCTCGAAGGCACACTAAAAAAAGAGAGGTAGGGTCAGAAAACACACTACCTAAAAGTTAGGGCTCAAAGGCACTTGAAAGGAGGTAAGGTTGGAAAACGCACTACCTAAAGTGATGAGGGCTCAAAGGAGCATTCAAAAGGAGGTAGGGTTAGAAAACCCATTACCTAAAGTGGTTGAAGGCTCTAAGGCGCACTCAAAAGGAGGCAGGGTTGGAAAACACACTACCTAAAAGGTTAGGACTCGAAGGCACACTAAAAACGAGGTAGGGTTAGAAAACACACTACCTAAAGGTTATGGCTCAAAGGCACACTAAAAAAAGAGGTAGGGTTAGAAAACACACTACCTAAGGGGTGAGTGCTCCAAGGGGCACTCAAAAAGAGGTAGGGTTGGAAAATGCACTACCTAAGAGGTTGATGGCCCTAAGGCGCATTCAAAAGGGGAGGTAGGGTCAGAAAACACACTACCTAAGATGGTTGAGGGCTCTAAAGCGTACTCAAAAAGAGGTGATGGTGAGACACCGATCTGTCAAGGATGAAAGTAATGCATCATGATCAATATGCATGTATACTTACCTGAGAAGTATAGGTCCCCTTTTCTCCATGGAGTTCTTCTTTTCTCAGAAGTTGGAGTCTCTAATAGTAAGCTTTGATGGCTCTTTTCGCTCTTGCTTACTCGAGTCATATCTTGTGATCTTGACCACTTGGAAGGACTTGATATCATCATACTTCTTTGTCCTTCGCCCCTTTATCTCAAGGGTTGCCAATTTTGCCCAATGTTTTTCTTAGAAGGGAATCATGGAGCCAGCCCTACCAGATGTTTTTGATGGCCCCCTAGCTTGATCATGCCCCCAAGTATTCAATTCGGGTTTGGGGATGAGGCTATATGAAGGAAGGTTTGACAAGGAGTCGTTTTCATGCAGAATTTTTGGAATTTCAAAGCTATTCCAGACACAGAAATCATTTTGACATCGATTCAAAGCGAACTCATTCTGAAGAAATTCAAGTGATTCCTATGGAGAGGTTTTCAGAAGTGATGACAACTTTTTGTTTTGATTTTGGTGAAAATGTGAAGAATATGAAGTGACATCTGATTGGTCACAAAAGGTTGAAATTTCAATTTCAGGGTTATTGAGAACCGTTGGTGAAAATGTGAAGAAACACAAAGTGACATCTGGTTGGTCACAAAAGGTTTAAATTTCAATTTGAGGGTTATTGAGAACCGTTGGTGAAAATTTGAAGAAACACAAAGTGACATCTAATTGGTCACAAAAGGTTTGAATTTCAATTTGAGGGTTATTGAGAACCGTTTGTGAAAGCATTCATTTTATTTGCATGAATAATGATTTTATTTCGTATGAGAAAGCATTGCCTACCAATCCAAATTGCTTGCCTTTGATCAGAAAGGGCTTCATTAGGCACGTAATGTAGGCTTGGGCTATTGGTTATGAAGAAAAGGATATTTGTAGGCTCAAAAGGTGTTTAAGGGACTTTAAGACTAAGGATCACTGGTGCTTATATCCCAAACTCTTTTGTTCATACATTTCTGGACCTTGGAATTGATTTGTAAAATGGTCCACGGTGCCCCCCAGCGTTGGGTTGGGCTCTTTCTCTTTGTTTTTTTTTTTTTCTTCATTTGATTTTGAGCATCATTGCATTAGCCTTGTTTTTTTGCTCAAAATTTTTTGGATCCTTTGGATTTTTTTTTTATGCCCTCCAGCTTTGTATGGGCACCTTTGATGATTGAGAATTTTCTTTTATGCCCCCTAGTATGGTTTGGGCACTTTCATCGTTGAAGAATTTTTCATGCCCCCAAAGAGTTATTTGGACACTTTCAATCATTATAGATTTTTTGCACTTGGCCCCCCAATGTAGGGTGTGATCCTAGACAAGGTTATTTTTCAAGAAAAATTTGTTAGGCTCAAAAGGGGACTGCAAATGATATATTTTAGACTTGTGAAAGGATTATCAAAGATGGCCTTTCTTCATCTCAAATGCATGCATTTAGGATCGGTAAGCCTTGCTTTCATGCGAGTATGCAGAGTGATTTCTCATTATTCATGCAATCAAAACTCAGCTTTTGGAGTCACTTCATGGTGGTTTTTTTTTTTTTTTCTAGGTTTATGGTTACCTCTCTAAGGAATCACCTGAATTTCCAGAACTCGTTTGTTTCGGACAAACATCAACATGATTTCTGTTTTTGTACTAAACTTTGAATTCCCAAAAATCCTTATGAAAACATGGGGTTATGTTTTGTTTTGGGAAGAAAAGGGAAACGCACCACAAGATTTTGGGCACGGTTATTTCATGCTTAAAGGTTATGCTCAATGTGTTATTTGCATGAAACAACAACAAAAAATGAAAGCATGTGATGAACACAGGAAAACACATGATCTTATTAACAAGAAGGCTCAATGGACAGGGAAAGTCTTGTGAAATTTTGAGCCAAATTGCCAACAAAAACTGGAATAGGTTGAAACAAAAATTCAAGTTTTTGGAGGCATGATCAAACAAAGGTAGTTATTTGGGAAGAGCAAGAGCAGGCTCCATTCTGCAACGGTGATGCAATTCCCCTTCAAATTGTGTTGAAGCTCTTGATCATGTTGGCCCCCAATTTCTTCGGGCGGAGTCTTTGTTGGGGCTGAACAAAAAATAGTTGGCCGATTGGAAGGACCTTCACTAGAGGCATTTCTAAGTTTTTGCTCGAGTAAGCTAGTGAGGCGAGCCACAGTTGCTTTCAAAGACTCTAACTCTTCTTGGAAATGGATGCTGCGGTGAGCACTCAGTCTCTAATGTTTCTCTCAAAATCAGGTGTTGTAGCCTCAGAGGGGACCTATCTTTCATCCGGGTGCATGCATGACAAATGTATGAACATGAAGTCTATATGATGAACTTGTCCTTCGAGGGGTGACAACATGGTCGTAACTCTTGTATGATGGAACAAGAATCATGATTTTTGCCCAAACTCTACAATGAAAATTTTCCGAGTGACGACCAATGTGTCACCCAAAAATCTTGAGTTCAAGATGCTTCAAGAACGGTTCGCCCCGATACAAATATATGATAGCACATACAACCTAAGGACAAGTTCTATTCATCGTGTGAACATGGGTAGGTTTTCTATCTGGTCTCAAAAAGGTCTATGAACTGCCCAGTGACGACCTCACGTGAAGGTAGTATAGGGGTTTACAAGGAATGGTTGGGGCACCATGTGACCGCCATTACCGAGTAAACACTCAGCTCATAGTTGGATGTTTCACAAATCTGAACCCCGACTGAAAGTCATGAGGTAGACTGCTACTCCCCGCCTAACTTAGAAGCTTGTGTGTGCTTTCAAAAATAAATACAAGTGATGCATGAAATAATTCTAGAAAATGCATGCATAAAATGAAAAGACAAAAATGGCAAAGTTAAACACATCAAATACACAAAGCTTAGTCCAATATTGTCGAAAACAATACCTTTCCCCAGTGGAGTCGCCATTCTGTCGCACGTCAAAATCCGCGCGCGCGCGGCACCGGCTGGCGATTTTATATCTCTCGTTGTTGTATTGCTTGAATTGGTTCGTTAGGAGTCGCCACCTAGTATTTAATTGAGGTTACTAGGAAACCCTGGTGGACTGGTCATGGTCAGAGACTCGCGGGTAAGGGACTGGTTGTGGTTAGGGAAGGTGTTAGCACCCCTAACACACCCTACCTGAGGTAAGCTGCTCCGTGGACTTGATGGGTTAAAAGAAGTTTAAAAAATTGTCTTTTCATCGGATTTTAAAAATACAACTTCCGTACAAGTTTGTACTTCTACACCGTGATCCAATCAAAATATTAATTCCTTCTTTATTCCTGCAATTTTACCATAAAATTCACAAACACAATGCGCACACCACATTCAAACTTCGTGAGCTTGATGTAATTTTTAAAATAGAATTTTAGCCCACTTCTAAGGCTACGATACATCAGTTATTAATTCCCAGAATATATGTAGAAACATGTTCTTACATTTTCATGGAAAATACAACATGATTTTATCCATCCTTAGAATTTTGTGCATGCTCAAATTAAACAATTAATTCCTTTTTTGTTTTTTTTTATTTTTATAATACAATATAATAAATAAATATAAAAAACACACACACACAACTTTTTTTTATTATTATTTGTTTTTTCTTTTCTTTTCCACATTTACATATTACAAAAATACAAATTCAAAAACTAAATAAAAATTACATTAAATAACTTAAAATTTACAAAATAGTCCCCCAACACTCCAGGAATTGCAGGGAAGGACTTCTGGGGCTGCATGAACAGTGCCGGCGCGTGGGTTCACGCGCCGCTGCTGGAAACCAAAAAAAACAGAGGCGCCTGGAGCGGCTTCTTCTCCTCTTCAATTTTCAGCCGGCGGTGAGGATCCGGTCACCTGCAAACACAAGAAAAACACACAGAGCAGTCGGTTTTTACTTTGTTGTTTTTTTTTTTTAGATCAGTTTTCGTTTTTTCCTTTTTTAGATCTGCAATCAAATCCTTCTATTCCCGGTGGCTGCTCCTTCGTTCTTCAGACAGCGGAGTGTTGGGTGGCTCGCCGGGCGTTGCTGCGATGGAAGAGGGGATCGTGGGTCTGCCACCGGTTGAAGGAGATGATGACGGTGCTGCCCCGGCGCTGGATCTGTTCGGTCGTCGCTGCTGTGGAAGGAAACTGAAGGAGAAACAGCCGTGGCTGAGGAGGAGATCGTGACCTGGGAGGCGCCGGAGCTGGAAGCTATGGGAAAGAAGAGAAAAATAAATCAAACCCGCGGGGAGAAGAGTTGTGGCTGGTTCTCCGTGGGGAAAGGAGAGTGGTGCTGCTGGTGGGTCTGTGTTGATGACCGGGTTGTCTTGGTTATGAGGAAGCAGTGAAAACCGGCTGTAGAGGAGGTTGGTTTGGCTGCAAGAGGCAGATGACGGGGAGATGGGGAACTCAATCGAAGGAGGGAGCTAGCTGGTTGGCTTTGGTTAAAGGTCGGGGGCCAGTTTTTCGGTTTGTTTTGGGGCTGAAGGGACGCGAAAACTTTGGCTGGCGAGAGGGGAGAAATGGCTGGATGGAGATCGAAGGGGGAAGCCTCTTGTTTTGGTCCGGCGTGTGGCTGCTAGGGGAGCTGGAGTTCGGCCAGGTGAGGGAGGATGGTGGAACCGGCTGTTGGGAGCAAAAATCAAAACCAGCAGGGGGGCCGGCGGCTGGTTTCAGTAGAGAAGAAGAAAAGTTTAGTTGTTTAGGGTTCTCACTTTCCTTCTAAAATTACAAAATGAACCCCCCCTACAAAATGAGTTAAAAACTGCTATTTATAGGCAAAACATTTTTTCGGGTTTCCAAATTGGTCCCTCAATTTGTTGTGTTCAATTGACTTGGTAAAAATTAAATTTGGTCTTAAAATTTCAATCTTTTCAATTCAGTCCAAATTAAGCTCTCAAACTTAATTTTTCACCAATTAAGCCCCCAAATTAATTTGACCCATTTAAAGTATAATTAAGTCCTTGCACTTAATTAAATCCTTCAATTGGACCCAAATTAATTCTTAAACATAATTAAAATTTAATTTGGCCCATGATTAAATCAAAATGGCCCATTAAAAATTTAATTATGTCATTGGACTTAATTTTTATGCAAATTCATCCAATAATCATTTAATTTGACCTTCGAATTTGCATTTAATTTGACCTTCGATTTTTGCCTATTTTTGCGGTTCTTTTTTATCAGCTTTCTCCATATTGCCAGCCTTTATTTTATTTTTTTTATTTTTTATTTTCAAAAAAATGAAATTTGGGGAATAACCCAAAATTGGGTTATGACACTTGGTACTTTCATAGCCCATACTGTATGGTATAACCGACACCTGAGCTATGAAAGGGACTTGATTTGTTGTTAACATAAGTTATAATCATGAATGCCTGCCAACATTTACAAGTATTAGCTTTATTCGAATAAGATAACTAATATAATCATGTTAACAATTTATAATCTGATTGGAACCTCCTTTATGTGTGGTTTCCAATTGAGTAATAAGAATTTATATTATACTTGTTTGAAGTACCATTAGTGGATCCTCTAACCTTGACATTCGTTTTTATCATTGTTTAATCCTTACATTAATCTTCCAACTCAAAGTTCTCATTAATTTCTTCATCTTCTTCTATTTCCACTACTACTACTACTATTATTTTTATTATTGTTGTTGTTGTTATTATTATTATTATTACTATTATCTGTTCATAAACTCAGTATATCGGCTGGAAACCTGTGACCCGATCTTTTAGATCATTCTCAGGTATAACAACGCCACGTACTGAGTATTATTATTATTATTACTATTACTAGTACTACTATTGTTATTATTATTGTTATTGTTGTTATTGTTGTGTTGTTATTTATAATTTATACAATTAACCTCTCTGTGGTTCGACCCCGGTCTTGCCGGGTTATTTATTACTTCGACACTCCTGCACTTGGGAAAAGACATCAAGCTTTTGATCGTGTCACGTCTCAAGGGTCAACAAAAGATTATCTAAAGACCCCTTACTCAGGCCATCCTTAATGAATTGTATTTTATCTTCACGGTTTACAGATACCATTCCTAAAGAACGACATATCGCATTACAAGTCCATCTGGCACATCTGTGACAGACTTTCAGTCGTTTTGCACGACGTTTCTTTGCAAAAGTGCTTTTACCTGTTCCAGGCATGTGTGAAATGAAAGAATTGGAGGACTCACCTGATAAGCGGACCTTTGCTTCAATTAGCCAGCGAATATCTTCAGGAATTTCATGATTCATTAATAACCTCAATCTTGCACACCTAGCACGGTAAAATTTATTAATCGCATTTGGAGGCAAAGCGGGAAAATACCTTTTCAACTTTTCAAGAGTGGTGTCCATTTTCAAAAGAGAATTAGAGAAGAGAGTCAAAGAAGGGAGAAAAAGCTAAGAATTGTACAAATATATACAAATATCAGTTATTTGGGAAACTGAAAGAACCGACTTAAGTCACGGAGTACCGTTATCCGCCATTTGACCGGGGTGAAAGAGAGACTAGCAAAACAACAAAACACAAAACAATGTGAGAAAAAGAATCAATCTTTATATACAAGATCACTCAATTCAATAGAGTCATTTTCAACCGAAAAATTGTCAAAATAAACTTTCAAACGATGCCCATTTACCTTGAAAACATTGCCATTCTTTGGATTCTCAATATCACAGGCCCCATATGGATACACATGTTTCACAATAAAAGGACCGCTCCATCTTGTTCTTAGTTTTCCAGGAAATAAATGGAGTCGAGAATTATAAAGCAAGACTTTTTGACCAACATTGAATGTTTTTCTCAGTATTTTCTTGTCATGAAACTCTTTAATTCTTGCTTTATGAATTTTTGAATTGTCATATGCATCATTTCTTATTTCCTCAAGCTCATTTATTTGCAATTTTCGCAGCTGACTAACATCATCAAGGCTTGAATTGAAAGCTTTAATAGCCCAATAAGCTTTATGTTCAATTTCCACAGGCAAGTGACAAGGTTTTCCATAGACTAGTCTATAAGGTGACATACCTAATGATGTTTTATAAGCAGTTCGATAAGCCCAAAGTGCATCATTAAGTCTTAAAGACCAGTCTTTCCTATTAAGGTTCACTGTTTTCTCCAAGATCTGTTTGATCTCCCTATTAGCAAGCTCTACTTGTCCACTTGTCTGAGGGTGATAAGGGGTGGCAACTTTATGTGTGATTCCATATTTCTTCATTAAAGACTCAAATGGCTTGTTGCAAAAGTGTGTTCCACCGTCACTTATCATGGCTCGAGGGATTCCAAATCGACTTAAAATGTTTTCTTTCAAAAACTTTATCACTATTTTGTGATCATTGGTTCGACTTGGAATTGCCTCTATCCATTTTGAAACATAATCTACTGCGACTAATATGTACACGAAACCAAATGATGGAGGAAATGGACCCATGAAATCTATACCCCAACAATCAAAGATCTCAATGACAAGAATAGGATTTAAAGGCATCATGTGACGTTTCGAAATAGATCCCAACTTTTGACAATTTTCACAAATCTTACAGAATGCATGTGAGTCTTTGAACATGGTGGGCCAATAGAATCCACTTTGTAAGATTTTTGCAGTTGTCTTTCTTGATGAGAAATGACCCCCACATGCCTCAGAATGACAAAATTTAATAACACTACTTACCTCATTGTCAGGAATGCATCTTCGAAATATTTGATCAGGACAATATTTGAATAAATAAGGGTCATCCCAATAAAAGTTCTTTACTTCGTTCAAGAACTTTCTTTTGTCTTGGGTACTCCAAAGAGCTGGCAATTGTCCTGAAACAAGAAAATTAACAATATTAGCAAACCAAGGCATCGTAGAGACAGAAAATAAAGATTCATCAGGAAAGTAGTCATCGATTGGTGTAATGTCAGATCTCAAATCTGTTGTCACTCTTGACAAAAGATCGGCATTAATATTTTTGGTGCCTTTTTCATCCATGATTTCTTCCTGAGAATAAATCATTTGCAAATCTTCATATTCATCCAACTCAATTTTACTCAAAGTAGATTCAAGTTGATCATGAACTAATTCTTCAATATGATCTACTTCTTGTAAATCATTATCATCTCCAGGTTGCTTGCAAACGTTGAAAATATTCATCTCCAATGTCATGTTTCCAAAAGATAACTTCATGAGTCCATTCCTACAATTAATCAATGCATTAGAAGTTGCAAGAAACGGACGTCCTAAAATAATAGGAAATGAATTACATGCTTCAACAGGTTGCGTGTCCAAGACAATAAAATCCACAGGATAAATGAATTTATCAACTTGTACCAACACATCTTCAATTATTCCTCTAGGCACTTTTACAGATCTATCGGCGAGTAAAAGAGTTACAGAGGTTGGTTTTAACTCACCTAGATTGAGACTCTGAAAAACTGAATATGGAAGTAAATTCACACCAGCTCCAAGATCAAGTAAGGCTCTTTCAATTTTATGTTCTCCAATAAAGCAAGAAATTATAGGACAACCAGGGTCTTTATATTTCAAAGCATTATTGTTCTGAAGAATGGCACTTACTTGTTCGGCTAAAAATGCTTTCTTTTTCACATTCAATTTTCTCTTCACAGTGCACAGATCTTTCAAAAATTTAGCATAGGAAGGAACCTGTTTAATAGCATCCAACAAAGGTATATTGATCCTTACCTATTTGAAAATTTCAAAGATTTCAGAGTTGTGACTAACTTTCCTTTGTTTGATCATGGCATGAGGAAATGGAAGTGCTGGCGGGGAATCAGGCTTTTCTTTGCAATGTTCAGGTTCAACCCCTTCCTTACCCTCAGAGATAGACTCATCATCTTTCTCACAAGGTTCAAGAATGGGTTTTTCAATAACCTTACCACTACGAAGAGTGATGACTGATTTGACTTGATCCATGTGTTGGCTTCCAGAACCACTTGCATTTGCATTGTATTGCCCCTTTGGATTTTGTTGTGGTTGAGATGGAAACTTACCTTTCTCTTGGAAACTAAGAGCAGATGTTAATTTTGCAAGAGCATCTTTAAAATCTGTCATGCTTTGAGCAAGTTGAGTGTTGATTGTCTCCTGCTTTTCAATGAATGAATGCAATGTTTCCTCAAAATTTCTTCTAGGAGGTGGAGCATAAGGAGGTGCATATCCATGAGAATTTTGGAAATTATGGTGTGCTTGAAACAGTGGATGTGAAGTTTGTGCATTGTTGCTATCACTCTTCCAACTAAAATTTAGGTGATTTCTCCAACCAGGGTTATATGTTTGTGAGTATGGGTTATGGTTGGGTCTTTGGAAACTGTTTAAAGCATGGGCTTGTTCATGGAGGCATTCCTTGAAAGAAGGCAAAGTTGGACAATCATTGGTTGCATGCTCATTTGTTTCACAGATTTGACACACAATGTCTTGAACAGATTTTAATTGACCACTCTTTTTTAATTCTAGTGCCTCGACTTTTCTAGCTAAAGATGCAAACTTGGCTTGGAGGTCATGATCTTCCCTAAGGTTGTGCATACCCCCACTAGATGTATGAGGTTGAGTTTTACCTGGTGCCTCATAAGTACCTGTGGTGTCCCAATTTTGAGCATTTTCAGCTAGCAAGTCTAGGTACTCCATTGCTTCATTAGGGTCTTTATCTTCAAAAGTTCCATTGCACATCAATTCAACCATTTGCCTATCTCTAGGTGTTAAACCCTCATAAAAATGTGAAACCAATCTCCATGTTTCAAAACCATGATGTGGGCAAGTATTAAGTAAATCTCGATACCTATCCCAACATTGGTAAAATGTTTCTCCTGGTTTTTGAGTGAAAGTGATGATTTGTCTTTTGAAAGAGTTTGTTCTATGAGACGGAAAAAACTTCTTTAAAAATTGTTGTTGCATATCATCCCAAGCACGAATGGATCCTGGTCTCAAATTTTGTAGCCATGTTTTAGCTTTATCTTTTAATGAAAAAGGAAAAAGCTTTAATCTGATAGTGTTCATGCTACAATTTGAATCATTATAGGTATTACAGACCTCCTCAAATTCCCTTAAATGCAAGTATGGATTTTCTAAGTCTAAGCCATGAAAAGAAGGTAAGAGTTGAATAATGCCTGGCTTAAAATTAAAGTGAGATGCATCAGGAGGAAAAACTATGCATGAGGGTGCACTTGTTCTTGTGGGATTCATGTGGTCTCTAAGTGCTTTCATACGGTTATTCTCATTATTCTCATTATGAAGTGATTGATTATCTTCTTCGGCCATATTTTCTGAAAATGATGAGGATACCCTACAAAGTCGACCACTTAATGTACGTGACCAAACTCTCATGCACGTGTAAAAAGAGAATAAAGGGAAGAAATCAAAAGAAAAGAACAAGAAATAAAACAAAAGAAAAGAAACAAGAGTTAGAAAAATGAAAAGTGAAAAGAGAAAATAAATAAATATTATAATTTATACAAGAATTTACCTCCCCGGCAACGGCGCCAAAAACTTGACACGACCAAAAGCTTGATGTCTTTTCCCAAGTGCAGGAGTGTCGAAGTAATAAATAACCCGGCAAGACCGGGGTCGAACCACAGAGAGGTTAATTGTATAAATTATAAATAACAATACAACAACAACAACAACAACAACAACAACAACAACAACAACAACAATAATTATAATTATAATACTCAGTACGTGGCGTTGTTACACCTGAGAATGATCCAAAAGATCGGGTCACAGGTTTCCAACCTATATACTGAGTTTATGAAAAGATCAAAGGGATATATTACATAATGTAAATAACAACAACAACAATAATAAAAATAATAATAGTAGTAGTAGTGGAAATAGAAGAAGATGAAGAAATTAATGAGAACTTTGAGTTGGAAGATTAATGTAAGGATTAAACAATGATAAAAACGAATGTCAAGGTTAGAGGATCCACTAATGGTACTTCAAACAAGTATAATATAAATTCTTATTACTCAATTGGAAACCACACATAAAGGAGGTTACAATCAGATTATAAATTGTTAACATGATTATATTAGTTATCTTATTCGAATAAAGCTAATACTTGTAAATGTTGGCAGGCATTCATGATTATAACTTATGTTAACAACAAATCAAGTCCTTTCATAGCTCAGGTGTCGGTTATACCATACAGTATGGGCTATGAAAGTACCAAGTATTTGTTGTACCAAGTGTTATACAACATAAATCTAGATTAACCATTTAACAAGCAAAGTATTAAAAGTGAACAAGATAACAAATATAAAACATGTTAGTATCCAACGTTAAGGTCCATGTTAAATTTATATTATACTTATTCTTACACCATTAGTGTACCCTTTTCACCTTGACATAATTAACTTAACTAAACATAATGAAAGAAAGAAACATAAATAAACAAGATAAGAACATAAATGA
This sequence comes from Populus alba, assembly GCF_005239225.2. NCBI lineage: Eukaryota > Viridiplantae > Streptophyta > Magnoliopsida > Malpighiales > Salicaceae > Populus > Populus alba. Next base: position 1,198,793 of record NC_133289.1, on the reverse strand, counting down.
GAAAGAAGTTAACTAAGTAAAAGAAAGGAAATGAAGTGCATAAACTTGATATTAATGAAAGCAAGACATAAGCAATACAAAGAGAGAAAGCAAGAGCATGATCTTGATCTGGAAACCAAGATGCCTCAATACATGGTAAGTGCCTTCTTTTATAGGCCAAAATTTGGAACTATTGATTTGTTGACTAATTGATGAGTGGGTGGCCACATCTTGACTTGATAACAATCCTTATCTTCTTGTCTGAACAAGACGTCATTGCTAACATCATAATTTGCCCAGAATTCTGAGGAATGTTCTAGGAAATTGTCTCAGCTTTCCAGCAAAAAAAAGATGAGGTCATTTGGACTTCTAGAACTCAAGATATGGGCTGAACACTAAATAGTGTCTGGGCTGCAGGACAGCTTCGGACTTCTTCGTTGTTCCTATATTTTGGACTTGAAAACGGCCTTCTCAGATCTTGGTGTCCAAATGAAAGTTGTAGGCCTATCTTTTACCTTTCCATCCATATAAAATGGACCTAAATCCGAGATCTAGAGCTCCAGATATGATCCAATTACCGAGCACTGTTCCGGTTTGGACTGCATCGACATCTCTTTTCTAAGTTTGGCCATCTCTTTGTCCTTTAACTTTCAATGCTTAAACTCATCAATCAATCCTTTTATTTATGTGATAGTTCTGCATTTAAAATGAGCATTTACCATAAATTAAGGTATCTTATAATATCAAACTTGTTATTATAAAACATGCTTTAGTTAAGGAGTTATTGATACTTCAAGTGCAAAATGATGATATAAAACCTTGATAAACATGCACTTTTAAGTACTAATCACTGGTTCAATCACATCGATCCCCCACATCCCAAATGGCCAAGAAGATGCTAGGTTAACTAGAGGAGTTGGAGGTGCATTGACCTTATTACTATGCACCTGACACTTGTGACATTTCCTGACATGGTCGATGCAGTCCTTTTCTAATGTCATCCAGAAGTAACCGGCCCTTTGTATCTTCCTTGCTACCATATGTCCGTTAGCATGAGTTGAGCAAATCCCTTCATGCACCTCCTATAAAGCATTTTTAGCATCTGTCTCATTCAAACACCTTAGCTAAGTTCCGTCAAATGATCTTTTATACAGAATCTCTCCGTCCAGGTAGAAATCCATGACCAACCTTCTTAGGGTTTTCTTATCCATCTTCGAAGCTCCTGTCGCACCCCCAAAAAACTAACAAAAAGAATTTTGTTTGCGACATTCGACTGGCGACTTTCGTTTTGTTCTATTTTGCTGATTTGGTTCTTTGGAGTCGCCACCTAGTATTTTGGTCACTAGGAACCCTAACTGGTCTTTCAGAGATTCTAAGGCAAGGGACTGGTTGCGTAAAGGGAAGGTATTAGCACCCCTAGTACGCCCTACCTAAGGTAAGCTGCTTGGTGTTTGGTTTGCTCTATAATTGCTATGGTGTTGGTATTTTCTAGGCTCGTCAATTGATTTGGGATAGAAATCTAAAGAGATTCCATGTGCTTTGAAAGCTCATTTTTCCCTTAGTATTTCGAGAGTTTGCGACTCGTAAATCGTGGAATAAAAAAATTAAAATTTTGAAATGTCCTCGATTATAATCAAGGCTTCTTTCAAGAATGTGTGCGGATTTATTACTCCCAATAATATTTTGGATATTCATCCTTTTAAGGATTTCTTTATCCAAACATTAGTGGTGAATAATAAATAAATTCCCCCCTCAAAATAAAATTTTTATAGTTTTTGGAATATTGGCCAATACCCTTTGGAGTTTTACAAACATGTTGTAAAATCCAGAAATGCAAGAAAATAATTTGTGTTTAAGAAATCTATGCGAAAACACATTTTTAAAACTTCCAATATTTTTTTTTTATATAAAAAGAACATTCAAAACATGTTAGAGTATTGGCCGTATGCATGAAAACAAAACATTTTTTTTTAAATAAACATTTTTTTTTGTTAACGAAAACCGGGTATTTTAATACCGGATTTGTATCTTTACAATATAAAAATACAAATCGATATTGACCAAAATACAGTAATAAAATTACAGAAAAATCACAAATTTCTTTGAAATAATTTTTGAAGAAGTTTTTTTTTTTTTTTAGGGCTGGACCCAGCGGGGCCCACGTGGCTGGGCTGAACCCAGCAGGCCTCATGTGAACAGTGAAATATGTCTGATGTGAACAGTGAATAGCATTTCACTGTTCACGTTAATTATATTTATGTGAATAGTGAATTAGCATTTCACTGTTCAAGTGAATTATATTTCACTTGAACAGTGAAATGCAAGGAAATGGTGCATGCACAGCGACGAAGGGGGTGCAAACCTGGTGGCAGAAACGATGTTAAAGACGATGGCGAATACTCCCAGTGATGCTGGTGGCGGTGGAGAGGCAGTTGACGAGGTCTCCCGGTGGTGCTGACGGTGGCAGTGGCTGGGAAGCGCAACTGTTTTCTGCAGTATTTCTTCTTCTTTATGTAGACGCACGTACCTCTGTCTTCCTCCTTTTTGCTTATGTCTGGTTCTTCTCCTCTTGATCCCGGGTGTTTCCTTCTGTCAGCTGTTCATCCTTCTCTGTGTACAATGGTCTCCCCTCTCGGTCGTCCCCTCACTGTCTCATTGCTTTTTTTTTTGTTTTGTTTCCTCCTCCCTCTCTTCTCTGTCCGTTCCTTCTCCGGTTTCTTCTCTCTCTCTCTTCGGGTTCTCTCCTCCTCTCTCTCTTCGGTTTTCTTTGTTTTTTCTTTGGGTTCTTTTTTTTTTTTTTCTTTTCCCCCCATCTTCTCTCTTTCGGTTCTCCATTTATAGAACCAGCGGGCGTGGCTTCACCGTGGAGCCAAGGAGCGGGTCGAGGAGCGGCTGTCGGGGAGCGGCTGTCCAGGCGGGCCTCCCTCGGCTTCGGCAGCGCGGCGGGTGGTCGGCCAGTGTCTTCTGTCGGTGGCCCACCGGCGTGGGGCCTCGGTCGGTGACAAGAGGGACCTGCAGAAAAATAAATAATGCAAACTTTTCCTTCTTCCCCGCTGTAATGTTCGGGGGAAGAAGAAAGTGAACAGTGCCGTTCAAAACGGCACCGTTCGGTCTCTTTTTTTTTTTTTTTTGCATGAAACGGCGTCGTTTTGGATAAAACACGCCGTTCCATTTTAAAATAAAGGTGCCAGAACATTTCTTGAATCAGTCCTTAATCATCTGTGTTCAATTCAATTTCGTCCCTTCCAATTTCGGTCCGTCCCCATAGTTGGCCGCGTTTTTCACTTTGGTCCTTGGCCTCTGATTTATGCAATTGAGCCCTCAATTGATCAATAAACTTCTAATTTCTTCAATTAAGCCCCTGGATCAAATTCAAACAGCCCCCTCCATCTTTGCGCCTTCCCCAAATTGGTCCCTGGTTTCGGATTTTTACAATTAAGTCCCTAATTGGCCATTAAACTTCAATATTTATGCAATTAAGCCCCTGATTTGACCCAATAAATTCCTAAAAAATATATTTTGGCCCCAGAACTTAAATTTCTTCTAATTAAAGCCCAAATTGACTTAAAAATCAATTTTCTTGCCATCAAATCTTCTATAAATTCAATAAAAAATCCAATTAAGTCCATAAACATTCAAATTTGGGCTTTTCTCCTCAAAAATTCAAAATTTTCTTATCCACCAGGGTCCTCATCCTTCAAGAAATATATTGTCAAAAATTCAATCCTTGTATTTTTTAAATTCCTTGACAAATTTTCTGACTGTTTTCTGAGCGCTTCTGCCTCCTGTTATTTTTTCTAAACTCTTTTGGCCATTTATTTTATTTTTCATGGGGACCCAAAAATGGGTTACAACAGCTCCCACTGGATATTCCTGACTTTGCAGCAAATTCTTGATATCGTAGTACCAAGGCTTTCCATCTACCTCTCCTTCAACTGAGCAACAATGAGCTGGGTTATTTCTGATATCTATGTGTATGGGATGTACCTTATGCCCGAGATCAATTGTAGCCATAGCAGCCAACATGGCTAAAGCATCCGCAAAATGGTTCCCTTCTCTTCCTAGATGGGTGAACCTTATCTCTTTGAATTCTTTTGACAGCGTGGATAAATATTCCTGGTACGGCCTTAATTTTTCTTCCTTGGTTTGCCACTCTCCTTTCACCTGACAGATAATCAACATTGAGTCCCCATATACATCTATCTTTCTGATCTTCAACTCTAATGCAGCTTCTAAACCCAAGATACAAGCCTCATATTCTGCAGTATTGTTGGTGCATTCAAAATACAATTTAATTGAAACCGGATACTGTTTCTGGTCAGGAGAGATGATCACCGCACCGGCCCCATTGCCATAAACATTTACTGCTCCATCAAAAAACATGGTCCACCAATTTGTCTTCTCTTCTTCTCCCGCTACTGATAATACATTCTCATCAGGGAAATCAAAATCTAATGGCTCATAATCTTCCACAACATTATTAGCCAAGTGGTCTGTAATGGCACTCCCTTTCACGGCTTTCCTTGTCGTATATACTATGTCATATTCTGACAACAGAACTTGCCACCTTGCAATTCGGCTTGAGAGATAGGGCTTGTTACAGATGTACCTTAGTGGATCCACTTTTGAAATCAACAAAGTGGTGTGATACAACATGTAATGTCGTAATCTTTTTGTCGCCCATACTAATGCACAACAGAGTTTCTCTATCACCGTGTATCTAGACTCACATTTAGTGAACTTCTTACTAAGGTAATAAATGGCCCTTTCTTTCCTTCCGGTTTCATCATGCTGACCCAATACACACCCCATAGCTGTTTCAGTCACTGTCAAATACAATATTAAAGGCCTTCCTGATACAGGAGGAACAAGCAAAGGCAGACTTTGTAAATATTGCTTGATTTTATTGAATGCCTCCTCGCACTCCTCATTCCAAATCCCAGGATTCTTTTTCCTCAATAGCTGGAAGACAGGTTCACACGTTGTGGTTAGCTGAGCTATAAATCTGGCAATATAGTTCAATCTTCCCAAGAATCCCCTCACCTCCTTCTCCGTCTTTGGGGATGGCATGGATTGGATGGCTTTCACCTTATCAGGATCTACCTCTATACCTTTATCACTTACCACGAATCCGAGCAATTTTCCAGACTTAACTCCAAACGAACATTTGGCAGGGTTGAGCTTCAGTTCATATTTCCTCAGACGCTCAAATAATTTCCTCAAAACCTTTACATGGTCATCTCCCCTCTTGGACTTGGCAATCATATCATCTACATACACCTCAATTTCCTTGTGCATCATATCATGGAATAAAGTCACCATGGCTCTCTGATAAGTGGCTCCTGCATTCTTTAGACCAAATGGCATAACCTTGTACCAATAAGTTCCCCACGGTGTAACAAAAGTTGTTTTTGCCTTATCTTCTAGAGCCATCTTTATCTGGTTGTATCCCGAGAAACCATCTATAAAGGAATATGTGGAACTACGTGCAGCATTGTCCACCAAAACATCTATATGTGGCAGCGGAAAATCATCCTTGGGGCTAGCTTTATTCAAATTTCGGAAGTCCACACAAACTCTAATCTTTCCCTCTTTCTTTGGTACGACAACAATGTTGGATACCCATTGTGGATACTTGACTACTTCTAGAAAGCCTGCATTCCATTGTTTTTCGAGTTCTGTCTTAACTTTGATCCAAACATCCGGGTGAGCTCTCCTCAACTTCTGCTTGATTGGCTTACAACCTTCCTCCAGCAGTATCTTATGCACGATGATATTTCTATCTAACCAGGCATATCCTCGTAGGACCAAGCGAAAACATCTACATATTCTTGTAAGAGGGCCATTATCTTTACTCTTTCCTCAGGAGTGATTAAGGTCCCTATTTTCAATTCTCTTTTAATCTGATCATTACCCACGTTTATGGTTTCTAGTTCTTCCGTAGCTGGTTCCCAGGTTTGTTCATGTTGCTCTACTAACTTTGTAAATTCCTCAACATTGCTTTCGTCCCATTCTTCTTCTTCCATGGTGATAACATGTTCGTTAAAGTTTGACCATTCATTCTCGATGCTAAGTGTATGTGATGTTGTGGAAGATCCGCTTTCAGGGTTCCTGAAAGCGGAAAGTGTTTGGTGTAAATGCACAGATAAAGGGACAAAATTTGGAAAAACGCATTGATCTCATTACTTCAAAACAAAAGATGGGCTCAAAGACAACGACAAAATCTAATTGACATCATGAGCCTTGATTGTCAACTAGGGAGAATAAAGCAAACAAAAGCAATGACAAAAGCATGTTAAAGCAGACAAAGTTGGTTTACATTTTAAACACTACTGGGGCTTCTTGAGTCACCCAGTTTTGAAACTTCTCGCCATCGGCTAGCTTTCAGATGAAGGTCTTAGCAGAGACTTCTTCCAGGGTGTGGATAGTCAGTTGTGGTAGTGCTTCATCCTCCCTTCCCGCTACCGTCTTCATGTTACCTCCTTCCACTTCATCCTCCTCCAAGGTGTTTATGCTCATATTTGATAGTTGTTGACCAAGGCTTTCTGCTCCTTTATCAGGTTGCATTACATATGCAACTTTTGGGAATGTCATTCTAAGGGGAGGGATTTCAAGCTTCTCTTCTTCAGGCTTTCTCCCTTCAATCCTAGCCATTCTTCTTTCCCTTCTCCGACTAGCAGCCCATCGATGATCCTCTTTTTTAGGTTTATACCCCAACCCAAATCTTCGATCAACACATTTCATCTTTGTCGGGTTAGCCCCTTTTGGTGCCTTGGTGATAGGATTATATTGAAAGGGGATCCCACCTTCCAAAAAGCATTGAGCTGCCATCCTTGCTGCTTCTGAGATCTTTGGCCTTTTTAGTACTGTGTTTTTAGGTACCTAGTCAGTGTTTACAATCTCAAAAGCATGGAGATTATTATCCTTACAATCTTCTGCTTCAATGAAGGGCATGGCCACATTCTTTATCATGGATACCGTCTCCTCAGCTTTGACAGTCACCAACATCCCGTTCATGATATACTTCAAGCATTGGTGTAATGATGAAGTTACCGCCCCAGCCGTATGGATCCAAGGTCTCCCTAACAACATACTATAGGAAGGGTGAATATCCAAAACTTGAAATGTTATTAAGAATATTTGCGGCCCCACATATAGCTCTACTTCTAGAGTCCCCATTATTGGTCGAGGTGAGCCGTCATATGCTCTAGCTATCATGGACTTGGCTTCATATGAGATTCATCAATCGGCATTTCTTCTAGAATATGCTTTGGCAACACATTAAGAGCCGAGCCATTGTCGACGAGCACCTTCCCTACGAGGCAGTCTTTGCACCTAACAGTAATGTATAAAGGCTTGTTGTGTCCGGTACCTTCAACATCAAGCTCATCAGCCGTGAAATACAGGTAATTAGTTGCATGGATTCTCCCTACCAAATGCTCCATGGTTTTCTGTTCAATGTCTTAGGGTACATACGCCTCATTCAAAACTTTTTGCAAAGCGCTTCGATGCGGCTCAGA